>NW_028318027.1:395000-758750 GCF_062004578.1 Staurois parvus | reverse complement strand
GGACGAGACAACTGGGTGCATGCAAGCCACTGCAAGAAGCTTTTCAGCTACACCAGAGAATGAGGGGTGTCATTTTCCTTTTTCTTTTTGTTTGTATGTCTTACATGTGTGTGAACGGAGGAAAAGACGGCAGATACCCCAACCTTTTATTTAAAATGCATCTGCGTTTAGCCAAAACCGCCAACAAAACCAACTGTTGGGTATGCTCTAAGCCCCCACTCAGTCATCACATGTCCGCAATGGCCGCTGTTCATGCCCTACATGACATCCGCGTCAGCATGAAAAAGCAAGGGACCCCTGGTCAGCCCCCACGTAGACATTTGTTGGTAGAACTTAATGACACATTTTTAGCAGGTAACATCAGTTTTAGCACCAATATTAGCTCTAGCTCCTGTAGGGCCCTCGTCAGTCCATTATGGGTAACTGGACAGCTAGGCAGCCCTCAGGTGTGCTTTAACCTCAGCTTTGGCACAGGTAACAAGTTTGTTGGGACTACCACCTGTGAGGGAGGTATAACTGTCAATCTGACTAACCAGACTTCCCTTCTGAGTAACCACACTGACCGACCAGACCACGTGTGTTGGAAGGACGGATGTGATGTGCAGACTGAGGGAGCAATCCCCCAGTCTGTGCAACTGTTGCTCAGTGCCAGAGGCCGAACGAGGAACTCCTCCTGCTCTGCTCTGACAGGTCCATACTATTTTCTGTGTGGTTCGGCAGCCTATAGAACATTTCCCCAGAACGCGAAAGGTTTGTGTGCCCTCATAAAGCTAGTCCCCGCATCTTATGTAGTGATGGATCATGAAGAGTTGATGGTCCACAAGAAGGTAAGGATGGCAGGGAGAGTTCGCAGGGAGATGTTCTCTGAGGGCGACCAGGCATGGGCTTGGTTCCCCTCATGGACAGGTTGGGGAATAGAACTTATGAAGCGCCTGAACAATTTTTCTGTCATCGTGGATAGTATGTTTAACGAGACCGTAGAGGCTGTCAGAGAAATTGCCCAAGAACAACGGCAGATGGGAATTTTAGTGCTTCAGGAGAAGATGGCCCTTGATTACCTTTTAGCCGCCAAAGGGGGGTTCTGTGAGTTCATCGGAGAGGATTGTTGTACTTGGATAGAAGACACCGATGACAAGGTCCAGGCCCATATGGACAAAGTTAGTGAACTACAGGGAAAAGCTAGAGCTATAGCTAGTGAGGGTTGGAATCCGTTCAAGGGTTTGGGAGGATTGGGAGATTACCTGTTCTCCATCGGGTCTTGGTTGAAGGAAGTGGGAGTGTATATCCTGATGCTTCTCTTTTTCCTCTGCCTCTTATATGCCGCGGTGAGATGTTCCTGTTGCCTCATCGACCGTGTAAGCCAAGCTCGGGCAGACGACCACATCTCCATGCCCGCTCCTGGGATCCCACTCCAACCACGGATCGGAGGAAGACCTCACCAACCAACCACCTTCTCTGCAGATTACGTCCTGGCTTCCCTCTAATTCATCTCCCTGAAGACCATGTTCTCCAACACCTCCAAGCAAGCTTCAAGCCTCATCATGGTTTGTGTCTGCGATTTGGAAAACTGTCTGGGTCGAGACCAGCCTTGTGTGGCCCCGTCTGCAGGGGCAATTTGAGAATCTGCTGCTGGATCTCCCCAGACCACCGTGGGATCACAAGCCTTATTCATACCACAAGTCTGTTTGTGGTTTTTGCAAGAGCCTTCCTGTAGTGAAGGTTCCAACGCTCTTGAGGATCATTGCTTCAATCAAGCCTGTTTGCGTCGAGTCTGCGTCGGGTCTTGTTGTTTCAGGTACCCCGTGGAGCTTTATTCTCAGGGACAACTACAGGAACTCTGGTCTAAGACCAACTCTTTGAGGTTTTGAGACTACACCCATCAAGCTGAAGAAGATCAAGAAGGGACACGAGGAGAATATGATAAAACAGGAGGGAATGTCATGGAAATTTTGTATTGTTGGTTGAACTTTAAATGTGTCATATATGAGTGTTATTCATATGTCTCTCGTGTGGCTTAATTAAAGCTCTGAAGGCTGCAATTGGGCCATGCACATGTACAATGTATGTATTACAGTACTCAGCTCGGTAATGGATGAGATGGCAGATCTGCGCTTATAGACCGGCGTGAATACCACCACGGCATTCGATGCGAATGCCGCCGGCGGTAGGCCCCGGGCCTGTATCCACATATCAGCAGCATAGTACCACATGGACTCTGTGCCGCCAGGCGCCAAGCAGTGCGAACTCCGCGTGTAGGCTTTTGTATATCTTACAACCATTACCAACCTGAAACTGTATCTGGATGGATGTGTTTTAATAAAGATCGTATCGGGCCCATCCAGATACAGACTGGTGTTTCTAGGGAATGCTTGTACAGAGAATTTACATATCACTAGGAGCTAGTAAGACAGGAAATATGCTCTCCATAGAGAGTTATTAGGGGGAGGGGAGGAAGTCTGCTGACCTCAGAGGGCTCATGGGGGAGGACCAGTGATAGATAAAAGGAAAGGCTACACTCCAATCGGAATGTACATCCTGTGTATAGGCACTCCCCATTGCATTGTTCTGTGGGAGGGGATTGACCTTATTCATGTGGGGGGCATGTGTGTGTTTATAATAAAACCAGAGGCTGAGAATGAAAACTTCCTCTATGTGAATTCCAACAGCAACCTGAGAGTGTCGTGTGATCATTTCCAGGTATAGGGAGCTCCATTCCCCACATCTCAACAGAGCTAACCCAGTTGGATGGGCAGGAATCGTGGAGTTTAGCTGCAGTCGTGGTAAGCGAGATTCGCACAGCTTTATGGGGGATTTCTGCGCATCCAACTGCGAGTACTCACGGTAAGGAGAGATTCGTTAAAAGCGAATTTCCAAGACATACCATGCCTAAGACGAGCGGAGGTATTGGACTACCTGATATCACCCACTACTTCAGAGCCTGTCACATGACAAGAATAGTAGATTGGTCTACAAACCAAAACCATAAGGCCTGGGTCAATTTGGAAGCTTCTTTTTTGGCGATTCCTCTCGCTACCTCCCCTTCGCTGAAAGACTCCCACACTCCGTCTGAGTTCAGGGAACATCTTCTTATAGGCCCCACTCTATCGTGTTATCATCAGATGAGTCAGAAAAAAGGTTTCTCTTCCACCCCTGGCCCACTCACTCCTAACAAAATGAATCCAGACTTCCCACCGGGTATGTTGCATGCGTTTCTCGCCGGGTCTAACCCCACAGACAATTTGGATTTGCATCAACTTTTCAAAGACGAGACGTTCTTATCCAGAGACCTTATTCTGAACAAAATGGCCATCCCTGACCCTGACGCCGTGAATGTACAGACAACTCCACCATTTTATACATAGCTCCCCACATCTAAAAGATTATACAAGACCACTTACCCCATTTGAAAAACTTTGCTATACAGACTCTCCCCAGAGACATGTTATATCTAAGCTTTACACTTGCCTCGAAAACACCATTGACCTTCCGTCTCGGAAAGCTTGCAAGTCCTGGAGCTCTGACTTACAGTTGCAAGAAAAAGTAGGTGAACCCCTTGGGATTACGTGGAGTTTTGCATGAATTGGGCATAAAATGTGCTCTGTCACCTATCATCACGTTTCTATTTGGAATTGAATTTATGAACTTATCTATGCATGGTGACTCAGTTGTGTGTGCTATACACAATCTTGCATTCATATATGCTCAATATAATTTTTTGAGTAGTATACATATTTCTACATTTATATTTGCATAATATCATTGATGGGAGCGCTGCATGTCCACATGTTCAGTGAAAAAAATAAGAAAATCAAATTTTGTCATAAATTTAGACCAAAATATATTCTGCTCTTTGCGAAGAGAAATCCCAATAAGTGTAAATCAATTGGTTTACGTGAAATTTATTGCTTTTGCAAACGGCGGTATATAGACTGGGATTTTTAAATTTTTTGTACTAGTAATGGCTGCAATCAGTGTCTTATAGCGGGAATGCGGCGGGCATTCTGACACTGGGGGGAACTGACTTGGTGTCACTGGGGAAATCCCCAGTGACACCAATACAGTGATCAGTGCTAATAAAAAGCACTGACGCTGTACTAATGGCAACAAGCAGGAAGGGGTTAGCATGTGGGGCGATCAAAGGGTTAACTGAGCTGTTTTACTATGTGGGCTGTGTGCTGTTCAACTGTAAGCACACTGCTATGCAGAGCCATACAAAGTAGTGTACAGGAACAGAGGTGGACTGACAACTCATGGGGACCCCAGGCAATAGGGGATCATGGGGCCCCGGTGTCCTTGCCCAAGCTCAAAAAAGCCTATGAAAAAGGTACCAGGGGCATCTCATGGGGCCCCCTACTGACTCCGGGCTTTCGGGCAGTGCCCGAGTACTCGAATGCTCAGTCTGCCCCTGTGCAGGAGCTGACAGGAGAGATCTGTATTGTTTACATAAAGGTCTCTCCCCCGTTGGAAATCCTTGAATCCTCGGGTGCCGGCAGAGAATCACCGGCAGGAATCCAATGATTGATAGCCGGGGCCACAAATTTTGTGTTCCCGTGCTGTCCTGTAGCAGTATTTCTGCTATAGGGCGGCGAGGAAACGGTTAAAGTAGCAGTAAGAACACAACAGTGAATAACGCAGTACAATATGAACAATGTTTATTATTAATGTATTTTTGTAGTACAAAGTTGTTTCATTTCACTTATCGTCATCTTCATAGCTTTATGAATATCCTGATTCCTTAAAGTATAAATGATGGGGTTTGCCAGCGGAGTAATTGAAAAGTAGACGAAGGACATCCCTTTATAGACTTGGAAATAATAGCTGCCTCTTGGCACCACATACAAGATGAAAACTGTGCAAAAATACAAAGTCCCCACCAGGAGATGTGAGCTGCAGGTGGAGAAGGCTTTCTGGCGTCCCAATGAGGACTTTATCTTGAGAATTGCGTTTATGATAAAAGCGTAAGATAAAACAATCAATACAAAAGGTCCAACTGTCAGCGAAATGCTGATGACGAAGACAAAAAAGTCGAACGACGTTATGTCCGAGCATGCCGAGGATTTTATGTTGTTGAAGTCACAATGGAAGTGGTCGATGATCACAGGGCCACAAAATTCCAGGTTAAGCAGAAAGTAAGATATCCCTGCCACAATCATCAACGAGATCAACCAAAACAAAATAATGAAATACAAACACAGCCTATTGTGAATGAGAGCGGAATATCTCAGAGGCTTACAGATAGCCAAATATCTGTCATATGACATTAATGTAAGCAGAAAAGACGCCACGTCTGACAAAACTCCCAATACGTTAATTTGGACAACACAACCAAGTAAGGAGATGACCCCTCTTCCCAACAGTAAGTCATGCAGCATCAGTGGAACCAGGTTCGTAGTATAGACAAATTCACAAAAGAGCAAATTACTGATCAGGAAGTACATAGGAGAATGGAGATGAGGGTATTTATTAACCAAAAAGATGATCAAGAGGTTCTCAATGCAGGTTAATGTGTAGATTATCAGCAAGAGAAGAAAGAGTGGAATTTTGTAATCAGTGAAACTTTCGAATCCAATAATCAGGATTTCCATAAAAATGGTCTGGTTCTTTTGATGTGTCATCTGTGAAAACGAATTGACAGACAGAAAATGTTATTAATCAGTTTCTGAGGACAGGTGGAACTGCTGTGGGAACTAGCATCAAGCGTAGAGTTTTTTTTTCAGCCACTTGCACACAGCTAGCAGCCCCTTTGCACACAGCTAGCAGCCCCCTTGCTGCTCTGGCTTCCACCTCTCCTAGGTGGAGCCCTCCTGACTCCAGGGCAATGACCTCCTGTCTTCCGGGGTAGAGCCCAGAATCATGGTTTGGCCTCTACAAAAAGGCCTGCACACACCTGTACAATCAGTGTGCTGGCTGCTTTCAAAACATAGTCCCAGGATTGGTGATTTCACCCCTCCCAAATCACTTAGAAATCTCCAGGCCACAGGTCCCAAAACAGGCTTTACAAACCAAAGAAGAAACTGATAAACCAGTTTCCTCTGCATTAAGAGAATTGCCTGGAGGCCCTCAACCTGTATAGTTGAGAATCCTGGGTTATCACCGTGATTTTCACCGTGGCAGGATACCGCACTGCCACACTGCGCACAGAAAATCTGGCCAGGACTGTGCAGTGGTAGTCCCGGAACGGCTCTGTAACATTGTCCAGAATGGCTGGTCAGCAAATGTAGAAGCAATACCGCTAAGCAAAGCAAAGAAATAAGTGGGACCTTACACACAGGTACACCTTACTAATACTGGGGTTGGACCCCTTTTGCCTTCAGAAGTGCCTTAATTCTTCATAGCAGAGATTGTTTTCTGCACACCTTGGATGTAACGAGTGGTTATTGGAGTTACTGTTGCCTTTCTATCATCTTGAGCCAGTCTGCCCATTCTCCTCTAACCTCAACAAGGCATTTTCATCCACAAAACTGCCGCTCACTGGATATTTTCTGTTTTGGTCCACTCTGTAAACCTTGTGCGTAAAAATCCTAGTAGTTTAGCAGTTTTTTAAAAACTCAGACCAGCCCATCTAGCACCAGCAACCATGCCACGTTCAAAGTCACTTAAATCCCCTTTCTTCCCCATTTTGATGTTCAGTTTGAACTTCAGGAAGTCGTCTTCACCACATCTAGATGCCTAAATGCATTCAGTTGCTGCCATGTGGTTAACATGGGAAGTGGCCAGTGAGTGTATATGCCAATGGGAGTAAATATGTGAATAAAATAGTTGCAAAATACAATTAAAATCCAACAAATTTTACAAAAGATTAGGTATATAATTGTCAATAGGTGTATACAATAATCATATTAAAAACAATAGAAATGGAGTAACAGAACAGTTACAGTAAGATAAATGGTCTACGCGTTTCATGGGGCTTCCTGCTTCATCAGGACCATCTATGTCAGGTTTCTTTGATAGTGAGCCCTTGTAGATCGCCTGTTCATTGTTCCCCGGAGCACAGAGTCTAATCCCCAGCTTGCTTCTTCACCAGTTCCTCTAATGGTTTGAATGGAATCAGCTCACAGCCACCAGGTACCCCCAACTGAGGATGCAGAGAACACTCAGATGTGCAGAGTACAAACAGGAGACAGAAGGAAATCCACGAAACAAGCCAAGGTCGGGGTGGGTGGCAGGCAAGACTAAGCTGGGGTCAGTACATGGAAAGTCAGACATTCAAAACACGTAATAGTCGTCAAACACCAGCTCAGAGAACTGGGAAGTTGCTCAGGCAATGCGGGCTGCACTGAACATATGTATATATAGGGAAGCAAACTGGGAGGAAGTAATGAAAGGGAAGGGAAATATAAACCCTCAGAATAACAGGCAATGCCCGTAGGTGAGCACAGAAGCCAAACAACACATTTGAAAAGAATCACAGGTCTAGGAGAAGCATTGCAGAAAGTAGGTAAGACTTCACAGGCAGGAAAACTTCAAGTGAAATCGTGACAATTTACATTTTTTAAAGTTGTTGAATCATTGTTGGTAATAAACAAAACAGATAGAATCCACAATACCAATACTAAAGACAAAAACCAAGAAAGGGAAACCTACTCCAAAGTGTACAATTTCACAGATCCCATGAAATATTCCTGTCCACAGCAGAAAAAAAACTGCATACTTACCAACACTGTGGCACAGTAATGACTCCTGATCCAGGGGGCCAATGAGGAGCCCCAAACGGTATGTGGGGGGACCTAATAAGATGCCAAAGAGCTGAAATAGACCTAAGGTGCACAACATCAGAAAATGGTATACCCGAGATATGGGACTGGATATAATCATCAAAAACCAGAGGGAAGCGCAGGAACCCAGATAAAAGTGGGAGATCTAAGAGAAGAAATATATAATGTTACAATAATCTAAATCTCACATGATGATTAAATATCATATAAGTAGGAGTCCATAAAAACCCTAAAGGACTCCCCAAAATGAGGATTTAACACAGAATGAGAAACAAACCAAAGGTCAACCAGGTACAACAAATTTGAAAGGACTTACAGGTCTAGGAGAAGAGAACTGGAAAAAAAAAGAGGCGCTGTGGAAAATGATCTCAGACAAGCACCTTAGTGAAGGTGCATCTTTATTGGGTGAGACAAAGTAGCAAATATAATAAAATTGACCAGCCTGAAGTGGACAGTGTGACTCCAATGGACGGGCCGTCCGCTCTGAGGGGAGGTGAGATCAGAGAATGCTCCTGTCGGCTTCAAATCACTTGGTGTCAGCGTACCAGCGTCCTGGGTGGTGTCACCATGGCAAGTGAAGGCAGTGTCCGGCGTTGGCTTCAGCTGGGAGCATATGTAGGGTTACCAAGATGACATGTTTTGCGCAGTTGCGCTTTGTCAAGTCCATGTCCAGTTGTGCTTTGTCGAGTCCATGGATATAATCATCAAAAACCAGAGGGAACAGCAGGAACCCAGATAAAAGTGGGAGATCTAAGAGAAGAAATATATAATGTAACAATAATCCAAATCTCATATGATGATTAAATATCATATAAGTAGGAGTCCATAAAAACCCTGAAGGACTCCCCAAAATGGGGATATAGCACAGAAAGAGAAACAAACCAAAAGTCAACCAGGTACAACTAGGCACTGGCTGGAGGGAACCTAATGGCTAAGGTAAAAAATGAAACTCTACAAGGAAAGGATATATGATAATGCCCCAAAATACAGACTAGCACAGCCGACCACATATCTGGCAACATCAGGATCCCAGAAGAAACCCTCACATGCAGGGTGCAATGACAGAAAAAAGTCCACCAACAACATGCCCCTTAACAGAGATGGAACATGTGACCAGCACTCTTGGGTGGTGGACATGAAATGAACCACTAGCAACTGGGTATGAATAAAGTGGCATCCCACAGAGCCCCCCCCCCCCCACACACTGTGGGTAAATTCGAATAAACATCTCATATTATATTCCCAGGGTGTTGGGGCAGGCTCCCCCTGCTTGCCTCTGGGCACCACACATAAACAGACGGACATGGTGCTGAAGACAAGGACTGATGCAAAGCTGGGAAATGCAAAGCTGGCAGGCCCATAGTTTACAGTACCTAGGCCCAAGAATGACACTACAAATGGGGCTGTCATGGTACAGGAAGCCACATCATCCAGACCGGAACAAGCTGGTTGGAACCAGCCAAAACAAGCCAGTTGAAGATGATGTAGGGCCCAAGTAACACAGTGGTTCAATACCCTATGTGCTCCAGACAGGACCACAAGTCACAATCCCGTTTCAGAGGTGCAACCACTGCCTTCCAGGTAAGGGCTGACAAGACATAAAAATCAGACCAATTAATCTAGAATAAATTGGCTTGTGGAAGAAGAGGGGGACATGAACTGGAGAGCTCACCTGCATTCCCCAACATAAGGAAGGAGGAGCAATAAACCTAAACTTGTAAATGTTCTTTCCTGCTGTTCAGCTCACATCCTGAAGGGAAAAAAAGAAAACAAAACTAAAAACAATAATGTGCAAAAAAGTAGCAGGCCAACGAAACACAGTAAAGCTAGTTATCATGACCGTGATGATAAGCAGGATAGATAATTATCAGTCAAAAACCTAAACCTAGTAGAAATTAATCTAACTGAGGTTCAAAAAAGAAGTAAAACTATCACATATAGTGAGACCGGTGGCTTTGTTGCCTTCAATTTGTACATCCTTCAGGTGTGGGGTGTACTCTGGCAAGAGCCAAAAATCTCAATGAGTCTACCTTGTATTTAGGGGAGCAAACAAAATACCTTGCTATGGGGTTCTCCAGAAAATCCAGCTGAAATATCAGAAACATGATTGTAATGGAACCAGACCCCAGACCGCACTGGGGTATATTCCGTTATACTGAAGCTTCCCTATCCGAACACAAATCCACAGACCACACCCTTGAAATCCCTCAGGAAATAGACAGCACCCGACTCTTCTTAAAACAGGAAGTCAACTCCTATATTTTATACACACAACCAGTTATATACACAGGACGGGGAAACACAACCAGGAACAGGAAACACATCATCAGCCCACCCCATCAGTGGAGAGGGCTACAGGAAACACATCATCACCCCTCCCCATCCAACCAAGACACAGAACAATGAGGCAGCACATGGCAAACGGACAATAGACAGCCATGTGGCCGAGAACAAAGGACAACACACCAATACACAATAGACATTCACATACACACCCTGTACCCTAACAGGCACAGGGTCACTTAAACATAAGAATTTGGGAAGATGATACAGAGGTCCCCCCACCCCCAAAAGTCACTCCCATCACAATAATCCTTAATACTTTACCAAAGTTTTCTTTACTTTTTTTTTCCAAAAAATACTTTTATTAGAAGAAAGGCATATCAAGGCATATACAACTACGGATCACAGTCCGAACATAGGCATAGCACGTAGCCTCCCGTTGGGCCATGGATTTAAACTGCAATACAAAGGTGGGATAACACATTATATCCAGTGTATATTACAAACCAGCAGATACAAAGAGTATAATAGATAAGTCAATATAGGTATAATGAATACTGACCCATGTATTAGTGAGCTCTTATGTTAAGGGAGTGTGGTGTGTTGGATAAGGATAGCATATGATGGTGTGTATGTTATGAGTTGTGTGTCCATATCAGGAACGTGTGAGCTACGTAAAATTAGTCACACCTCTATGAGAGTAAATGCTCTATTTTGTTGGGGATACATGAATAATGAGGGCATATAAAAGGTGTGAGATAAAGAGAAGACAGAAAGGAGAATAGTTAGAGAAAGAAATGTAGAGTGAGGTGGGGGGGGGGATTAGAGAAAAAAAAGTGGGGGGGAGGGGGGGAAGGGGAATGGGTAAGGGGTAAAGGGGATGTGGAATGGGTAAGGGGTAAAGGGGATGTGGAATGGGTAATTGTGGATTAAATAAATCACATCATTTCATAGGATACAATACTTGCAAGATCATTCAATGGGGTAACACGTGTGTCAGGAACCTGAAAGGCAGGCCACGATGTAGAGTCTCAGCCCGTCCAAATGTGCATCAAAAGCATCTTTGGTGAACAGGTTGTTCCCTAGTACGGCATTGTGTCTAATCATTCAGTCAGGGGGTGTAGGCTGTTCATGCACTAATAGGTGATAGGTAGTGGTGGATTTGAAATGACTTCAGCAGGCCCATGTCTTCCTGAATCTCTCGGGATGTTCCTTTGCTACAGAAATCAGTTCCTCCATTTTCTCAATTTTGTTGATCCTAGCAAACCATTCTCGGATAGTGGGAACATGTGCTGAGCGCCAGTAGACTGGGATACATTGTTTTGCCACGTTTACCATGTGCAAGGCGAGTGATTTACGGTACGTCCTAAAAGGAAGTGTGGAGTGGTGGAGCAAGAATTGTGCGGGGGAGAGGTCTAGGGCGTACGTAGTCACTTGTGTGATTATGGATTGGACTTTCCCCCAGAAAGGCTGCAGCAATGGGCAGTCCCACCAGATATGCAAGAGTGTACCCATCGCCTGTTGACATCAACACAAATCTGAGATGTTAGGGTCAAATTTGTGAAGCCGGTACAGAACTCTGTACCATCTAGAGTATAGTTTAAAGTTCTTTTCTTGTGTGGAGACACATATGGACCCTTTCCGAAACGGAAGGTCAATGGTGTTTTCGAGGCAAGTGTAAAGCTTAGATATAACATGTCTCTGTTGAGAGTCTGTAGAGCAAAGTTTTTCAAATGGGGTAAGTGGTCTAGTATAATCTTTTAGATGTGAGGAGCTATGTATAAAGTGGTGGAGTTATCTGTACATCCACGGCGTCAGGGTCAGGGATGGCCATTTGTTCAGAATGAGGTCTCTGGATAAGAACGTCTTGTCTTTGAAAAGTTGATGCAAATTAAAATTGTCTGTGGGGTTAGACCCGGCGAGAAAGGCATGTGACATACCCGGTGGGAAGTCTGGATTCATTTTGATAGGAGTGAGTGGGTGTCAAGGTCCTACCTTTTCCCAGAGGTTATGTTACTCCATGTGCTGGCATCCATCTTGGATTTCTGCTGAGCATGGTGGGAATCTTTTATGCCTACAGGTCTCTGAGGTCCATCCCCCAGAGGGGTGTGGCTGATTACATATAAGCCTGTGGTCCGCACATGCTCTTTGCACTTGTGTCTTGTGTCTTTGTGTTGCTATAACTCTGTTCTGACGCTCGTGACTCTCCTGGATTCTGACTTGTGACTCGACTATTCTTTGTGTTCTCCTTTGATCTGACCCTCTGTTGCTGAACCCGGCTCGTGACCTGTGATTCTCATCTGCTGTCCTGTACCGTTTTGTCCCGTTGTTGTGGACCCGGCCTGCCTGACTACTCTATTGTCTTTTCCACTAGCTACACGCCATTGGCGGCGGCCATTACCACAGCTGAGGTGTCTCGGGGGCCACGACCTGGTTCCTGGCTGCGTCAAGTCCATCCCCACCATCAGGGGCCCTGGTGAAGGGCAGCCTGGGACCTAGACTCCGTGCCCTGAGGGACTTCGGTCCGTGGGTGGTGGTTGTCGTCAGCCAGTGCGTTACATTGTTATTAGGCCTGCCTGTCCGTTCCTCAGCTCCTGCCATGACATTACACAAGTGCCATGAACCCTGACGGTGCAGGTACGCCCTCGCTCCCAACATTAGTCGCTAGACTCGATCAACAGGATCACCTGTTGGATCAGTTCGCTCAGGCGTTGCAAACTCTGCTTGCACGCACTGCGCACCTTGCTCCTGGTGTTATTAGGCCGGTAGTCACTCCGGTGGTCGCTCCCGCTGCCACTCCACAGGTTGCGCCCACCACCTCGGCTGCTGCATCGGCAGCGCCCAGAGGTATGACTGGTTCTGCCCCTCTTCCACAGCGCTTTGGGGGTGAGCCGAGTCAGTGTCGTGGGTTCCTCAACCAGGTGGGTATTTATTTTGAACTAATACCCCACGCTTTTCCGGCTGAGAGGTCAAAGGTGGGGTTCCTAATATCACTACTCTCAGACAAGGCCTTGGCCTGGGCAAATCCCTTATGGGAGAGGAATGACCCGGTGATTCACGATTTCTCCAGTTTTGTCGATGCCTTCCATAGGGTATTCGACGTACCGGCTCGCTCCGCCTCGGCGGCCAAGCTGCTCATGACCATGCATCAGGGTTCACGGACCGCAGCCGAGTACACCATAGAGTTTTGTACCCTGGCGGCAGAGGTGGATTGGACCAATGAGGCTCTGGTGACTGCGTTTTCCCATGGTCTTTCTGACACATTGAAGAACAAGATTGCAGCTAAGGAACTGCCTAGGGAGTTGGAGGAGCTCATCTCATTCCTGATCCTGATTGACAACAGGCTCAGGGAGAGGCCCTCACTCAAGGAACGCCTGCAGAGACCTTCCAATCGATTGGCACCTGCGTTTTCTGTCCCACCCGTTCCTCCCTCTCCTCCCATGCCTCCTAGGGATAGCTTGTCTGGTGGTGAGCCCATGCAGCTGGGGTTTGCTCGCCTTTCTGAGGGAGAGCGGGCTGCTTGGCATCGGGAGGGTCGCTGCCTGTACTGTGGTCTCAGTGGGCACTTTCAGCAGTCTTGTCCGGTCCGTCCGGGAAACGCTCGCACCTGAGATCCTGTCGGGGACAGATCTTGGGTAGAGTTTCCTCGTCCCCGGCGTTCCGCAAGGATAAGCCACTGATCAACGTTGTCCTCTCTTGGACGGAGGGCTCGGTGACGGCCCAGGCGTTGGTAGATTCTGGGGCCGGTGGGTTATTCTTAGACAGCTCGTTTGCTGCACAGCACTCCATTCCCCTGCAGGCTCGTGCTACCCCATTGGTTCTCGAAGCAATAGATGGCAGGCCCCTGCAACCGCCGCAGGTTACTCACGAGACTCTGCCAGATGAGGTAGCTATTGGGGCTGTTCACAGGGAGTTGGCCTGTTTTCAGGTGATTTCCTCCCCACACTATTCGGTGGTTTTGGGGTATCCCTGGCTCCAGAGGCACAATCCAACCTTCAATTGGCGAACAGCCGAGATTCTCTCATGGTCTCCACAGTGTGGGGCCGGATGCATCCATGGGCCGGTTAAGGTATTGTGTGCCTCCTCGGACTCTGCGTTGCCTATCGACTATGGGGAGTACCTGGACGTATTTGATAAGGTACGGGCTGGTGCCTTACCTCCGCATCATCCTTACGACTGCGCCATATCCTTGCAACCCGGTGCCACTCCTCCGCATGGCAGGGTGTACCCTCTCTCGGTTGTGGAGAATAAGGCCATGGAGGAATACGTTACAGATGCGCTTTCTCGGGGGCACATTCGTAAGTCTACTTCTTTAGCAGGAGCAGGTTTTTTTTTTGTAAAGAAGAAAGGTAGTGAATTGAGGCCTTGCATCGATTATAGGGGTCTCAATCGGATCACCATCAAGAATGCCTACCCAAATCCTTTGATTTCTGAGTTGTTCAACCGCCTTAAGGGAGCAACAGTCTTTACCAAACTCGACCTTAGGGCGGCGTACACCCTCGTACGGATCAAACAGGGGGATGAGTGGAAGACCGCGTTTAACACCAGAACCGGGCACTATAAATACCTGGTGATGCCCTTCGGGTTGTGTAACGCGCCCGCAGTTTTCAGGAATTCATAAACGATGTCCTTCGTGACTTGTTGCAGCAGTGCGTGGTGGTTTACCTGGATGACATTCTGGTTTACTCTACCTCCATGGAGTCCCATATCCAGGATGTCAAGCGGGTGCTGTAACGATTACGTGAGAACGAACTCTTTTGTAAGCTCGAGAAGTGCGAGTTCCATCAATCCCAAGTTGCCTTTTTGGGCTACATCATTTCCGGGTAGGGATTCTCCATGGACCCTCAGAAGGTTGCGGCGGTTCTGCAGTGGCCTCGTCCCAATGGTCTTCGGCCCATTCAGCGCTTTCTGGGTTTTGCCAATTACTATCGGAAGTTCATCAGGAACTTCTCCACGTTGGCAAAGCCTCTCTGTGATCTAACCAAGAAGGGGAGTAACCCTCACGAGTGGCCATCCGAGGCCATCGTAGCTTTCGAGGCTCTGAAATCTGCCTTCCTTTTGGCTCCGATTCTTTCTCATCCCAATCCTGGGTTGCCCTTCGTCCTCGAGGTTGATGCTCCTGAGACGGGAGTAGGGGCTCTCCTGTCTCAGCGTCGGTCGCCTGATGGACCCCTACTTCCCTGCGGGTTCTACTCCAGGAAACTTTCCTCTGCAGAGTGCAACTACCAGATTGCAGATAGGGAGTTGTTGGCCATCATTCTGGCTCTCAAGGAATGGAGGCACCTGCTCAAGGGTTCCGCGGTTCCGGTCCTCATTCTTACCGATCACAAGAACCTGACTTATCTTTCGGAGGTCAAGAGATTTACACCCCGCCAGGCCAGATGGGCTCTGTTCTTGTCACGCTTCAACTATGTGGTTTCCCATTTGCCTGGTGCCAAGAATGTCAGGGCTGATGCGTTATCACGGCAATACTCTGAGTTGTCCAGGGAGGGCCAACCTCGGTTATACCTCCAGATCAGATCCTGGCTGCCATTCGCACCAGTCTGACTTCTCCTCTTGGGGAGCAGATTTTGGCGGCTCAAACTGACGCTCCTTCCGAGAGGCCGGAGGGTAGATGTTTCGTACCCGAGGGATTGCGCACCCGCCTGCTGCGTACCTACCATAACTCCAAAACTGCCGGGCATCCGGGGAGGAAACAGTTGTGCTGGGTCGTCTCTCGTTTATTCTGGTGGCCAACTCTCCATGCCGACATTGCCTCTTATGCAGCGGCATGTTCGATCTGTGCCCAGAATAAGTTTCCACGGCATCTCCCATTGGGTCTCCTGCAACCCATTCCCAATGGGGAGCGTCCTTGGTCACACCTGGGTATGGACTTTATTGTAGACCTCCCTGTGTCTCAGGGTCATAGGTCATTCTCTTGGTCGTCGATCACTTTTCCAAGATGTGCCATTGTATTCCACTCAGGAAATTACCAACAGCGCAAGAACTGGCCACGGTCTTTTCCAGGGAGATTTTTCGCCTGCATGGGTTGCCGAAGGTGATTGTCTCGGACCGCAGGAGTCAGTTTGTGTCCAGATTCTGGCACGCCTTCTGCTCCCAGTTGGGTATTAGCCTCTCCTTTTCTTCAGCCTACCACCCGCAGTCCAATGGGGCTGCGGAGCGTTCCAATCAGGCCTTAGAACAATTCCTTCGGTGTTATATCTTGGACCATCAGGACGATTGGGCCGATCTCCTGCCTTGGGCAGAGTTTGCCAGGAACTCGGCTATCAACTCCTCCTCCGGGATGTCTCCCTTCATGGCCAACTATGGGTTCCAACCCGCGGTATTACCTGAGAGGTTCTCACCACAGGACATTCCAGGTGTGGAGAACCATCTTGCTGCCCTGCGTTCTTCATGGGGGCAGATCCAGAGGGCCTTGAGGGACTCAGCTCAGCGCCAGAAGTTCCAGGCTAATCGCAGACGGTTGCCCGCTCCTTCATACCAGGTCGGCGATTGGGTGTGGTTGTCTACTCGCAACCTCAATCTTCGGGTGCCCACACTCAAACTAGCTCCCCGTTTTGTCGGTCATTTTCGCATTCTCCGCAAGGTAAATCCGTTGGCCTATGCCCTTGCCCTTCCGCCTGGGATGCGGATCTCCAATATCTTTCATGTATCCCTGTTGAAACCTCTGATCTGCAATCGCTTCACTACCTCTCTGCCTCGGCCCCTGTCCCATCCGGGTTGACGGTCATGAGGAGTATGAGGTGAGCCGGATCCTGGACTCTCGATTGGTGCGCGGTCAATTACAGTTCCTGGATTTCTGCTGAGCATGGTGGGAATCTTTTATGCCTTCAGGTCTCTGAGGTCCATCCCCCAGAGGGGTGTGGCTGATGACATATAAGCCTGTGGTCCGCACATGCTCTTTGCACTTGTGTCTTGTGTCTTTGTGTTGCTATAACTCTGTTCTGACTCTCGTGACTCTCCTGGAATCTGACTCGGCTTGTGACTCGACTATTCTTTGTGTTCTCCTTTGATCTGACCCTCTGTTGCTGAACCCGGCTCGTGACCTGTGATTCTCCTCTGCTGTCCTGTACCGTTTTGTCCCGTTGTTGTTGACCCGGCCTGCCTGACTACTCTATTGTCTTTTCCACCAGCTACACACCATTGGCGGTGGCCATTACCACAGCTGAGGTGTCTTTGGGGCCGCGACCTGGTTCCTGGCTGCGTCAAGTCCATCCCCACCATCAGGGGCCCTGGTGAAGGGCAGCCTGGGACCTAGACTCCGCGCCCTGAGGGACTTCGGTCTGTGGGTGGTGGTTGTCGTCAGCCAGTGCGTTACATTGTTATTAGGCCTGCCTGTCTGTTCCTCAGCTCCTGCCCTGACAGTGGGCCAGGGATGGAAGGGAAACCTTTTTTCTGACCCACTGATGATAACACGATAGAGTGGGGCCTATAAGAAGGTGTTCCCTGAACTCAGACAGAATGTGGGAATTTTTCAGCCAAGGGGAGGTGGCCAAAAAAGCAGCTTCCAAATTGACCCAGGCCTTATGGTTGTGGTTTGTAGACCAATCTACTATTCTTGCCATGTGAAAGGCTCTGTAGTAGAGAGTGATATCAGGTAGTCCAATACCTCCGCTCGTCTTAGGCATGGTAAGTTGGTCAAAGCCGATTCTGGGGTGTTTATTACACCATAGAAATGAGGTACATAATGTTTTGTAAGACTTAAAGAAAGAATTAGGCAGTTTGATTGGAATCGTTTGCAATAGGTACAGTAGTCTGGTTTGTCCCATTTCTGTAGATCTTTGATGATGCTACATAGGATGAGTAAAACGTTTTTGGCATAGAGTTCTGTAAGGTGAGTCGGTAATTGAATTCCTAAGTAAGTGATGGCATTGGATTGCCATGCGAAAGGAAAATTTGTTTTCGCCTGTCTGATCATATCTTGTGTTAGAGAAACATTGATGGCTTGGGATTTAGTGAAGTTTATTTTAAAATTGGGCAAATACTGGAATAATTTGAAATCATGTAGTAGGTTAGGTAACGTAATATGTGGGTCTGTCAGGAAAAGTAAGAAGTTGTCAGCAGAGGCCACTATTTTGTGAATTTTGCCATTGATTAAAATCCCTTTGATGTTGTCATTCTGTTTAATGCAGTTCAAAAAGGTTCCAAAATAAGAATGAATAGGAGGGGGGGGGGATAATGGACATCCCTGTCTGGTCCCGAAGGCGTCTGAAAGGAGGCCATTGACTCTCACTTTAGCCGTAGGTGTTGTATATAAAGACATGATAAAAGTCAAGAGACGTGGAGGAAGTCCAAGGCCAGTCAGAACAGCCTCCATGTAATCCCATGCCAATCTGTCAAAGGCCTTCTCAGCGTCTAAAGAGAGAAAGAAGCCAGATTGTTTCTTCTGTGTCAACCAATGATTTACATTTATTGCCCTGATCGTATTTTCTCTTGCCTCTCTACCGGATACGAACCCCACCTGATCAGTGGAAATAATGGGGTCTATGATGCGCAGTAAACGATTGGCCAGTATTTTGGCAAAGATCTTTAAATCAACGTTCAGTAGGGAGATTGTAGGATAGTTCGCTGGCGATGTCTGGTCTTTGTTTTCTTTTGGTATAAGTGTGATATGGGCTTCAGAAAGATGGTGCATGGACTGTCCTGGGTTATCTAGCGAGTTGAAGACTTTTAGGAATGGGTGTGCTAGGACATCAATGAAGGATTTGTAATATGTGGTTACAAGTCCGTCTGGGCCCGGGCTTATAACTGGTTTTAGTTGTGCAATGGCCTGTTGTAGTTCTGTCAATGTCAAAACTCCATCTAATTCTTTTGCTTGTGATTGGGATATGGATTTAGGAAGGTATTGGGCGAGAAAAGTCTGGATAATGACCTTACGTGGTCTAGTGTCCCCTGTCGGTTTTGGTGGTAAGGGTAGGTTGTAAAGGGTAGTATAATATTTCTCAAATTTGTCTGCGATATCCGCAGATGTTTTAAGTAAGTGACCTTGTTTGGAATTAAGTTGATGAATGGTGCGAGCCACTTTTTTAGATTGCAAGGTCCTGCCGCTCTTATTTCCATGTTCATAAAAGAGTTTCTGAGACAAAGTAAAATTACGTTTGGTTACCAAAGTTTTCAACTTGTTTTACCAATGTAAAAATATCCACATCCACAGGCCAATACGTAGATTACACCTGCGGTCTCACAATGAATAAATTACCTGGACTTATATATATTACTTATTACTATATTTTTATTTGGCAAGGTCACCCACCTGTCATCAATAACACAACAATAAAGGCATTTTCCAGATTTTAAGGTACCTCAGGGTAGGGATCTACATGGAGAAGAAAAGAAGAGAGGGGCGCCAGACTAAGTGCAGTATTAGAAGGCAGTTTAATTGAGCAAGATAACTTGGGTGACTCACTAGATAACAGTAGAAAAAGGCATGTGTATCAGGATGGACGTCGCCCTTGTTGGGTCCCAGAGGCTGATGGAGAGGGTGGATAAGCATCTAGGGGCCGAGGTTGCAGGGGGATCCAGGGCACCCGATTCCATACTGTTCGCGTCCAGCATCCGGAGGCTGTGGCTGTGATGGAAACCAAGCTGGAACGCAGATGGTTGCCGGGCGGACGTGGTGTCACCACATGAGCTTAGTGCCATAAAAAGGGGTCGGTAACACCTTTCAAAGCATCAGCTTCTTCGTCAGAGAAGCTTGGTTTCCATCACAGCCACAGCCGCTGGACACGAACAGCGTGGAATTGGATGATCTGGCTCCCCCAGCAGCCTCGGCCCCTAGATGCTTATCCACCCTCTCCATCAGCCTCTGGGACCCAACAAGGGCGACGTCCATCCTGAGACACATGCCTTTTTCTACCAACACATGCCTTTTATCTAGTGAGTTACCCAAGTTATCTTGCTCAATTAACCACTTCCCGTCCGGCCCATGTATATAAACGGCTGGACGGGAGCAGTGCAGTGGAGGGTTGCCATTTATATACAGCCTCCCCACCCCCTGCTTATGCGCTCTCCCTGGGAGCATGCAGCACCGCGATCCGGTGCCCGCTGCGTCCTCCGGACACAGTGGAACACCGATCGTTGTACGGGACCTCTGTGTGAGGTCCCGATCATGTGATCACTGATAGGCCAATCAGTGATCACATGAAGAGTAGGAAGCAAGATGTCAATTCTGACATCATTGCTTACTACGTGTGAAAACTGTGAATGATCACAGAGGTCACATGGTACAGGGCTATTCACAACAGCCTTGTACCATGTGACAAGCTGTGACCAATCACAGCTCACACAGTATTTCTCAATGGCTGCAAGAATGCAGTCAATGAAATCTTTTGCAATCTGTCGTTTGTTTTCACTTTTTGCAGCCTTTATTTCCTTTTTGCATATTCTGTTATATTCTTTGTAATCTTTAAACAATGATCGCGTTCCTTCATTTTTATATTTAATAAAAGCTCTTTTCTTATTATCTATAGTTTTTTAACTTTGGCCGTAAGACACATAGGTTTGATTTTTAGCCTTTAAACGTTTTGCCCATGGGAATATATTTAGCAGTATATTCACAGTCTTTGAAGAACTCCCTTTTCTGTGTTGTGTTTATTGATGCCAATACACTCTCACAGTCTGGAGAGGGGAGAGCATCTCTCATCCTTGGAAAATAAGCTCTCTTAAAGTTGAGCATTTTTATTTTTCCCTCATGTGCTTGTTGTTTATAGCTAACAATAAATGAAATCATGTTATGGTCACTGCTGCCCAGATGCTCTTTTATATAGACATTCTGTCAGGGCTCTGTCCTCGGCAGAAGTGTTAGGAGACCTGGCACCCCTGCCAGTACCTTGCATGGCCGCAGAAGTTCACACCGGCTCCAATTTGGCCTTTATAAGGAAGACCTGCCCTACTCCCAGGTGCTGGTTGATCTCTGGCTTCCCAGTACCTTGTTCCTGTTTCCTGTGCTATTGTGATCTGTTTCCTGATACCGACTCAGCTTGCTCTTGGACCTGTCTGCTCTGCTTAACTCCTAATCTGACCTCGGCTTGGCTAACAGATATTCCCTCTTTGCTCCTATGTGTATGACCTTGGCTATCCCATCTGACTAGGTGTGCTCTGATTCCCACCTGGTGCCTGACCTTTGAACTGGCTATCCTGTGATCCTCTGTTTCTCGGAAGGCTTGCATACCTCGCTCAGGCACCACCTGCCTGCAGATCCCATTGCAGTGCATCAGCTGTGCTCCTGGGTGGACCACCAACGAGCACTCCTACAGGCGACCTGTGCAACTTTGGGCCTGACTCCTGCTGTCCCACTCTCAGGGGAGTCTGGAACTTAGCAGCAAGGGAAACCCTCTCTCCAATGGCCTCTAACACCAGGTATGTAAAACATTCATAATAAGCTCTGCATGGTTTGAGATTACCAGGTCCAGCAGAGCTTATTTCCTAGTGGGGGCCTCTATGAACTGTGCCATAAAATTGTCCTGAAGTAGGTTTAAAAATGTTTGTCCTTTAACTGTTCCTGCAGTACCATTACTCCAGTCAATTTCTGGATAATTAAAATTCCCCATTATTATCACTGTCCCAGCCCTTGCAGCCCTTTCAATCTGTGCAAGGAGCTGAGTCTCCACCTCCTCATTAACACTGGGAGGTCTATAACAAACTCCAATGATTACCTTTGTAGTACGCACCCCCATGTGCAGTTCCATCCATAATACTTCAGCCTCATCACACTCTCCATCAACTAGGTCCTCTTTCACACTCGCTCTGAGATCATTGCTCACATAGACAGACACCACCACCTTTCCTATTTACTCCGTCTCTTCCAAAGAGAACCTAGCCAGAAATATGAATGGCCCAGTCATGTGAAGAATGAAGCCAAGATTCAGCAATACCAATTCAATCCTAGTTCTCTTCATGATCCAAACCTTCCAACTCACCTATTTTTCTTGGCAGACTTCTGGCATTGGTGAAGAAAGGCTTTAATCCAATGACACCTTGTTCACATGTATTTTGCATATGTTTTATTTTCGTACAAATGTTACCAATTCCACTGGTTGTTTGTAACATGTGAGCCTTCTTATCATCTGCCATAGCTCCCCCCCATCTATCCCCATTCCACCCCCCAATAAGGACTGACACCTGTCTGATCTGTCTACCCCGTTATAATCTAATTCTCCCTCCCCCCTCCATCCTAGTTTAACCACTTGCCCTCCTGAGAATTTACCCCCCTTCCTGACCACGCCTCTCTTTGCTACTCGGCGCTGCACTAATTCAACTGATAATTGCGCGGTCATGCAGTGCTGCACCCAAACAAAATTTACTTCCTTTTTTCACACAAATAGAGCTTTCTTTTGGTTGTATTTGATCACCTGTGCGCTTTTTATTTTTTGCGCTATAATCAAAAAATACCGAACATTTTGAAGAAAAACATTTTTTAATTTCGGCTATAAAAAATATATAGTAAACTCAAAGTTAGTTATAAATTTAGGCCAAAATGTATTCTTCTCCATGTTTTTGGTAAAAAAAATCCCAATAAGTGTATATTGATTGCTTTGTGTGAAAGTTATAGCGTCTACAAACTATGGTATAGATACTGCAATTTACACCATTTTTTTTCTATACAGCACTGCGCTAGTCTAACTGACAATTGCGTGGTCATGCAATATGATGCATACATTTAATTTATGTTCTTTTTTTCACACAAATAGAGCTTTATTTTGGTGGTATTGTATCACCTGTGCACTTTTTATTTTTGATGATATAAGCAAAACATTTTTGAGAAAAAAATATTTTCTCATTTCTGTCATACAAAATATCCAAAAAAAACTAAAATTTCATCATAAATTTAGGCCAAAATGTATTCTGCTCCATGTTTTTGGTTAATAAAATCCCAGTAAGTGTATATTGATTGCTTTGTGTGAAAGTTATAGCGTCTACAAACTATGGTATAGATACTGCAATTTACTCAGCTTTTCCTTTCTGACTGCTCATCACATTTTTTGAGGTGCTAAAATACCAGGACAGTACAAACACTCTCAAATGACCCCTTTTCGGAAAGTAGACACCCAAAGCTATCTGCTGAGAGGCATATTGAGTCCATGGAAGATTTATTTTTTTTCCACAAGTTTCTGGAAAATGACAAAAACTTTTTTTTTTTACACAAAGTTGTCATTTAAATTATATATTTCTCACACAAGCCATGGGTATATGTGGAATTACACCCCAAAATACATTCTGCTACTTCTACCAAGTATGGGGGTACCACATGTGTGAGACTTTTTGGAAGCCTAGCCACATACAGGAGCCTGAAATCCAATGACCACTTTGAAAGCCTGAAGGTGCGTAACTTCCTCATTTCACTTCCTCACTACCTATCACAGTTTCTGAGGCCCTGAAATGCCAGGATAGCACCAAATCCCCCAAATGACCCCTTTTTGGACAGTAGACACCCCAAGGAATTTAAAAAGAGGCATGGTGAGTATTTTACAGATCTCATTTTTCTCACAAGGTTTTGAAATAAAAAGAAAGAAAAGTAAAACTATGTTTTTGTTTTTTTTCTTCAATTTTCAAAAACTTGTGGCAACAAATGAAATCTGCAAAATACAGATGAACTTAAGCAGGAGAACTTAAGCAGCAGGAAGACACAACAACAGCAAGAAGCTCTACTGCACGCTGGACAGACTGCAAGCAAACACCCTGGGAAACCTCTCTTACATACCTGAGTCACATTCCATGTACCTTTTTATACAATACATCCCCTCTTCTCCTCTTCATATTACTATCCTCTGTTCCCAAATCTCATTTCTTTACCCCTCTGCTCCACCCTAAAACTTGTACATCTCCACCTCATTGCTATCATCTCCCTACTATTGCTCTCTTCACCTCCCCAAAATGCCTCTTCCACTCCTTCTCATTTTCCTCTCCTCCGTTCCCAAAATCCATTCACTATATCCCTCTGCTCCTTCCAAACAATTGTATATTGTGTCCTCACTGCTTTCATCACCCCTCTACGGCACCCACCACCTCCTCCTATTACTCCACTCTCACACTGACCCGAACACCTCCACTAGTAGTCTCTCACGCTCCTGCACATCCCGCTCCCATGCCACCTTTCTCACCCTTCTCCTCCTCCTAGCCGCGGGGGACATCTCCCCGAATCCTGGCCCTCCACCACCTCCCTCACCCGCACAACACCCTCCTGACTCTACGTCCTGCCGCAACCCCCGCAACTTAGTATCTGTCCCCCTGCTCCCTAAAATCTCCCCCCCATTTTCATGTGCACTCCTGAACGCCCGATCGGTGTGCAACAAGCTTACCGCCATCCACGACCTCTTTGTTTCCCGCTCCCTCAACCTCCTAGCGATCACCGAAACCTGGATCCAGGCCACTGACTCTACCTCCCCTGCTGCACTCTCCTACGGAGGTCTCACCTGGACCCACTCTCCCAGGCCTAACGGTCGTAAAGGTGGTGGGGTTGGTCTGCTCCTGTCACCGCAGAGCACCTTCCAATTCCTCCCAAACCCCCCCTCCCTATCCTTCTCCTCCTTCGAGGCCCACTGCGTCCGACTATTCTCCCCAACCCCCCTGAAGATTGCTGTGATATACCGGCCTCCTGGATCCATACCCCGCTTCCTGGAAGACTTCTCCTCCTGGCTACCCTTCTTCCTCTCCTCTGAGCTACCCACCATCATCCTTGGGGATTTCAACATCCCTGTCAACCTCGACAACCCGGACACATCCCATCTCCTCCACTTAACCCCCTCCTTCGCACTTGCACAGTGCATACAATCCACCACCCACTCCAACGGTAATATTCTTGATCTTGTCTTCTCCAACCGCTGCGCTCCCCACAACCTCACTAACACCCCCTTCCCTCTCTCTGACCACAACCTGATTACCTTCTCTATCTCCTCGTCCTCCAACGCCTACCCCTCCAAATGTCACACTACTACCAGCCGTAACCTCCGCAACCTTAACCCTGCCCCCCTCCACTCTGCAGCTGATCAACTCCAAGACCGCATCCTCCCCCTGTCCTACCCCAACTTGGCTATGACCGCCTACAACAACGCGCTCTCAACAGCCTTTGACTCACTAGCGCCTTTAACCACATGCAACATCAGACCCCGACCGCTCCAGCCCTGGCAGACTGATCACACCAAAACCCTCAAATGACACAGTCGTGCCCTGGAGCGACTATGGCACAAAACAAAATCCCAACAAGCCTTCACCCGCTACAAATCTGCCTTCCACACCTACACCTCCTTCCTCCACGCAGCCAAACAAGCCTACTTCCTGACCCTCATCAAGACCCTCTCCTCCAATCCTTGCTGACTCTTCTCCACCTTCAACTCTCTACTCTCTCCACCCCCACCTCCACCCAGCACCTCACTCCCCGCCCTTGAGATTGCCAATCACTTCAAAAACAAGATTGACACAATTCGCAAGAGCATTTCCGCAACTCACACGCCCTCTCAACCCGCCCCCTCTCACACAGCTACCCCCTCATCCCTCCTCCCCCTCGACATAACCCGCAGGGACTTCGTCGCTGCTCAAACTCCCTCCAACCCCGTTCCCCCTCCCTCAGTTACCCCCTCATCACCCCTCTGCCACGGCCCCACCACTGCTCTGACCTCCACCCTACATTCCTCATACTGAAGCTCCCCCAACACTCCACACCTTTGACCTTACCACCATCGAGGAAGTCTCCAAGATCCTCTCTGATGCCTGCCTCACCACCTGCCCCCTCGACCCTATCCCCTCACAACTCCTACGACCTCCCTCCCCCTCCATCCTATGCTCCCTCACCCACATCTTCAATCTCTCCCTCTCCTCAGGCACTTTCCCCTCCCCTCTGAAACATGCACACATCACCCCCATACTTAAAAAGCCCTCCCTGGACCCCAATGACCCGAACAGCCTCAGACCCATCTCCCTGCTCCCCTTTACATCTAAACTCCTCGAGCGCCTAGTCTACACCCGCCTATGCTCTCACCTTAATGACAACAACCTCCTCGATCCCCTACAGTCTGGCTTCCGTCCCCTACACTTCACCGAAACCGCCTTACTCAAACTCTCCAACGACCTTCTAACCGCCAAAGCTAATGGCCACTATTCAGTGCTCCTACTCCGTTACCTCTCTGCAGCCTTCGACACAGTCGACCACCCCCTCCTCCTCAAAAAACTACACTCCCTCGGCCTCAGAGATTCTGCTCTCTCCTGGCTCTCATCCTACCTGTCACAACGCTCTTTCAGCGTTACCTATAATGCTACCACCTCCCCCTCACTCCCCCTCTCTGTTGGGGTCCCTCAAGGCTCTGTCCTTGGGCCCCTTCTCTTCTCCATCTACACCTCCTCCCTTGGCCAACTCATATACTCTCACGGCTTCAGCTACCACCTCTATGCCGATGACACACAAATCTATCTCTCAACCCCCCACCTCACCCCCTCGGTCTCCGCCCGAATCACACACCTACTGAGCGACATATCAGACTGGATGTCGCTCCACTTCCTTAAACTGAACCTCTCCAAAACTGAGTTTCTTGTCTTCCCCCCAGCCCGGACCCCACCCCCCATTGACTTCTCCATCACATCCAACAACGCCAATATCAAACCCGCCCTGCAGGCCAGAGTACTTGGTGTCATTCTGGACTCCAACCTATCCTTCCAGCCCCAAGTCCAATCTTTAACAAACTTGTGCAGACTCCACCTCCGCAACATCGCCAAAATCCGCACGTTCCTAACCCCAGAAACCACTAAACAGCTCATCCACTCCCTCATCATATCACGACTCGATTACTGCAACTCCCTCCTCACTGGCCTACCTCGCCGCTGGCTATCCCCGCTTCAGTCGATCCTGAATACGGCTGCCAGACTCATTCACCTTTCCAACCGCTCCGTCTCCGCCACCCCCCTCTGCCAATCCCTCCACTGGCTTCTGATTGCCCAATGGATCAAATTCAAAATCCTAACATTGATGTACAAAGCCATCCACCATACTGCCCCGAACTACATCACTGACCTAATATCCAAGTACCACCCAACACGCACACTCCGCTCCTCACAAGACCTCCTTCTCTCTAGTTCCCTGGTCTCCTCCTCCCATGCCCACCTCCAGGACTTCTCCAGGGTGTCACCCATCCTCTGGAACTCCCTGCCCCAACCCATCAGATTATCACCTACTCTCCTCTCCTTTAGGCGCACCCTGAAAACCCATCTCTTCAGGGAAGCCTACCCTACCCCCTGCTAACTTGACCGACCTCCTCCACTCTTCCTACCACTCCATCCCCCACAGCTATCTCCTCCTGTACCACTATCCCCTCCCTCCTAGATTGTAAGCTCCAAAGAGCAGGGCCCTCGATCCCCTCATGTTTTGCATTGTATTGGTATTGTTCTGTCACATGTTCTGTCCCCCTTTGTAATGAACAGCGCTGAGCGAACTATTGGCGCTTTATAAATACTGTATAATAAAAAAAAATAATAATAATAATACTCACCGTGCTTCTGATCAAATTCCTTGGGGTGTCTACTTTCCAAAAAGTTGTCATTTGGGGGGGGGGGTTTGGTGCTATTCTGGCATTTCAGGGCCTCCGAAACTGTGATAGGTAGTCAGGAATTGTAATGAGGAAATAAAGCCCTTTAAAGCCTGATGGTGCTTATTGGATTTTGGGGTCCTGTACTTGGCTAGACTGCAAAACGTCTCTCACATGTGGTATCCCCATACTCAGGAGAAGTAGCAGAATGTATTTTGGGTAGTAATTCCACATATACCCATGGCATGTGTGAGCAATAAATCACTTAATTGGCAATTTTGTGTAAAAAAAAAGAAAAAAAATTTTGTCTGTCAGTTTCCAAAAATTTGTGGTAAAAAAATTAATTCTTCTATTGATTCAACATGCCCCTCAGCAAATAGTTTGGGGTGTCTACTTTCCAAAAAGGGGTCATTTTGGGGGGTGGGGGTGTTATATGCCCAGCATTAGAAGTTTATGCCATACATCACTCACTCTTCTAACCACCTGAAGTACAAGCCTTTTCTGACATTTTTTGTTCACATTTAAAAAATCTGTATTTTTTGCTAGGAAATTAATTTAAACCCCAAACATTATATATTTTTTAAAGCAAACACTCTAGTGAATAAAATAGTGGGTGCTGCAATTTTTTATGTCACATAGTACTCGCGCAGCGATTTTTCAAACTCAATTTTTTTTTTAAAATACACTTTTTTTACTTTTAATGCACAAAAACACTAAATATTGGCCAATTATTTAGTAACCTATAAAAGATGATGATATGCTGAGTAAATAGATACCAAACATGACATGCTTTAAAACTGCGCATGCCCCGTGCAATGGCGACAAACTGCATACATTTTTAATATCCATAGGCAGAGCTTTAAAAGCCTTTACAAGCTACCATTTTAGATTTACAGAGGAGGTCTATTGTTAGAATTACTGCGCTTCATCTAACATTCGTGGCGATACCTCACATGCATGGTGCAACTGCTGCTTCCATACTGGCACAGGGTCAATGCTCACGAATGCAGATGCACTCATGCGCAGGGGGGCGAGGGTACTTTTTTAAAAATTTATTTTGATATTTTCTATTATTTTTACACTGTCCCTTCATTTTTTTTTTTTATCACTTTTAATGCTATCACAGGGAATGCAAATATTCCCTATAACTTCAATGGGCATTGTCATATATTCTTTTTTGAGAAATCTGGGTTCTATCAGACTCTAGATATCTCCTCTGCCCTTGCATTAACTAATCAAACCAAGATCGGTGTGATCACATGCTTTCCCAAGTTACAAATGGTGTTGTTTATATCCTGCGAAACTGAAGTGATGAAATGCTTGTAGCTTCTGATTTCTTAGACTATAGAGATGATTGGCACCACTCTGGTCTCCAATCAACTCCATGGTCAGCTGGCAGAACACGCTGCATTCTCAGGTTGTCCCGATGGCACGGGACTGCCCGAGAAGGCCGTGGAAGGCAGTGAGGGAGGGAGGACATCATGTTCCACTGCTTGTAAAAGCATTCCTGCAGCTAATTAGCCACTAGGATTGCTTTTACATGAAAGCCGATCGCCGGCTGAAAAAAACGATACCAGGATGATGCCTGCAGCTGTAGGCATCATCCTGGTATACCCATTCAAAGTCCAGGGATGTACCAGTACCTCAGTTTACAAATTTAATTCGTTCTGCAGGACATTTCATATAGCAAAAAATTTGTAAACCGAAATACTGTTTCCCATAGGAATGCATTGAAAACCAATTAATCCATTCAGAAGGTCAGAAAAACAGTAAACGCTACTAAAATGCCGCATGAGTTATTTTATTAACTCATGCAGTATTTTATTAGTGACAACCATGTGTTAATATTTCAGATGCCAGCGGGGTTCCCCACTGACAGATAAATGTAAAAGAATTGCTGGTAATTAAAAAAAAAAAAAAATTTAATTGCTGGCAATTCACTCTGCTGTCAGGTGCCAGTTTTTAAATGTAATTACCATTTTTTTTCCCTTCACTATACAGTAGTTCAGAAATTCAGCAGTTACTTTCCCCCTCCAGCGGAAAGAGAGAAAGTTTCTTTTAGTTTATTTCCCCAAGTTAAAAGACACAATGTTTACTTTCAGTTTCTTAAAAGATGCAATGTATCCTTTAGCTCTGGGAAACTGACAGCTAATGTTGTGAGCTATACTGAAGAAAAAAAAAAGATGGCAATTGCATTTAAAAATCAGCACTGACATACACTTAGTATTGTGAAAAAAATTAGTAAAAAATTTGTATACCATTATTTTCAATGGATTTTCATTCGTAAACCGAAAATTACGTTAACAGAGGCATTCGTAAACTGAGGTATTATAGTATATGCTATATTCTTTTTTTTTGTATGCAGCCTGTGGACTGAATGAAGGAAAGAGAAGAAATAACTGCCAGAAAAAGTGTGTGGTATGCCCACCATTAGAATATACCGCCCTGCATCCACCCACTTCTAATGGTGGGCACACATTAGGTCACGCGGTGCCACATGCGCCAGTTCCAAGATTGTACAAATGTCTAAATAGTGGCACCCTTGATTAAAAATTGTCCACGTATAAGTGGTACCCCATATAGAAAAAGGATGACACCAAGTCCCAAACTATCTTGCCAGTGCTCCCCATGTAAACTGGGCATCCGGGGGGCTCCACGTGACTATCCCGCGTAAACCCGAATAATACTTGTGCTCGCCACCGCACCAGCTTGTACTACACTTATGGGACTCACCACGTCACCAAGAGAAAGGAAGAAAGAAAGAAAGAAAGAAAAAGAAAGAAAGAAAGAAAGAAAGAAAGAAAGAAAGAAAGAAAGAAAGAAAGAAAGAAAGAAAGAAAGAAAGAGGGCGAGAGGTGGAAGAGGTGGAAGAGGTGCAGAACCAAATTTCTCTCTCCTCTCCCATCTGTGGTGGGGGACTGTCAGCACTGGGGACAACCTATCCTGACAAATGCTTTGCAGCAGCTGCAGGGAGAGGGGGAGCCCAGCGGCAGCTCTGCAGGAGATGAGGGGGTGGGCGGCTGTGGGGGAAGCATACAGGAGCCGAGGGCAGTATGGATGGGAGGGGCAGCTGGATGGCAGGGGCAGCTGGGTGGCACATAGAGGAACCAACCCTTGCATTTCTCACCTGCCGCCACTGAGTATCTGCAGGAGGGAGAGGAGGAGAAGTGCACGGGTCGGTTCCTCTATTTGCTACCTAGCCACCCCTCCTATCTAGGCGGCCTCGGCCCACTGGGCAAATTCCTGGTGTGCCCTATGGCCAGTCCAGGCTTGTATGCAAGGCACGGAGCTTAGCAATATTCTAACTAGCACTGTAAAACTAACCCCTCTCATGTCATGTCTGTGTGAATGGTATTAATTAGAGATATATGATATAATGTGGAGTAAAATGATATACCTGTAATTTTTCTGAGTAAGTGGAACAGGCAAATGGTAGGGCCCCTGTACATGTAATGAAAGGTCAGGAGAGTTTATATATACTTCTGTGTTTAGATTTTCTACAATGCTAATTATTCTCACTGGGTTAATTAATATCTAAGTTTCTGATGCTCCCAATTAAATGTTTGCTAATCAAAGTTACCAGCTGGCACACGTGTAATGGCATGTGCACCTTTCACAGAGAGGAATTTGGAGAGAGAACTTTGGTTGTGACCTCTTCCTCCTCTCGCCCTCTCTCTTTCTTTCTCTTCTTTCTCTTCTTTCTTTCTTTCTTTCTTTCTTTCTTTCTTTCTTTCTTTCTTTCTTTCTTTCTTTCTTTCTTTCTTTCTTCTTTTCTCTTTCTTTCTCTCTCTCTCCTGCTTTCTTTCTCTCCCCTTCTTATGTTCTCTCTTTCTGTTCTTTCTCTCTCCTTCTTTCTTTCTTTCTTCTCCCCCCCCCTCTCTCTCTCTCTCTCTCTTCTGTTTCTCTTCCCTTCCCTTCCCTTTCTCTTTCTTTCTTTCTTTCTTTCTTTCTTTCTTTCTTTCTTTCTTTCTTTCTTTCTCTTTCTTCTTTTCTCTTTCTTTCTCTCTCTCTCCTGCTTTCTTTCTCTCCCCTTCTTACGTTCTCTCTTTCTGTTCTTTCTCTCTCCTTCTTTCTTTCTTCTCTCTCTCTCCATCTCCATCTCCTGTTTCTCTTCTCTTCCCTTTCTTTCTCCCCCCCCCCCCCTCTCTCTCTTTCTTTCTCTCTCTTCCTCTCTCTCCTTCTCGCTCTCTCTCCTTATCTCTCTCTCCTTCCCCCCCCCCCTCTCTCTCTCCTTCTCTCTCCCACCTCTCCCTCTCTTTCTCTCTCTCCTTCTCTCTCTCCTCTCTCTCCCCCTTCTCTCTCTCTCTCTCCTTCTCTCTCTCCCTCTCCCCTTCTCTCTCTCTCTCTCTCCCTCTCTCCATCTCCTGTTCCTCTTCTTTCTTTCTTTCTTTCTTTCTTTATTGGCAGGACAAAATAACATTTTAGCATTGCCAAAGCAGTTTGAATGGGAAAAGGTGGAGAGGGGTAAGGTATGTGACAGCATGTCCCTCTCAGTCTGTGGCATGCTGTCACATACTGTGCAGTTATTGTCACCATTGGCTCCTCTTCTTCCAGTGGAATTTGGAATTTCCTCTTCTTTTCTATAGAAGTTAAGTCCATGATGATTCAGTTTCTAGGCCATGGGCACTCAGTCTGTACCAGCTGAGGGTCTGTCTGTCTTTGGGGTTTTGCAGCACCTCCAGGTATGGGAAAAGAAGGGAAAAATTCCTGATTGTAAGCCAACATCCGCAATATAACAACAGGAAAAAGGAGAGACCCCCTAAGACAGAGGTGTTAACACAAAGACATACAAAACAATACATCATACAGAGTCATAATAAAGCATCACAATCAGAAAATGAAATGACATGCTAAGGATACCCAATATGACTGTTTGACTGGTCATAAAAGATACAAAGTGGTATCATCATAGTTGTAACAAAGCTGCAGAGCTACTAATCTAATTTCCAACGTGTTTCAGAGTGACTCCGCTCCTTCCTCAGGGAAAAGAGAAGAACTCTGCATATGGGTGACATCATCTACAAGATTAAACATACTTGTTTGGAACAGGTCTCATATCCATAACAACATATAATACCTTGTAATCTGTAGATATACTTACAGTATATGAAAATGCAAAATGGATAATTAGTTAAAAGACATAAATGCTTCAGAAATGTCACCTCATTGTAGCACTGCAAGTTGGTCCTGCATACATGTGAAAGCACTATATCCAGGGCTCTTTGGAAGGCCTTTTTTGGTTTCCTTCTTTTGGGCACTTTTTTCTATCCTTGGGCCCTAACAGGCTTGTGGTGAAATCTTTAAGTAGATCTACAGTATATATTTATATAGTTCTTTTTATCCATTATAGTTACATGGATGGGATTAATGGTGGAATGGTGCAATGAAAATATACATATGGGTCATAGGAACACAGAATGTGTCCAATTTGTAACTTTTATGACCAGTCAGACACAGTCATATTGGGTATCCGTATCATGTAATTTCATTTTCTGATTGTGATGCTCTATTATGACTCTGTATGATGTATTGTTTTGTATGTCTTTGTGTTATCACCTTTTTTTGACAAATAACATTTGTACTTTTTTAATACTTCTAGTACCTTCTAAGCCCTTAAAGTTCCAGTGTCAGGGGGTCTCTCCTTTTCCCACCTCCAGGTATGGGGCCAGTTTATAGTCTCTCTGCAGTGATTGGTAAACAGTTCGTTTCTTTGAGTTTGCTATTTCATTTCTTCATTTCTCAACATATTTTTCTTGGGAATCATTCATTATGTTTTATATTAGAGATTTTGTCGGGCCAGAAGATTTGCCTGTTATATGGGGTGAACTTTATGACTTGATCGGCCAATTTTCAAAATCATTTATGGCACCATCAGGGTACTGAGTGAATGACTTTTTCGATTTTCGGATGAAAAATCGTTCGGAATTCGAACCATGTATGGCCTGTATAACTTTCTATAGAGCTCACCACTCTGAGGCTCCGCTCACATCTATGTGGTTTGTTTTTTGGCCACTTTGCAGGTCATTTTGCTGTTTTCTACATGCGGTTTTGATGCGTTTTTTAGATGCGTTTTTACCGCGTTTTGTTCTGCTTTTTTTAAGTGGAATTTTTTGTTTGCTGGGCAGAATAAAAATGCAAAATGCGGCAAAAATGCAATGCATTTCAGATAATTCTTCATTGAACTCTACTGTAGCAAAAATGCTGCTTTTTGCTTTTAAAAAAGTCCCCGACCCTGTCCAAAAACGCAGCGGCTCAAAAAAAGCATAGATGTGAACATGTTCCACAGGAAACCATGTTACATGGACTGTAGTGCGTTTCTGCAAAAAGCAATTAAAATGCGCATTGGTGTGAACAGAGCCTGAGCTTGCTCATTCTTGCGCTTTCCTGTGTTTTGCTTGCTGGACATTTGATTAAGTGGAGTTTAATAAACCGGAGTGGAAAATAGGAGATTATACCAGGAGTCTACTAACCTGTAAGTCACAACTGATATTTTTTATTAACATTGTAACTGGGATATGAGTGCCAGCGGGGTGGAAGGTCCTGTGCAGTCAACAGTGTGCCGCATGTATGCAGCAATGGAGCAACAGCTTCAGGATGGATACCACTGTGACAAATGTGAGCGGGTTGCCCTTCTGGAAGCTCCGTTAGAGATCTAGAGGAGCAAGTTGGAACACTGTTGGGCAGAACCGACAACCCTGAAAAGAGTCTTCTGCTCCCTGAGCAGGTAGTTAATGGGACTGATGTGGAGGGCGGAGGAGCTAGTCAGGATTATCAGGTAGGAAGATGGGTTACTATAACGAGAGGGAGTGGTAGGGGCTCACAGAAAAGGAAGGCTGGCCCTGGGTTTGAGCACCCAAACAGATTTTCCAAGTTGGGTGAAGATGTGGGGATGGCAAGCTCAGGGGTGGAAGCCCTGGATGTCACTGAGGGTAGTGCAGAAAGGCCTAGACTATGATCAGAAGGACTAATAGAATACTTTGTCGCAAGGATCGCCTCAACCGAATGGTTTGCTGTCTCCCTGGTGCCAGGGTTCGGCATGTGGTGGACCGGGTTGATAAATTACTGGGAGGGGCTGGTCCATGTTGGTCCATGTTGGAACCAATGACAGAATACATGAAAGGTGGAGGCTCCTTAAGAATCAAACAACTAGGCTGCAAGTTGAAGCAAAAGGACCTTCAAGGTGATATTCTCTGACATATTACCTGTGCCATGCGCAACTCAGGAGAGACAGGGGGAGATTAGAGAACTCAATGCATGGCTGAAGACCTGGTGTAAGAGGGAAGGGTTTGGGTTTCTAGAGCACTGGGCTGACTTTTCATTGTGGTGCAGCCTATATGCTAGAGATGGTTTGCACCTAAATTGAAGGGGGTCTGCTGTGCTGGGGGAGAGGTTTATGGGAAGGTTGGAGGAGTATTTAACCGGTTGCCGACCAGCAACAGTACATTAACTGCGGCAGGGCAGCACCGCTGCGCAAAATCACGTTTATAAACGTCATTTTGCATATCAGGTAGGGGACGTGCACGAGGCGTGCGACTGCCCTACCCGCACCGCCGATCGCGGCCGCGGGTGTCAATCACCGGGTCCCGGCCGGTCATTACCCGTGACAAAACAGTGACACAGAGCACAGCTGCATTGTTTTCAATGCAGCACTGCTCCCTGTCGGTTCCCAACACACTGTCACGGAGAGCAGGGATTAGCTTTCCGGGACAGCATGCAACCCCCCCCCCGCCCACTAGTAAAACACTTCCCTCACACAGTTAACCCTTTGATTGCCTAAAAAAGTTAACCCCTTCCTCCCCAGTGCCATTAGTACAGTGTCAGTGTTTTTTTTGCACTGACCACTGTATTGGTGTAAATAGGGATGTCAGTGACCCCAAGTCAGTTCCCCTCCAGTGTCAGAATGTCCACCACAGTCCCGCCATAAGTCGCTGATCGCCGCCATTATTAGTATATGAAAAAAAATCCAGTATCTATACCGCCATTTGTAGACGCAATAACTTTAACGTAAACCAATTAATTTACATGTATTGGGATTTTTTTTTAGCAAATTCATGTCGCAGAATACATTTTGGCAGAAATTTATGACAAAATTTGATTTTTACATTTTTTGACTGGACATGTTTTATACCAAAAAGTCCAAAATATTTTTTTTCTCTAAATTGTCTTTTTTATAGTGCAAAAAATAAACGCACAGGTGATTACATACCACCTAAAGAGAGCTCAATTTGTGGGGAAAAAAATATATAAATTTCATTTTGGTGCAGCGTTGCAATTATCAGTTAAAGTGATGCAGTGCCGTAACACAAACCACTTATGTAACCGCTTCCTGACCGCCCTATAGCAGAAATACTCGGTAGAAGTAGCAGAATGTATTTTGGGGTGTAATTCCACTTATACCCATGGCTTGTGTGAGAAATATATAATTTAAATAACAACTTTTTGTAAAAAAAAAAAAACAGTTTTTGTCATTTTCCAGAAACTTGTGGAAAAAAATAAATCTTCCATGGACTCAATATGCCTCTCAGCAGATAGCTTAGGGTGTCTACTTTCCGAAAAGGGGTCATTTGGTGGTGTTTGTACTGTCCTGATATTTTAGCACCTCAAGAAATGTGATGAGCAGTCAGAAAGGAAAAGCTGTGTAAATTGCAGTATCTATACCATAGTTTGTAGACGCTATAACTTTCACACAAAGCAATCAATATACACTTATTGGGATTTTTTTAACCAAAAACATGGAGCAGAATACATTTTGGCCTAAATTTAAGATTAAATTTTTGTTATTTGGATATTTTCTATGACAGAAATGAGAAAATATTTTTTTCAAAAACTTTTTTCTCAAACATTTTTTGTTTATAGCGCCAAAAATAAAAAGTGCACAGGTGATACAATACGACCAAAATAAAGCTCTATTTGTGTGAAAAAAAATAACATAAATTTAATTTATGTACCGTATTGCATGACTGTGCAATTGTCCGTTGCACTAGTGCAGTGCTGTGTAGCAAAAAAATGGCGTAAATTGCAGTATCTATCCCATAGTTTGTAGACGCTATAACTTCCACACAAAGCAATCAATATACACTTATTGGGATTTTTTTTTTACCAAAAACATGGAGCAGAATACATTTTGGCCTAAATTTATAACTAACTTTGAGTTTACTATATATTTTTTATAGCCAAAAGTAAAAAATATTGTTTTTCTTCAAAATGTTCGGTATTTTTTTATTTATAGCGCGAAAAATAAAAAGTGCACAGGTGATCAAATACCACCAAAAGAAAGCTCTATTTGTTTGAAAAAAGGAAGTACCATATTTTTCGCTCCATAAGACGCACCTAGGTTTTAGAGGCGAAAAACAAGAAAAAAAATATTCTGAACCAATGGACTGCAGACACAGTACAGGGGATGACCAGAGACTGCAGACACAGTACAGGAGATGACCAGAGACTGCGGACATAGTGCAGGAGATGACCGGAGACTGCGGACATAGTACAGGAGATGACCGGAGACTGCGGACACAGTACAGGAGATGACCAGAGACTGCGGACACAGTACAGGAGATGACCAGAGACTGCGGACACAGTCCAGGAGATGACCGGAGACTGCGGACACAGTCCAGGAGATGACCGGAGACTGCGGACACAGTACAGGGGATGACCAGAGACTGCGGACACAGTACAGGGGATGACCAGAGACTGCGGACACAGTACAGGGGATGACCAGAGACTGCGGACACAGTACAGGAGATGACCAGAGACTGCGGACAGTACAGGAGATGACCAGAGACTGCGGACACAGCACAGGAGATGACCAGAGACTGCGGACACAGTACACGAGATGACCAGAGACTGCGGACACAGCACAAGAGATGACCAGAGACTGCGGACATAGCACAGGAGATGACCATAGACTGCGGACACAGCACAGGAGATGACCAGAGACTGCGGACACAGCACAGGAGATGTCCAGAGACTGCGGACATAGTACAGGAGATGACCAGAGACTGCAGACACAGCACAGGAGATGACCAGAGACTGCGGACACAGCACAGGAGATGACCAGAGACTGCGGACACAGCACAGGAGATGACCAGAGACTGCGGACACAGCACAGGAGATGACCAGAGACTGCGGACACAGCACAGGAGATGACCAGAGACTGCGGACACAGCATAGGAGATGACCAGAGACTGCGGGCACAGCACAGGAGATGACCAGAGACTGCAGACAGTGCAGGGAATGACCAGAAACTGCAGACAGTGCAGGGAATGACCAGAGACTGCAGACAGTGCAGGGAATGACAAGAGACTGCTGACCTTTGGGGAGGAAGGGGGAGCGGGTACCTGAATTTGACAGGTACCCGCTCCCACTTCCGCGGAGTTGTCCTTCCCTCTTCTTCCCGGGCCGGCTTCTGTGACAGCCGGGTGCCCACTTCGCATGTGCGAGAAGTGCTGCGCTTTGTGAATGGCCTCGCACATGCTTAGTGGGCACCCGGCTGTCACAGAAGCCAGCGCGGGAAGACTGTGCAGCGCTGGAGCGAGGAACAGGTAAGGCCTTGCAGGAGAGAACAGCTGAGTTGCCGGCCCGGTATTCTGACATGGTGGCGGCAGAAATACCGGACCGGCCGCTTTATATTCGCTCCATAAGACGCACTGACATTTTCCCCCCTTTTTTTGGGGGAAAAAAGTGCATCTTATGGAGCGAAAAATACGGTAAATTTTGTTTGGGTTGCATGACTGCGCAATTATCAGTTGAATTAGTGCAGCACCTAGTAGAAAGTGGTTAAACTAGGATGGAGGGGGGAGGGAGAATTAGACTATAATGGAGTAGACAGATCAGACAGGGGTCAGTCCTTATTGGTGGGTGGAATGGGGATAGATGGGGGGGAGCTATGGCAGATGATAAGAAGGTTCCCATGTTACAAATAGCCAGTGGAATTGGTACCATTTGTACGAAAATAAAACATATGCAAAATACATGTGAACAAGGTGTCATTGGATTAAAGCCTTTCTTCACCAATGCCAGAAGTCTGCCAAGCAAAATAGGTGAGTTGGAAGGTTTGGTTCATGAAGAGAACTAGGATTGAATTGGTATTGCTGAATCTTGGATTCATTCTTCACATGACTGGGCCATTCATATTTCTGGCTAGGTTCTCTTTGGAAGAGACAGAGTAAATAGGAAAGGTGGTGGTGTCTGTCTATGTGGGTAATGATCTCAGAGTGAGTGTGAAAGAGGACCTAGTTGATGGAGAGTGTGATGAGGCTGAAGTATTATGGGTGGAGCTGCACATGGGGGTGTGTACTACAAAGGTCATCATTGGAGTATGTTATAGGTCTCCCAGTGTTAATGAGGAGGTGGAGACTCAGCTCCATGCACAGATCAAAAGGGCTGCAAGGGCTGGGACAGTGATAATAATGGGGAATTTTAATTATCCAGAAATTGACTGGAGTAATGGTACTGCAGGAACAGTTAAAGGACAAACATTTTTAAACCTACTTCAGGACAATTTTATGGCACAGTTCATAGAGGCCCCCACTAGGAATTAAGCTCTGCTGGACCTGGTAATCTCAAACCATGCAGAGCTTATTATGAATGTATCACATTGCTGGTGTTAGAGGTCATTGGAGAGAGGGCTTCCCTTGCTGCTAAGTTCCAGACTCTCCTGAGAGTGGGACAGCAGGAGTCAGGCCCATAATTGCACAGGTCGCCTGTAGGAGTGCTCGTTTGTGGTCCACCCAGGAGCACAGCTGATGCACTGAGATGGGATCTGCAGACAGGTGGTGCCTGTGCGAGGTATGCAAGCTTTCCGGGAAACAGAGGATCACAGGATAGCCAGTACAAAGCCGAGGTCAGGTACCAGGTGGGAATCAGAGCACATGTAGTCAGATGGGATAGCCAAGGTCATACACGGAGGAGCAAAGAGGGAATATCTGTTAGCCAAGCCGAGGTCAGATCAGGGGTTAAGCAGAGCAGACAGGTCCAAGAGCAAGCTGAGTCAGTATCAGGAAATCAGATTACAATAGCACAGGAAACAGGAACAAGGTACTGGGAAGCCAGAGATCAACCAGCACCTGAGAGTAGGGCAGGGCTTCCTTATAAAGGCTGTTTGGAGCAAAATTTGAGCCGATGTGAACTTCTGCAGCCATGCAAGGTACTGGCAGGGGAGCCAAGTCTCCTAACACCTCTGCTGAGGACAGAGCCCTGACAGAATGTCTATATAAAAGAGCATCTGGGCAGCAGCGACCATAACATGATTTCATTTATTGTTAGCTGTAAACAACAAGCACATGCGGGAAAAATAAAAATGCTCAACTTTAAGAGAGCTAATTTTCCAAGGATGAGAGATGCTTTTCCCTCTCCAGACTAGAAGAGTGTATTGGCATCGATAAACACAACACAGAAATGGGAGTTCTTCAAAAAGACTGTATATGAACACACTGCAAAATATATTCCCATGGGCAAAAAGTTTAAAAGGCTAAAAATCAAACCTGTGTGGCGTACGTCCAAAGTTAAAAAAACTATAGATAATAAGAAAATAGTTTTTATTCAATATAAAAATGAAGGAACGTGATCATTGTTTAAAGTTTACAAAGAATATAACAGAATATGCAAAAAGGAAATAAAGGCCGCAAAAAGTGAAAACAAACAATATATTGCAAAAGATAGCAGAACCAACCTCAAAAATTCTTCAAATATATTAATAGTAGAAAGGTCCGGTCCGAGCATGTAGGCCCTTTACAGAATCATCTAGAGGAGTTGACTGAGGACAAAGAGAAGACAAATTTATTTAATACCTTCTTCAGCTCTGTGTATACAAAGGAGCATGAGGGAGCTCTTGTCCATAATGGGCGTGGTACTGACACAGCTCCAGATGATCCACATTGGCTCACAATTGATGTGATCCAGAAATATTTAGACAGTATAAGGTGAATAAAGCACCTGGACCGGACGACATACACCCACGGGTCCTTAAATAATTCAGCTCTGTCATTTCAAAGCCATTGTTTTTTATTTTTAGGGACTCTTTAATGACTGGCATAGTACCACTGGATTGGTGTAAGGCCAATGTGATGCCAATATTTAAAAAGGGGTCAAAATCTTTACCAAGTAATTATAGACCAGAGGGGTGGCTGTGGACATGGTATACTCGGATATAGACGCGACGGTGGACGTGGTATACTTGGATATAGAGGTGATGGTGGACATGGTATACTTGGACAGAGGGTGGCGTTGGACGTGGTATACTTGGACAGAGGGGTGGCGGTGGACGTGGTATACTTGGATTTTTCAAAAGCATTTGACACAGTTCCACACACACAGCTAATGTGTAAGGTAAAGTCTACGGACTGGAAAAATCTGTATGTAAATGGATAGAAAACTAGCTAAAAGATCGTATTCAGAGAATAGTGGTTAATGATTCATACTGTGAATGGTCTAGGGTTGTCAGTGGTGTACCCCAAGGTTCAGTGTTATTAGTGGGGTACCCCAAGGTTCAGTGTTATTAGTGGGGGACCCCAAGTTCAGTGTTATTAGTGGGGTACCCCAAGGTTCAGTGTTGGGACCCTTACTTTATAATATATTTATAAACAATATAGGGTCAGATTAAAAATCCCATTTCAGTCTTTGCAGATGACACCAGTGACACTGTACTACTTGTGGGGGGTTATGAAGATTTTTTTTTTTTTTACACTAATTGCTTTTACACCCATAAAGGCTGTAAAAGCAATCATTTCTCTTTCTCTCTGGCTGCATTCTTGCAGCCATCGAGAAATACTGTGTGAGCTGTGATTGGTCACAGCTTGTCACATGGTACAAGGCTGTTGTGAATAGCACTGTAACATGTGACCTCTGTGATCATTCACAGTTTTCACACGTTGTAAGCAATGATGTCAGAATTGACATCTTGCTTACTACTCTTCATGTGATCACTGATTGGCCTATCAGTGATCACATGATCGGGACCTCGCACAGAGGTCCCGTACAACGATCGGTGTTCCACTGTGTCCGGAGGACACAGCGGTCACCGGATCGCGGTGCTGTGTGCTCCCAGGGAGCATGCATAAGCAGGGGGCGGAGAGGCTGTTTATAAAAGGCCACCCTCCACTGCACTGCTCCCGTCCAGTCATTTATATACATGGGCCAGAAGGGAAGTGGTTAATTGAGCAAGATAACTTGGGCGACTCACTAGATAACAGTAGATAACAGTAGAAAAAGGCATGTGTCTCAGGATGGACGTCGCCCTTGTTGGGTCCCAGAGACTGATGGAGAGGGTGGATAAGCATCTAGGGGCCGAGGCTGCTGGGGGAGCCAGGTCACCCGATTCCATGCTGTTCACGTCCAGCGGCTGTGGTTGTGATGGAAACCAAGCATCTCTGAGGAAGAAGCTGATGGTTTGAAATGTGTTACCAACCCTTTTTACGGCACTAAGCTCACGTGTTGCCCGGCAGCCATCTGTGTTCCAGCTTCGTTTCCATCACAGCCACAGCCACTGGATGCTAGATGCGAACAGCATGGAATCAGGTGACCTGGATCCCCCAGCAGCCTAGGCCCCTAGATGCTTATCCACCCTCTCCATCAGCCTCTGGGACCCAACAAGGGCGATGTCCATCCTGAGACAAATGCCTTTTTCTACTGTTATCTAGTGAGTCACCCAAGTTATCTTGCTCAATTAAACTACCTTCTAATACTGCACTTAGTCTGGCGCCCCTCTCTTCTTTTCTTCTCTATGTGGATCCCTACTCTGAGGTACCTTCAAATCTGGCAAATGCCTTTATTGTTGTGTTATTGATGACAGTAGGTGGGTGACCTTGCCAAATAAAAATATAGTAATAAGTAATATATATAAGTCCAGGTATTTTGTTCATTGTGAGACCGCAGGTGTAATCTACGTATTGGCCTGTGGATGTGGATATTTTTACATTGGTAAAACAAGTTGAAAACTTTGGTAACCAAACGTAATTTTACTTTGTCTCAGAAACTCTTTTATGAACATGGAAATAAGAGCGGCAAGTTTTTAGCCAGGACCTTGCAATCTAAAAAAGCGGCTCGCACCATTCATCAACTTAACTCCAAGCAAGGTCACTTACTTAAAACTTCTGAGGATATCGCAGCCGAATTTGAGAAATATTATACTACCCTTTACAACCTACCCTTACCACCAAAACCGACAGGGGACACTAGACCACGTAAGGTCATTATTCAGACTTTTCTCACCCAATACCTTCCTAAATCCATATCCCAATCACAAGCAAAAGAATTAGATGGAGTTTTGACATTGACAGAACTACAACAGGCCATTGCACAACTAAAACCAGGTATAAGCCCGGGCCCAGACGGACTTGTAACCACATATTACAAATCCTTCATTGACATCCTAGCATACCCATTCCTAAAAGCCTTCAACTCACTAGATACCCCGGGACAGTCCATGCATCATCTTTCTGAAGCCCATATCATACTTATACCAAAAGAAAACAAAGACCAGACATCGCCAGCGAACTATCGTCTGATCTCCCTACTGAATGTTGATTTAAAGATTTTTTACAAAATACTGGCCAATCGTTTACTGCGCATCATAGACCCCATTATTTCCACTGATCAGGTGGGGTTCGTATCCGGTAGAGAGGCGAGAGAAAATACAATCAGGGCAATAAATGTACATCATTGATTGACATAGAAGAAACAATCTGGCTTCTTCCTCTCTCTAGACGCTGAGAAGGCCTTCGACAGATTGGCATGGGACTACATGGAGGTTGTTCTGACTGGCCTTGGGCTTCCTCCACATCTTGACCTTTATCATGTCTTTATATACAACACCTACGGCTAAAGTGAGAGTCAATGGCCTCCTTTAGACGCCTTCTCCATAAGCAACGGGACTAGACAATGATGTCCATTATCCCCCCTCCTATTCATTCTTATTTTGGAACCTTTTTTGAACTGCATTAAACAGAATGACAGCATCAAAGGGATTTTAATCAATGGCAAAATTCACAAAATAGCAGCCTTTGCTGACAACATTTTACTTTTCCTGACAGACCCACATATTACGTTACCTAACCTACTACATGATTTCAAATTATTCCAGTATTTGGCCAATTTTAAAATAAACTTCACTAAATCCCAAGCCCTCAATGTTTCCCTAACACAAGATACGATCAGACAGGTGAAAACAAATTTTCCTTTCGCATGGCAGTCCGAAGCCATCACTTACTTAGGAATTCAATTACCAACTCACCTTACAGAACTCTATGCCAAAAATGTTTTACCCATCCTACGTAGCATCACCAAAGATCTACAGAAATGGGACAAACCATTTTTCTCTTGGTTTGGCAGAGCAGCTATCCTCAAGATGAATGTGCTTCCTAGACTACTGTACCTATTGCAAACAATTCCAATCAAACTGCCTAATTCTTTCTTTAAGTCTTACAAAACATTATGTACCTCATTTCTATGGTGTAATAAACGCCCCAGAATTGGCTTTGACCAACTTACCTGTCATGGAAATTTTGTATTGTTGGTTGAACTTTAAATGTGTCATATATGAGTGTTATTCATATGTCTCTCGTGTGGCTTAATTAAAGCTCTGAAGGCTGCAATTGGGCCATGCGCATGTACAATGTATGTATTACAGTACTCAGCTCAGTAATGGATGAGATGGCAGATCTGCGCTTATAGACCGGCGTGAATACCACCACGGCATTCGATGCGAATGCCGCCGGCGGTAGGCCCCGGGCCTGTGTCCACATATCAGCAGCATAGTACCACATGGACTCTGTGTTGCCAGGCGCCAAGCAGTGCGAACTCCGCGTGTAGGCTTATGTATATCTTACAACCATTACCAACCTGAAACTGTATCTGGATGGATGTGTTTTAATAAAGATCGTATCGGGCCCATCCAGATACAGACTGGTGTTTCTAGGGAATGCTTGTACAGAGAATTTACATATCACTAGGAGCTAGTAAGACAGGAAATATGCTCTCCATAGAGAGTTCATAGGGGGGAGGGGAGGAAGTCTGCTGACCTCAGAGGGCTCATGGGGGAGGACCAGTGATAGATAAAAGGAAAGGCTACACTCCAATCAGAATGTACATCCTGTGTATAGGCACTCCCCATTGCATTGTTCTGTGGGAGGGGATTGACCTTATTCATGTGGGGGGCGTGTGTGTGTTTGTAATAAAACCAGAGGCTGAGAATGAAAACTTCCTCTATGTGAATTCCAACAGCAACCTGAGAGTGTCGTGTGATCATTTCCAGGTATAGGGAGCTCCATTCCCCACATCTCAACAGAGCTAACCCAGTTGGATGGGCAGTAATCGTGGAGTTTAGCTGCAGTCGTGGTAAGCGAGATTCGCACAGCTTTATGGGGGATTTCTGCGTATCCAACTGCGAGTACTCACGGTAAGGAGAGATTCGTTAAAAGCGAATTTCCAAGACAGTTTGTCGAGCCAATGGATACTAACGCAAATTCTGCAATAGCTAACCAAGTTCGAGGGGGGAATGAGCTATCGTAAACTAGCAAAAAGTATGCTGGCACATTTCAGGTCTCTCTGCCATTAAGAGGATCGCTTTTTGCGCGTTCGTGTGGCTGATTTCGCTCTCTATTAGCTAACGTGAATTCCGCTTAGCAAGGACCTATTTTGTCCTAAAATCTTGATTTGTGGGTGAAAGACAAGGGTTTGTCTCTGCTGAGAGCAGCAGAGGGGTGTGTTTGGTTGGCTGGATTTGGTCAAGTTTAAAAATCTTCCAACCGGGGGCGCATGTGCGGCCGGCTCCTGGATGGCAGCGCTTTGAAAGTAGCTCCGTCCATCCGCCAGCACTAAGCGGCACACACCGACCCTGGGGACCACAAACGGCTCACAGCCCTTCATGAAGGGTGCCCGCACCTCTGCAAATATGCCCCGCAGGAGGAAAACCCCGGGGCAACCCGGGAAGCTGACAAATGTCTTCCCGGCGGTCGGGCCGGGAATCCAAAATGGCACCCGCAACAGCACACAGGGAGACAGACAGGGAGACAGAGGCAGCACTGAGGAGGACTACAGGGCCCAGCATACGGATCCCAGACTGAGGCAGCAGCTGTACCCAGGGGACCCTGGTGAGTTGTCACCTCCATTGTCCCCCACAACCAGCAGCCCAGCCAAATCTCGGCCACGCTTAGATGATGACCCTGGCCCTGCATATCAGGCCCTAAATCTCCCATCTCCAATGCCACACGCAGCCTTTACCAAAATTGATGCGTTCCCTGCATCAGACCAACCGCTGACAGAGATTTGCATGAGAAACATGCTCTCATCATTACGTCAGACCCTACATACTGATATCTCCATGTCGCTCAACCAAATTATGAGCATTATAAGTCAACAAGAACGCAGAATACAGCATATAGAAACCAATATGGGAGATATCATAACGGCACATAATGATTTGATTGATGCTCACGCAGATCACACTTCGGAAATTGAACAAATCAACCTAAAACTAGCCGATCTAGAAGATAGATCGCGCCGCAACAACATTAAATTTAGAGGGATACCTGAATCTGTTACTAATGAGACACTACTACCTTATCTACAACAGTACATCAAGCTCCTCATCCCAACGATCCCTGACTTGGAGCTGGCGATCGATCGAGCCCATAGATTGCCCAAACCTTCATTCCTATCCGCTGCTATTCCGAGAGATGTCTTGGCCCGTATACATTTCTATCATATCAAAGAGAGAATCATGACGGCGGCCAGAAATCCACCGCCACTCCCACCAACACATGCAAATATTAGATTATATGCTGACTTATCAAAAGCTACACTTCTCAACAGGAAAAAAATGGTTACCATTACCAAGGCCCTAAGAAACCATAACATAGCTTACCAATGGGGTTTCCCCACGAAGCTAACAGTGCGACACCAAGGCAGAATTTTCACGATCAAATCTCTAGAAGCAGGCCTAGACCTACTTAAAGCATGGAACATCATACCCATAGATTCGCAGGGAGCTGCACTACCTTCCCTCCAACATATGGAGACAACATGACTAACAACGCAGATCAAGATAAGTTGAGGCAAACTTATATTTACGCTCTTCCCCAGAGGCTCTAGTTCAATACCGAGTTACTGGCGATCGGCCTAGAACCGATGAAAATTGTTTTACGTGTTTACATCTGGCTTGACCCTTCTGACGGTCAAAGTCCGTTCAAACCCCCCAGTTTTGCAGTAGCTAAGGAAGCTACTTGGTTTGCTTGCATTTTGCGCAAGATCTTTTTTACTATTGTTCTATGTGTCCCTTACCTTCCCCTAATGTGGCACCATCAAGTATTCAACTTTAACTCAAGACCTACTTACCTTGAATATATATGGAAGACCGATTCTAATCCACCAATTGAACCTACTCCGCATAACACTGTCAGAAACCTCTCTTCTCGCATATGGCCATACACTGAGCCACGATTCTCTCAAACAACACGCCATTTAAATATACACCTCAAGAAAGGACCATTAAATGATTAAAATCACATCCCTTAATGTACGAGGCCTTAATTCTCCCTTCAAGAGATCGATGCTCTCCAAAGAAGTCCGGAAATCCCAAGCCGACATCTTCTTTATACAAGAATCCCACTTTGCCACAGGAAAAATTCCTAAACTACAGCTACACCGATTCTCCCAAGTATTTATGGCAACTGATACTAAAAAGAAGAATGGAGTTCTCACCGCCATTAAAGACTCTACCGCATTCCGAACTATCTCAAACATAGCCGACCCGCATAGTCGTTATCATATCTTGGTGTGCCAAATAGACAATATCATATACACGCTAGTGAATGTATACGGCCCAAACAGCAAACAACTGTCTTTTTTCCGCAAACTCCACAAAATCATATCACAACACAAACGAGGCAGACTTATCATCGGAGGCGATCTTAACATTATGGGCAATCCGCTCTTAGATTCGTCTTCCACTAAAAAATCCGCCAAGCCTGACTTTAACCATTTTTTACATGACCACGACTTATATGACATCTGGAGATGTCAGCACGGCACTGAGAGAGATTACACCTACTACTCCCCTCCTCATCTCTCTTATTCAAGAATCGACAATTTCATCACTGACAAATGGACATTACAGCATGTGAGATCATCTAACATCGGTACCATAACTTGGTCAGATCACGCTCCAATCAGTATATCCTTAGATGACAATCCACGCTCAGCAATACCACCCATCTGGAGATTGAACTCTTCACTACTGAGAAACCCAGAAAACCTGAAACATATCCTAGAAGCCCACGTCCTTTTTTTTTGAAACAAACTCTACTCCTGATATCTCTATTACTACACTTTGGCAAACATACAAAGCCTACATGAGAGGTATCCTCATACAATTGAATTCCCGCACAAATAGACACAGATCCCAACAAATTGACCAATTACTGACCTCTATCCGCGCACATGAAGAGATAAACAAAAAGAACCCAAATCCTTCCACGTCCGCGGCCCTAACCCTAGACAGAAACAGACTACGAACCATCCTACTCCACAATTATGATAACAATCTTCAAAAAACAAAAACCAAATTTTACGCACTAGGAAATAAAGCAAACTCACTCCTCGCCAAAATTGTCAAACAAAAACGACTTAAAGCTAAAATCTCCACAATTCAACACCCTAACACTCGCACCATATTAACAAACCCACAGGACATAGCTAACGCGTTTGCGACATATTACCAAGATCTGTATAATATAAAGGATGACCCAAACACAATCCAACCAACAACTCTCTCCATTGGAAACATTCTACAGAACACAAATCTTCCTTGTATCACTCTTCATCAACTTGAATCTCTCTCTATGCCGATAACACCCTTAGAGATTAAAAAAACTATAAATACTCTCCCTTTAAACAAATCACCAGGAAACGATGGCTTTATTAACGAATTTTACAAATCACTAGCATCCAATCTTACTTCCCACCTAGCGGCCTTATATAATCATGTCGCAACCTATGGGGAATTTCCCCCGGACATGCTACAGTCCATAATCACCACCATCCCAAAACCGGGCAAAGATCTCCAATTAGTACAAAATTATAGACCGATTTCATTACTCAATACAGACATAAAAATATATGCCAAAATAATCACCATAAGATTACTCCCATATCTACCTACATTAGTCCACCCAGATCAAGTGGGATTTATACCCGGTAGACAGGCCCCAGACGCTACAAGACAAATTATATCCATATTGCATCACCTCGAGACCAAAAAACAACCCTCCCTTCTCCTATCATTAGATGCGGAAAAAGCATTCGACCGAATTCATTGGCAATTTATGAACCTTACATTACAAAAATTTGGAATAACAGACTGGATGCTTTCAGCGATACTATCCCTCTACTCCAAGCCCACCGCCAGAGTACTGACCAACGGCACACTTTCACAACCTTTCTGTATAACGAATGGTACCAGACAAGGATGCCCACTATCCCCCATAATTTTTGCCTTACTCATCGAGCCATTAGCAACCAATCTTAGAAACGACTCAAACTTCACGGGAATTAAAATGTATCAACATGAGCACAAACTTAGTCTTTTCGCAGACAATATTATTCTTATGATTACAAATCCCTATAAATCAATTCATTCCATACGTACACATATCCGTAGTTATGCGGATGTTTCGTATTACAAACTCAATGAACCCAATTCATCTATCCTCAACCTGCATACACCTATTGATACTAAAACTCTAATTTCCAAACATTTCCCCTTTACCTGGGAATCACATAGCATACCCTATCTAGGGATCAAACTTACCGCAATCACTAGCCAACTTTACGCAACTAATTACAAATCATTATTGGAAACCTTTCCCCAAGAAATAAAAAATCTATGCACAACCACACTATCAACTTTAGGTAGAGTAGCAACCATGAAAATGTGTATATTACCTAAAATACTATATATTTTTTGGACGCTTCCTATACCAGTCCCTCATACCTTCTTCTCTAAAGTTCAAGCTACGCTGAATAAATTTCTATGGAATTCTAAAAGACCCAGATGTTCCACGAACTTATTATTGCGCCCACCCTCCAGAGGTGGGACAGGTCTCCCCCACCTAAAATCATATTACCAAGCAGTCCTCTTAGACCAACTCTTCTTTTGGTGGCACCCAACCGACGAGAAGATCTGGACCAAATTAGAAAACTCCTTATGCTCACCACACACGATAACAGACATACTGTACATACCCAGGACAGCCCTACCTAAAAATCTACAAACACACCCGTGTATCCAGGCTTCTCTAAATGCTTGGTTTGACTTTTCAGCCCACAATCAAGCAAACAAGAGTAATGTGAAAATTCCCACCCCCTTTTCATCCCTACACTTCCTCACTCCTCACTTAAACATATCAACATGGAGCAGCCTTGGTATAATCCATATCCAAGATCTCTACACAAAACACAAACTAGACTCATTCTCCGTCCTCCAAAAGAAATTTCATCTTCCCGACAAAGAACAATATACCTATATACGAATAGCTCACTCTATTCACAAAACACAAATACCACTTGAAATAGAAATTCCTGCAACTGCACGACAATTCTTCCAAAAGACACAATACCGACTTTCTATTCACTCATAACCGAAATACAGTTCACTACATACAACTCTTCCTTACTCAATTGGGAAAATAATCTCTCCCAACCAATCACTCTAAACACTTGGGAAAAAACATTCACCATCACCTTTAAAGCTTCTAAGTGTAGCTCCCATTGGGAGACATACCTGAAAATCCTACACCAATGGTATCTGACACCAACTAAATTATCCCAATTTTACCCTCAACATTCACAACTCTGCTGGAGACACTGTGGAGAAAAGGGATCTCTCCTTCACATACTTTGGGACTGTAAATCCCTTAAATCTTATTGGAACAAGGTTTTCCAGATCATCTCATCACTCACAGGAACTTCAATTACTCCAAATCCCGCCCTAGCTCTTCTCCACGTCGGAATAGACATATTCCCTGTAAGTGTACGCACTATTATCATCCACATTCTAGCAGCTGCAAAAATTAACATCACCAAACTATGGAGATCCACCTCAACCCCTTTATTATCCCGCCTCATTTCCGATCTCAACCTCCAATGCGAGATGGAAAGAAGAACCGCACTTTATAATTCCTCCTATCATAAATTTAAAGCCCATTGGTCACGATGGTTAAATAACCCCAGTTGCTCAATAAAATGACTACTATTCGAAAGGAATACAATACTCTCTGCCCATACTGAATTGGTGCTTACCCTCCCTTCCCCCCACTTCCTTCCCTGTTCCTCCACTACCCTCATGTTCTCCCCACTCTTATGCCCCACTAGTCTCCTAGAATGGTTCACAACATACGGAGCATACCTCTCATGTAACTGAATCACAGAAATACAGGTTCCCCGGCCACTTGGTGGGGAATCTCCACTTTCCTTTTGTCTTTATTTTTCATATAATGTTATTCTCGATGTGAACCAAAATGATCGACTATCATATATTACTTATGTATGTTTAAACTTCAATAAAAACTACTTGAATATAAAAATCTTCCAACCAAAAATTAAATGGGTATATGTTTTAGCGGGTAAAAGTTGTTGCATGTTTAGGTAAGTATTTGCGGGTTGTAGGTACTGTGGTAATTGCTCTACCCCCCTCCACGTGAGGTCATTATTACTGTCAGGAATCCCCGCTGCGACGGGCTCGGCGCAGGCGCAGTGCACCGCCCTGTGTCAGAATGCGGGCACTGAGACCTGGCCGTCCGCGGCGAGGGAGTTCGCGCATGCGCAGTAGGGACCGCGGGCGCGCGCGTGGCACCAATGGCAGCGCAGGGCGGGATATTTAAACGGCCCTGGGCTGTCATTCAGTGCCTTCTGGTCTTTCCTTGTATCCTGTATCTGCGAACCTGTTCTAAGTAAGTTATTGACCCGGATTGTACCTGACCTTGTTGCCTTCTCCTGCCCAGCCCTTGCTTTGCCTGACCTCTCTCCTGAATGCCCCCGTTTGGATCTGACTTTCCGTTGCTGACCTGGCGTGTGACCCGACTACTCTCTGCCCGTTGCCTTGTACTGCTCCGTCCCCACTGTTACCGACCCGGCCCGTTTGACCCCGCACTTGCTCAGCCATCCATCCATCCCGACGGGATCACCCGACCTCCTCACATCAGGCTCTTCCCTGCGGGAGCCCCTGGCGAATACCGCTACCACTGACAGGCGTGCTCAGTAGCCACGACCTGGTCTCGGGGTACTTCAAGTCCATCCCCACCATCAGGGGCTCTGGGGAAACAGGTACACTGGGGCTTAGATACCGTGCGCTGGGGACGTCTGGCCAGTGGAGTGCTAGTGGTACCGCCTGGTGGTCCCTTACAGTACCAGAAGGCCATGACTGAGCCTGGAGGAGGGTCAGCCCCGCTGGGAGATATTTGCAGGCACCTATCAGCCCTGACACAGGCTGTGGCGACCTTGCAGGACAAATGCACGCACCTGGAAAACCGTTTCCAGACCCGCTCTGCATCTGGCCCTGCTCCACAGGCCCCTGTTTCCGCTCCCCCGGTGGGAGAAGCTCTGGGGCCAGCTTCAGGGGCCTCTGCTCCTCTACCGAGGGTTGAACCCCGAGTACCATTACCTGAGCGTTTTCACGGGGACCGAACACGCTTCAGGTCTTTTCGGGATTCCTGCCTCCTGTTTTTTGAATTGCAACCCCGCACCACCTTCCTAACGGAATCAGTGAAAGTGGGATTTTTAATTTCACTATTGCAGGGTGAACCCCAAGTTGGGCCCATTGGTTAAGGGCAAACCATGACCCTCACCTGGGAACGGTCAGCGATTTTTTTGAAGCTATGGCCATCCTTTATGATGATCCACAGCGGGCAGCCTCTGCTGAAGCAACGTTATCCACGCTTCGACAGGGCCGCCGGGCGGCAGAAGAATACGCCTCTGAATTTAGGTGTTGGATGGGGGACACACGCTGGAACGAGTTCGCTTTGCGACACCAGTTCCGTATGGGTCTGTCAGAGCCCTTGAAGGATGAGCTGGCCCGAGTGGGGGTTCCCGAGTCACTAGAAGACCTAATAGCCCTGACAATTCAAATAGACCGTAGACTGCGGGAACGCAGGTTTGAGAGGTCCGGTCAGGGTCACGGAAATGCATGGGGTCCAATTCCAGGCCCCAGCCAACGAACCAGAACAAATATCCAGAACCCACTTCCAGGAGATGTGCAGGAACCAATGCAACTAGGCCTGGCTCGGCCTAAATTATCGCCAGAAGAACGCCAGCGGAGACGCTCTCTGAACCTCTGCTTCTACTGCGGTGAAGCCGATCATATGGTACGATCCTGCCCTCAGAAAATGAGTAAGTGCACCTCTTTTTCTTCTCTGGCTATTGGCAAGGTCAGTCCGTCCCAATACTTAGTGGTGCCCCTCTCCTTTCAGCTTCCAGAAAGGACCGTGGAGGTGACGGTCATAGTTGATTCAGGGGCATGCAGTTGTTTCCTGGATTTAGATTTTGCTCATCAGCAGGGGATTCCCCTCCAGCCCAGAAAACGGGGCTTTAACATATTTCTGGCAGATGGCTCCCAGATAAAGTCAGGAGTAGTTAACCAGGAAATTCCCCTATCGCCACTACCATTGCTAACCAGAATCAGGAATTCCTCCGCCTAGATGCCATTGCATCACCTCTTTTTCCAGTCATTTTGGGACTCCCTTGGTTGCGGGCCCATAACCCCCAAATTGACTGGGAAACCGGGTCTATCTTGTTTCCGTCCCCATATTGTCAGGAACACTGTCACACTGCGGGCTCAGCAGCCCCCCAGGTCCTCCTGTGCTCCGAAGGAGACTCCGACCTGAAACAGGTTATTCCCGCAGCATACCACGATTTCTTAGATGTATTCAGTAAGCGGGGGGCAGACACCTTGCCCCCCCACCACCCGTATGACTGTCCAATTGATCTGTTGCCCGGCTCCGAGATCCCTTTTGGACAGATTTTTCCCCTCTCTGAGCTAGAATTGGGGGCCCTGAAGGAATACATAGAGGACAGTCTCCAGAAGGGGTTCATCCGTGCCTCTACTTCACCAGCCGGGGCGGGGATCTTCTTTGTAGAGAAAAAAGACAAATCTCTGCGACCCTGCATTGACTATCGTGAACTGAACAGAGTCACGATTAAAAATCGTTACCCACTGCCATTGGTACCCGAATTATTTCAGAGCCTGAAGGCTGCGGCAATATTTACTAAACTTGATCTCAGGGGGGCCTACAACTTGGTTCGCATGAGGGAGGGGGATGAGTGGAAGACAGCATTTCGTACCCGGTTTGGGCATTTCGAATATCTGGTAATGCCATTTGGACTGTGCAATGCCCCAGCCACATTCCAACATTTTGTAAACGACATTTTCCGGGATTACCTTGACGTTTTTGTATTTGTTTACCTAGACGATATACTGATCTTCTCATCCTCTCTGAAGGATCACAGAATACACGTGACAAAGGTATTGGGTCGATTGCGCCAGCATGGGTTATACGCCAAAGCAGATAAGTGCAGTTTCGAGCAGTCCAGCATTGCGTTTCTGGGGTTGATTATCTCCACCACGGGAATCGCAATGGACCCTCAGAAGGTCTCTGCAATTTTGGATTGGCCTGTGCCCACAGACAAAAAGGGCATCCAGCGCTTTATAGGCTTTGCAAATTTCTATCGGAAATTCATTAGGAACTTCTCGGGTCTGGTCTCCCCCATAACTCAGCTAACCAAACTTGGAACCCGCTTCAGATGGACGCCGGAGGCTCAGGAAGCCTTTGAGGCCTTGAAAAAACTATTTACCACGGCACCCATTTTGGGCCATCCAGACGCTTCCCTGCCCTACGTACTGGAGGTAGACGCATCTGAGAATGCGGTGGGTTCCATCCTCTCCCAGAGAAAAGGCACCAAAGAATTACTCCACCCCATAGCGTTCTTCTCAAGGAAGCTCACCCCAGCCGAGAAGAACTACGATATTGGTGATCAGGAGTTGTTAGCCATCAAAACTGCACTGGAAGAATGGAGGTACTTGCTGGAAGGGGCCTCACACCCCATCTTGATCTTCACTGATCATAAAAATCTCGAGTACCTGAGGACTGCCAAACGGTTACGTCCGCGGCAGGCAAGATGGGCACTGTTTTTCTCCAGATTCATATTCCATATCACTTACAGACCTGGGTCCAAAAATACAAAACCCGATGCGCTATCACGCATGTTCGAAGACTCCAAAGAAGAACCGGTACCTGATACTATTCTGTCCTCAGGGAATTTCTTGGCTCTCCAAACTGACCTTCGGTCCAAACTAATGGATGCATCCACGACCACAGTGACCCCAGCTGGGGTACCCCTCCAAAACAAGGGGGGACTCCTCTGGAAGGAAGGATTGATCATGGTACCCAAAGAGGTCCGAACCCTTGTCTTGGGACAGTGTCATGACCATCCAATGGCGGGACACTTTGGCCCAGCGAAGACCCTGGAACTTCTCCAACGTTCCTTTTGGTGGCCAAACATGGCCAAGGATTGCAGGCTCTACGTAAAATCCTGCACCATCTGACAGAAGAACAAGCCATCGAGGAACAAGGCCTGGGGGCTGCTGCGGCCCTTGCCGATCCCCGAACGACCTTGGCAAAGGATCGCAATGGACTTTATAGTCGAGCTCCCCCCGTCTCAAGACCACACCGCGATCCTTGTAGTCATTGGTCGGTTATCGAAAATGGCTCACTTTTTACCGTTAAAAAAGACTCCGTCAGCAGCCGAGACTGCGCAAATTTTTATCCAGGAAGTTGTAAGACTACATGGAATCCCGGAGGACATCGTCTCGGATCGAGGGGTCCAATTCACGTCTAAATTTTGGAGGGCACTGTGCAAGGCCTTGGATATCAAATTATCCCTCTCCTCTGCGTTCCACCCCCAGACCAATGGACAGACCGAGAGGACCAACCAGACCCTAGAACAGTACCTGCGTTGCTACACATCCTTCCTACAGGATAATTGGCTACCACTCTTACCCCTGGCGGAGTTCGCGTACAACAACGCCAACCATTCCGCAACAGGGCAATCACCGTTTTTTTCAAACTACGGATTTCACCCTGTCTTTCTCCCTGACTTGGTTCCTGAATGCCCAGTTCCGGCGACACAGGACACGCTAGCTTTCTTCTCCTCCAACAATAAGATACTACAGGAGGCTATCGCTCGGGCCCAGGAGGACTACAAGAAGGCGTTTAACAAAAGACGAAGAGGGGACCTGGTGCTGCAGCCCGGGGATAAAGTGTGGTTGGCAACAACGAACTTGAAAATGCTATGTCCATCGAAGAAATTAGGACCAAAGTTCATAGGCTCCTTTTGCATAAAGCGGGCGGTCAATGAGGTGGCATACGAACTTGTCCTCCCTGACACACTCAAGATACACCCGGTCTTCCATGTGTCCTTGCTGAAACCAGTAATCCCTGATGCCTTCCCAGAACGAGAATCTCGACCTCCGGAGGCCATAACGGTCGAAGGGGAAGAAGAATTTGAGGTGGAAACAATCCTGAAGTGCCGAAGGAGGGGGGGTCAGACCCAATTTTTTATTAAATGTAAGGGCTATGGCCCTGAGGATAATTCATGGGAACCAGCCCATAATGTCCATGCACCCCGACTTGTCCGGAGGTTCCTTCGTGATCACCCGTGGTGGAGAGATCGGGTGGGCACCCAGAGGTTGCCCGTAGGGGGGGGCAATGTCAGGAATTCCCGCTGCGACGGGCTCGGCGCAGGCGCAGTGCACCGCCCTGTGTCAGAATGCGGGCACTGAGACCTGGCCGTCCGCGGCGAGGGAGTTCGCGCATGCGCAGTAGGGACCGCAGGCGCGCGTGTGGCACCAATGGCAGCGCAGGGCGGGATATTTAAACGGCCCTGAGCTGTCATTCAGTGCCTTCTGGTCTTTCCTTGTATCCTGTATCTGCGAACCTGTTCTAAGTAAGTTATTGACCCGGATTGTACCTGACCTTGTTGCCTTCTCCTGCCCAGACCCTTGCTTTGCCTGACCTCTCTCCTGAATGCCCCTGTTTGGATCTGACCTTCCGTTGCTGACCTGGCGTGTGACCCGACTACTCTCTGCCCGCTGCCTTGTACTGCTCCGTCCCCACTGTTACCGACACGGCCCGTTTGACCCCGCACTTGCTCAGCCATCCATCCATCCCGACGGGATCACCCGACCTCCTCACATCAGGCTCTTCCCTGCAGGAGCCCCTGGCGAATACCGCTACCACTGACAGGCGTGCTCAGTAGCCACGACCTGGTCTCGGGGTACTTCAAGTCCATCCCCACCATCAGGGGCTCTGGTGAACACGTACCCTGGGGCTTAGATACCGTGCGCTGGGGACGTCTGGCCAGTGGAGTGCTAGTGGTACCGCCTGGTGGTCCCTTACAATTACAGTGCTGAAAGGTTTAGGTTAATTGTTAACTGTTGTAAGATCTTTGTGTGTATGTAGTCTGTGCAGTGTTTTGTCAGTACTCTGTTACATGTGCATGTTATTGTGATATGTTGGTGTTTTATGTCTGTTCTGTGATTGTGCCAAATTGTGTTGTATGTGTATTGCATATTGTTGTGTAATTGTCCAGTGTATGTTCTGTCCAAAAGTCTGTTTTATGTAAGAGGTTAGAGGCAATTTTGAGGCTAGTGTCTGCCGTGTGCTTTCCCTGTTGGTGGCCATTTTGTTGACTACCACATGTGCTTTCCCTGTTGGTGGCCATTTTGTTGACTACCACATGTGCTTTCCTTGTTAGTGGCCATTTTGTTGACCACCACATGTGCAGTAATCTCTATGCAATGTGCATGAAGTTTCCTATATGCATTTGACCCATTTTGTGTTTTTAATCCAAATTTTTACAGTTTAAGTTGTTTGCTTTTAGCTTTAAATTTGCGTATTGCCAGCCAATTTAAAGTGTGTTAAGCGAGTTTTTCCCTCACGTGTTCCACATTTAGTGAGCGCGGTGAAGTCTGGGTTTTTGCACATAGATTTCTTGTATAGTGATTATGTTTTTCTTGTTAAAAGTAGTTCCTTATTGTAAAGTGGGTTTGTTTTAAGCTGCTGCGTCACGTGTTTCGCGTCCAGCAGACTTTTTGTGTAAACGGTTTTTGGTGGTTGCAGCGAAGATTGCGTGTGTAACGTGGATCGTTTAGCGGTGCTGGTAGGAGCGATTTTTGCGCCAGCAACCGGGGTTATTTTTGGCGCAGTTTTTCGGTTTACCTCTGTGTAATTGTTTTACTGCGAAACGTCCCGTGTTTTTTCATAAGGATCCACTTTGTCCTTTTTAACGGTTTTTCAGGTTGAAAAGGGGTTTTTCTGTGTGTATTAGGAAAGTTTTTTCTTTACACAAATTTCCTAAAGGTCAGTTAGCAGGTTTTCCGGCCAACCAGTGACCCCTAAGTAACATCCAAGAACCCCTCTTTTTGTTTTGACTTGTGTTAGCTACTGTGTGCAGGGAGAGAAAAGCCACTTTCATCATTGTGCGGTGTGGCCTGCCAAACACAGTGGGTGGTGAGAACCACATAAATTACGCTGTGCGAGTGGGCGGTCCAGGGAAGTGTAACGCTTAGCCTGGTTACCGCAAACACTTCGGGTGGTCAGGATCACATAAATTGCGCTGTGGGAGTGGGAGGTGTGCTCTCAGTCTGACCGCCACTTGATGCGCTTCGGGTGATCGCTAAGAATCACATAAATTACGCTGTGCTGGGAAAGTGGTGGAATCAGGCCTCTCGGTAGGATCCCACCGAGTGCTCCAGGGAGTAAACAGGTACCCGGGCGCAGGATATATACCAGTGACTAGTCACGATGGGCAGTAGTCAGTCCATGAAGAGAGAGGGGGAACCAGCCCTCTTCAGGGTAAGGACAGCTGCACAACTGATGAAGGTGAGTTTGGGGGGGAAGTCTACAGAACCCCTCAAAAGATGGAATAAATGGTCGAAGGGTACCAGATGGGAAATTCCCCGGGAAGGTACATTTGACGCATGGAGGTGGGAAAAATTCATCTCTGAATTTGGACCACGGATGCAGGCATCAGAACTAGAGATCGCACAGCTATGGCTTCACAGGTCAATCCAATTAGGGAAGCAGGGCATACAGAAACTGGTGTCTGTCCGGAAGAACCAGGTGATGTATACCTGGCTTCCAGAGGGAATAAAACAGGAGGATCCGGTGTCAGAGGTGGAGGAAGCTCTTTTCAGGGCTGACTCTACTAAGGCAGGCAGGATCAGGGTCTGCTGGGGTTCCCGAACAACCAACAGTGGCTGAGATAAGTATAACTGCACCTGTCTCTTCTGCTAGTGACGTCACTCTTGATGTACCTTCCGTGTCTTCTGTATCTATGCCTCAGCCTCTACCTCTACCTCTCCCTTCTCCCTGCTTCACCCCAACTCCTTCTGTTGCTTCCAGCTACGAAGTCTTCTCAACAACCGATTTGCAGACTATCTGTGAATCAAGGGGAATAGACACCCGGTTAAGAAACAGGGCGGATTGCATCAAAGCGCTACGAACCACTGATCAGACCCCTGCCCCCCAGCTATACCCTGATCTGAGGGACCTCAAACCTGAAGGTGCAGTAAGCGAGGTGGTTAATCTAAGCCCACCGATGAAACTGGGCCAGCCCTTGCACTCTTCCCGGACCGAGGCCTATCCAGTCAGGGTGCAGCAATTTGAAGGTCCTCCCAATGCACAGGGGGAGCGGACTTTAGGGGAACGGGTAGTTTGGCATGTCCCCTTCACCCCGGCAGAGATCCGCACTATTCTGGCTGAGCTCCCGGACTATCGAGTCAATCCGAGAGGATTTGCTCGAATGTTTGGACAAAACCAGTTCAGCTATGGTATGAGCGGGTCAGATTGTGCACAGATCCTACGGGCAAAGGTGGGCATAGAAGTGGCTAGTACAGTGATTGCAGGGTGCTCTATAACCACGCATGAGGAGATGACTTCAGGGGGCAAAGAGTTTTGTGCACAGCTAAAGGCAAAGCTTCCAGAAATGTATGGTGCTACCTCTACTACGGACATGATGAAGCTCACCCAGGGTCCTAATGAGGAAAGCGCCTGCTTCTGGCGCCGTCTCAAGCAGACGGCACTGGATGCGGATCTGGAAGTTGGACCTGATGCTCCAACTGAAGGGGTAAAGGTGACCGCGACGCACATTCTGTTGCGGGCCAAATTTTTGGAAGGCATCGATACTAAAATTCGGGAAAGGCTGGTTCTGGCCCGACCCGAATATAATGAGATGTCCATCCCTGCTATCCTTTCCACTCTTGCGGCAATAGAGAGGGAAATGGATAGAAGAAAACAGGACAAGGCCAAAGTTCTTATGTCCCAGACCCCACACGAAAAACCAAGGGATCTGGGTCACAGGAAGGATAGGCCCCCTCCCAGGTGCTTCCAGTGCCACCAAACGGGGCACATGAGGAGGAGCTGTCCCCAATTACCTAAAGGTCAGTGGCAGTTCATTCCTGATGAGTCCTCCGCCCCTGTGACCACCATGGTAAGTAACTCCTATGAATCCTCATAGGAAGTTGACCTGTAGGCCCAGGTCCATCTTTTTCTAGAGGAATTAAAATATCCCCTCCCTTGCCTCACCGACACCAGTGCAGCAAGAACGGTCTTGCAAAAACAGGACATCCAAGGCAAGGTACCCCTCTCAGGGGAAAGCCCTCCTAACCCCTACTAACCTCACCATCAAATGATGCACTATTCTTAACCTAGCTTCTCTTCTTCCTGTGTTGGAAGATGAGAAGGGGGGGGAGGACAGCAACAACAGTGCTGAATTTTGCAACCCGACTAACGATACTACATCTCTTCTGCTAACATGTCTTCTTTGTCCACTACTAACCTCTCTTCCAAAGGACACGACTGCATTTCTCTGATGGAACTGGAGTCAGCGGCGATCAGCCAAGTGAAGGAAACGCCACTACCGGAAGCGAAAAATCTTTTTGTCGATGGGTCCAGGTACTACACCCAAGACGGTAAGCCACACACTGGTTGCTCTTTGAACGCACATATGTCAGCTCAGGAAGCTGAGCTGTGGGCACTGGTCAGGGCATGTGAGTTGCATGAAGTGTGCCAACACTAGTACCACGGCAAAGAAAATCCTGTCTGAGGTTGCGTGCCGCTGGGGTCTACCTGAAACCATCGAGTCCGATAGAAGGGGTCACACTTCACTGGACAGATCTTTGCAGAGGTATGTAAAGCCCTTCACATCAACCAAGAGCTACACACCCCATATCACACCGAGAGTAGCGGTAAGGTTGAAGTCTCAATGGAATCCTTAAAAACAGGATCTCCAAAATCATGGCCGATACCAAAAAACCTTGGCCTGAGTGTCCCCCCATTGCCCTCTATTCCATCCGGAATGCCCCTTGGCAACCACATGGGCTGTCACCCTACGAGGTGTTGTTTGGGGACCTCCCAAAACAGGGTTGTACTGTCCTCAACAGTTGTCGTCTTTGCATTCACAGCTTACAGGTTACGTGCAATCTCTGCAACGGGAGCTGCAGAAGATACACCACCGGGTTCGCAAATCGCTCCCGGATCCAAATGCAATAACGGGTGTTCTTTCTATTGAGCCAGGTGATTGGGTCGTCCTAAAGAAACATCAAAGAACCGGACTCGAGCCACGGTTCACCGGACCATACCAAGTCCAGCTGACGACACCTACCTCACTCAAGCTCGAGGGACGAGACAACTGGGTGCATGCAAGCCACTGCAAGAAGCTTTTCAGCTACACCAGAGAATGAGGGGTGTCATTTTCCTTTTTCTTTTTGTTTGTATGTCTTACATGTGTGTGAACGGAGGAAAAGACGGCAGATACCCCAACCTTTTATTTAAAATGCATCTGCGTTTAGCCAAAACCGCCAACAAAACCAACTGTTGGGTATGCTCTAAGCCCCCACTCAGTCATCACATGTCCGCAATGGCCGCTGTTCATGCCCTACATGACATCCGCGTCAGCATGAAAAAGCAAGGGACCCCTGGTCAGCCCCCACGTAGACATTTGTTGGTAGAACTTAATGACACATTTTTAGCAGGTAACATCAGTTTTAGCACCAATATTAGCTCTAGCTCCTGTAGGGCCCTCGTCAGTCCATTATGGGTAACTGAACAGCTAGGCAGCCCTCAGGTGTGCTTTAACCTCAGCTTTGGCACAGGTAACAAGTTTGTTGGGACTACCACCTGTGAGGGAGGTATAACTGTCAATCTGACTAACCAGACTTCCCTTCTGAGTAACCACACTGACCGACCAGACCACGTGTGTTGGAAGGACGGATGTGATGTGCAGACTGAGGGAGCAATCCCCCAGTCTGTGCAACTGTTGCTCAGTGCCAGAGGCCGAACGAGGAACTCCTCCTGCTCTGCTCTGACAGGTCCATACTATTTTCTGTGTGGTTCGGCAGCCTATAGAACATTTCCCCAGAACGCGAAAGGTTTGTGTGCCCTCATAAAGCTAGTCCCCGCATCTTATGTAGTGATGGATCATGAAGAGTTGATGGTCCACAAGAAGGTAAGGATGGCAGGGAGAGTTCGCAGGGAGATGTTCTCTGAGGGCGACCAGGCATGGGCTTGGTTCCCCTCATGGACAGGTTGGGGAATAGAACTTATGAAGCGCCTGAACAATTTTTCTGTCATCGTGGATAGTATGTTTAACGAGACCGTAGAGGCTGTCAGAGAAATTGCCCAAGAACAACGGCAGATGGGAATTTTAGTGCTTCAGGAGAAGATGGCCCTTGATTACCTTTTAGCCGCCAAAGGGGGGTTCTGTGAGTTCATCGGAGAGGATTGTTGTACTTGGATAGAAGACACCGATGACAAGGTCCAGGCCCATATGGACAAAGTTAGTGAACTACAGGGAAAAGCTAGAGCTATAGCTAGTGAGGGTTGGAATCCGTTCAAGGGTTTGGGAGGATTGGGAGATTACCTGTTCTCCATTGGGTCTTGGTTGAAGGAAGTGGGAGTGTATATCCTGATGCTTCTCTTTTTCCTCTGCCTCTTATATGCCGCGGTGAGATGTTCCTGTTGCCTCATCGACCGTGTAAGCCACGCTCGGGCAGACGACCACATCTCCATGCCCGCTCCTGGGATCCCACTCCAACCACGGATCGGAGGAAGACCTCACCAACCAACCACCTTCTCTGCAGATTACGTCCTGGCTTCCCTCTAATTCATCTCCCTGAAGACCATGTTCTCCAACACCTCCAAGCAAGCTTCAAGCCTCATCATGGTTTGTGTCTGCGATTTGGAAAACTGTCTGGGTCGAGACCAGCCTTGTGTGGCCCCGTCTGCAGGGGCAATTTGAGAATCTGCTGCTGGATCTCCCCAGACCACCGTGGGATCACAAGCCTTATTCATACCACAAGTCTGTTTGTGGTTTTTGCAAGAGCCTTCCTGTAGTGAAGGTTCCAACGCTCTTGAGGATCATTGCTTCAATCAAGCCTGTTTGCGTCGAGTCTGCGTCGGGTCTTGTTGTTTCAGGTACCCCGTGGAGCTTTATTCTCAGGGACAACTACAGGAACTCTGGTCTAAGACCAACTCTTTGAGGTTTTGAGACTACACCCATCAAGCTGAAGAAGATCAAGAAGGGACACGAGGAGAATATGATAAAACAGGAGGGAATGTCATGGAAATTTTGTATTGTTGGTTGAACTTTAAATGTGTCATATATGAGTGTTATTCATATGTCTCTCGTGTGGCTTAATTAAAGCTCTGAAGGCTGCAATTGGGCCATGCACATGTACAATGTATGTATTACAGTACTCAGCTCGGTAATGGATGAGATGGCAGATCTGCGCTTATAGACCGGCGTGAATACCACCACGGCATTCGATGCGAATGCCGCCGGCGGTAGGCCCCGGGCCTGTATCCACATATCAGCAGCATAGTACCACATGGACTCTGTGCCGCCAGGCGCCAAGCAGTGCGAACTCCGCGTGTAGGCTTTTGTATATCTTACAACCATTACCAACCTGAAACTGTATCTGGATGGATGTGTTTTAATAAAGATCGTATCGGGCCCATCCAGATACAGACTGGTGTTTCTAGGGAATGCTTGTACAGAGAATTTACATATCACTAGGAGCTAGTAAGACAGGAAATATGCTCTCCATAGAGAGTTATTAGGGGGAGGGGAGGAAGTCTGCTGACCTCAGAGGGCTCATGGGGGAGGACCAGTGATAGATAAAAGGAAAGGCTACACTCCAATCGGAATGTACATCCTGTGTATAGGCACTCCCCATTGCATTGTTCTGTGGGAGGGGATTGACCTTATTCATGTGGGGGGCGTGTGTGTGTTTATAATAAAACCAGAGGCTGAGAATGAAAACTTCCTCTATGTGAATTCCAACAGCAACCTGAGAGTGTCGTGTGATCATTTCCAGGTATAGGGAGCTCCATTCCCCACATCTCAACAGAGCTAACCCAGTTGGATGGGCAGGAATCGTGGAGTTTAGCTGCAGTCGTGGTAAGCGAGATTCGCACAGCTTTATGGGGGATTTCTGCGCATCCAACTGCGAGTACTCACGGTAAGGAGAGATTCGTTAAAAGCGAATTTCCAAGACATACCATGCCTAAGACGAGCGGAGGTATTGGACTACCTGATATCACCCACTACTTCAGAGCCTGTCACATGACAAGAATAGTAGATTGGTCTACAAACCAAAACCATAAGGCCTGGGTCAATTTGGAAGCTGCTTTTTTGGCGATTCCTCTCGCTACCTCCCCTTCGCTGAAAGACTCCCACACTCCGTCTGAGTTCAGGGAACATCTTCTTATAGGCCCCACTCTATCGTGTTATCATCAGATGAGTCAGAAAAAAGGTTTCTCTTCCACCCCTGGCCCACTCACTCCTAACAAAATGAATCCAGACTTCCCACCGGGTATGTTGCATGCGTTTCTCGCCGGGTCTAACCCCACAGACAATTTGGATTTGCATCAACTTTTCAAAGACGAGACGTTCTTATCCAGAGACCTTATTCTGAACAAAATGGCCATCCCTGACCCTGACGCCGTGAATGTACAGACAACTCCACCATTTTATACATAGCTCCCCACATCTAAAAGATTATACAAGACCACTTACCCCATTTGAAAAACTTTGCTATACAGACTCTCCCCAGAGACATGTTATATCTAAGCTTTACACTTGCCTCGAAAACACCATTGACCTTCCGTCTTGGAAAGCTTGCAAGTCCTGGAGCTCTGACTTACAGTTGCAAGAAAAAGTAGGTGAACCCCTTGGGATTACGTGGAGTTTTGCATGAATTGGGCATAAAATGTGCTCTGTCACCTATCATCACGTTTCTATTTGGAATTGAATTTATGAACTTATCTATGCATGGTGACTCAGTTGTGTGTGCTATACACAATCTTGCATTCATATATGCTCAATATAATTTTTTGAGTAGTATACATATTTCTACATTTATATTTGCATAATATCATTGATGGGAGCGCTGCATGTCCACATGTTCAGTGAAAAAAATAAGAAAATCAAATTTTGTCATAAATTTAGACCAAAATATATTCTGCTCTTTGCGAAGAAAAATCCCAATAAGTGTAAATCAATTGGTTTACGTGAAATTTATTGCTTTTGCAAACGGCGGTATATAGACTGGGATTTTTAAATTTTTTGTACTAGTAATGGCTGCAATCAGTGTCTTATAGCGGGAATGCGGCGGGCATTCTGACACTGGGGGGAACTGACTTGGTGTCACTGGGGAAATCCCCAGTGACACCAATACAGTGATCAGTGCTAATAAAAAGCACTGACGCTGTACTAATGGCAACAAGCAGGAAGGGGTTAGCATGTGGGGCGATCAAAGGGTTAACTGAGCTGTTTTACTATGTGGGCTGTGTGCTGTTCAACTGTAAGCACACTGCTATGCAGAGCCATACAAAGTAGTGTACAGGAACAGAGGTGGACTGACAACTCATGGGGACCCCAGGCAATAGGGGATCATGGGGCCCCTGTGTCCTTGCCCAAGCTCAAAAAAGCCTATGAAAAAGGTACCAGGGGCATCTCATGGGGCCCCCTACTGACTCCGGGCCCTCGGGCAGTGCCCGAGTACTCGAATGCTCAGTCTGCCCCTGTGCAGGAGCTGACAGGAGAGATCTGTATTGTTTACATAAAGGTCTCTCCCCCGTCGGAAATCCTTGAATCCTCTGGTGCCGGCAGAGAATCACCGGCAGGAATCCAAAGATTGACAGCTGAGGCCACAAATTTTGTGTTCCCGTGCCGTCCTGTAGCAGTATTTCTGGGCGGCGAGGAAACGGTTAAAGTAGCAGTAAGAACACAACAGTGAATAACGCAGTACAATATGAACAATGTTTATTATTAATGTATTTTTGTAGTACAAAGTTGTTTCATTTCACTTATCGTCATCTTCATAGCTTTATGAATATCCTGATTCCTTAAAGTATAAATGATGGGGTTTGCCAGCGGAGTAATTGAAAAGTAGACAAAGGACATCCCTTTATAGACTTGGAAATAATAGCTGCCTCTTGGCACCACATACAAGATGAAAACTGTGACAAAATACAAAGTCCCCACCAGGAGATGTGAGCTGCAGGTGGAGAAGGCTTTCTGGCGTCCCGATGAGGACTTTATCTTGAGAATTGCGTTTATGATAAAAGCGTAAGATAAAACAATCAATATAAAAGGTCCAACTGTCAGCGAAATGCTGATGACGAAGACAAAAAAGTCGAACGACGTTATGTCCGAGCATGCCGAGGATTTTATGATGTTGAATTCACAATGGAAGTGGTCGATGATTACAGGTCCACAAAATTTCAGGTTAAGCAGAAAGTAAGATATCCCTGCCACAATCATCAACGAGATTAACCAAAACAAAATCATGAAATACAAACACAGCCTAATGTGAATGAGAGCGGAATATCTCAGAGGCTTACAGATAGCCAAATATCGGTCATACGACATTAACGTAAGCAGAAGAGACTCCACGTTTGACACACCTCCCAATACGTTAAGTTGGACAACACAACCAAGATAGGAGATGACCCCTCTTCCCAACAGTAAGTCATGCAGCATCAGTGGAACCAAGTTCGTAGTATAGACAAATTCACAAAAGAGCAAATTACTGATCAGGAAGTACATAGGAGAATGGAGATGAGGGTATTTATTAACCAAAAAGATGATCAGGAGGTTCTCAATGCAGGTCAATGTGTAGATTATCAGCAAGAGAAGAAAGAGTGGAATTTTGTAATCAGTGAAGCTTTTGAATCCAATAATCAGGATTTCCATAAAAATGGTCTGGTTCTTTTGATGTGTCATCTGTGAAAACGAATTGACAGACAGAAAATGTTAATAATCAGTTTCTGAGGACAGGTGGAACTGCTGTGGGAACTAGCATCAAGCGTAGAGTTTATTAAAGAACATAGCAACTCGCTTCTTCTTTTTAAGGGCCTTTTTGCCCAATTCTATTTAAAAGAAAGTTCAATAACGTGTTTCCCACGCAGGGGGTGTTCAACCATCAAAACAAATGAAACAAAATTCAGCCTCCTGGCTCTATTTATCAGCCCTCTATTTATATGGGTCTCCCAGACCACTGGCTAGTCCCAGCACTCAGCAGTTGGACTCCTTGAATGCACACAGCCTCCGTCCAAAATATGGCTTTTTGCACACAGCTAGCAGCCACTTGCACACAGCTAGCAGCCCTCATGCTGCTCTGGCTCCCACCTCTCCTAGGTGGAGCCCTCCTGACTCCAGGGCAATGACCTCCTGTCTTCTGGGGTAGAACCCAGAATCATGGTTTGGCCTCTACAAAAAGGCCTGCACACACCTGTACAATCAGTGTGCTGGCTGCTTTCAAAACATAGTCCCAGGATTGGTGATTTCATCCCTCCCAAATCACTTAGAAATCTCCAGGCCACAGGTCCCAAAATGGACTTTACAAACCAAAGAGGAAACTGATAAACCAGTTTCCTCTGCATTAAGAGAACTGCCTGGAGCCCCTCAACCTGTATAGTTGAGAATCCTGGGTCACCACCGTGATTTTCACCATGGCAGGATACCGCACTGCCACACTGCGCACAGAAAAGCTGGCCAGGACTGTGCAGTGGTAGTCCCAGAACGGCTCTGTAACATTGTCCAGAATGGCTGGTCAGCAAATGTAGGAGCAATATCGCTAAGCAAAGCAAAGAAATAAGTGGGACCTTACACACAGGTACACCTTGCTAATACCGGGGTTGAAAACCCTTTTGCCTTCAGAACTGCCTTAATTCTTCATGGCAGAGATAGTTTTCTGCACACCTTGGTTGTAATGAGGGGTTATTGGAATTACTGTTGCCTTTCTGTCATCTTGAGCCAGTCTGCCCATTCTCCTCTGACCTCAACAAGGCATTTTTGTCCACAAAACTGCCGCTCACTGGATATTTTCTGTTTTGGTCCACTCTGTAAACCTTAGAGATGGTTGTGCGTAAAAATCCTAGTAGTTTAGCAGTTTTTTAAAAACTCAGACCAGCCCATCTAGCACCAGCAACCATGCCACGTTCAAAGTCACTTAAATCCCCTTTCTTCCCCATTTTGATGCTCAGTTTGAACTTCAGAAAGTTGTCTTTACCACATCTAGATGCCTAAATGCATTCAGTTGCTGCCATGTGATTAACATGGGAAGTGGCCAGTGAGTGTATATGCTAATGGCAGTAAATATGTGAATAAAATAGTTGTAAAATACAATTAAAATCCAACAAATTTTACAAAAGATTAGGTATAAAATTGTCAATAGGTGTATACAATAATCATATTAAAAACAATAGAAATGTAGTAACAGAACAGTTACAGTAAGATAAATGGTCTACGCGTTTCATGGGGCTTCCTACTTCATCAGGACCATCTATGTCAGGTTTCTTTGATAGTGAGCCCTTGTAGATCGCCTATTCATCGTTCCCCGGAGCACAGAGTCTAATCCCCAGCTTGCTTCTTCACCAGTTCCTCTAATGGTTTGAATGGAATCAGCTCACAGCCACCAGGTACCCCCAGTTGAGGATGCAGAGAACACTCAGATGTGCAGAATACAAACAGGAGACAGAAGGAAATCCACGAAACAAGCCAAGGTCGGGGTGGGTGGCAGGCAAGACTAAGCTGGGGTCAGTACATGGAAAGTCAGACACTCAATACACGTAATAGTCGGCAAACACCAGCTCAGAGAACTGGGAAGTTGCTCAGGCAATGCGGGCTGCACTGAACAAATGTATATATAAGGAAACAAACTGGGAGGAAGTAATGAAAGGGAAATATAAACCCACAGAATAACAGGCAATGCCCCTAGGTGAGCACAGAAGCCAAACACCACATTTGAAAGGAATCACAGGTCTAGGAGAAGCACTGCAGAAAGTAGGTAAGACTTCACAGGCAGGAAAACTTCTGGCTAAATTGTGACAATTTACATTTTTTGAAGATGTTGAATCATTGTTGGTAATAAGCAAAACAGACAGAGTCCGCAATACCAATACTAAAGACAAAAACCAAGAAAGGGGAACCTACTCCAAAGTGTACAATTTCACAGATCCCATTAAATATTCCTGTCCACAGCAGAAAAAAACTGCATACTTACCAACACTGTGGCACAGTAATGACTCCTGATCCAGGGGGCAAATGAGGAGCCCCAAACGGTATGTGAGGGGACCTAATAAGATGCCAAAGAGCTGAAATAGACCTAAGGTGCACAACATCAGAAAATGGTATAGATATGGGACTGGATATAATCATCAAAAACCAGAGGGAAGCGCAGGAACCCAGATAAAAGTGGGAGATCTAAGAGAAGAAATATATAATGTAACAATAATCCAAATCTCACATGATGATTAAATATCATATAAGTAGGAGTCCATAAAAACCCTAAAGGACTCCCCAAAATGGGGATATAGCACAGAAATAGAAACAAACCAAAAGTCAACCAGGTACAACTAGGCACTGGCTGGGGGGAACCTAATGGCTAAGGCAAAAAATGAAACTCTACAAGGAAATGGTATATGATAATGCCCCAAAATACAGATTAGCACAGCCGGCCACATATCTGGCAACATCAGGATCCCAGAAGAAACCCTCACATGCAGGGTGCAATGACAGAAAAAAGTCCACCAACAACATGCCCCTTAACAGAGATGGAACATGTGACCAGCACTCTTGGGTGGTGGACATGAAATGAACCACTAGCAACTGGGTTTGAATAAAGTGGCATCCCACAGAGCCCCCCCCCCCCACACTGTGGGTAAATTCAAATAAACATCTGATATTATATTCCCAGGGTGTTGGGGCAGGCTCCCCCTGCTTGCCTCTGGGCACCACACATAAACAGACGGACATGGTGCTGAAGACAAGGACTGATGCAAAGCTGGGAAATGCAAAGCTGGCAGGCCCATAGTTTACAGTACCTAGGCCCAAGAATGACACTACAAATGGGGCTGTCATGGTACAGGAAGCCACATCATCCAGACCGGAACAAGCTGGTTGGAACCAGCCAAAAGAAGCCAGTTGAAGATGATGTAAGACCCAAGTAACACAGTGGTTCAATACCCTATGTGCTCTAGACAGGACCACAAGTCACAATCCCGTTTCAGAGGAGCTCATCTGCATTCCCCAACATAAGGAAGGAGGAGCAATAAACCTAAACTTGTAAATGTTCTTTCTTGCTGTTCAGCTCACATCCTGAAGGGAAAAAAAGAAAACAAAACTAAAAACAATAATGTGCAAAAAAGTAGCAGGCCAACGAAACACAGTAAAGCTAGTTATCATGACCGTGATGATAAGCAGGATAGATAATTATCAGTCAAAAACCTAAACCTAGTAGAAAATAATCTAACTGAGGTTCAAAAAAGAAGTAAAACTATCACATATAGTGAGACCGGTGGCTTTGTTGCCTTCAATTTCTACATCCTTCAGGTGAGGGGTGTACTCTGGCAAGAGCCAAAAATCTCAATGAGTCTACCTTGTATTTAGGGGTGCAAACAAAATACCTTGCTATGGGGTTCTCAAGAAACTCCAGCTGAAATATCAGAAACATGATTGTAACGGAAACCGGACCCCAGACCGCACTGGGGTATATTCCATTATACTGCAGCTTCCCTGTCCGTACACAAATCCACAGACCACACCCTTGAAATACTTCAGGAAATAGACAGCACTCGACTCTTCTTAAAACAGGAAGTCAACTTCTTTATTTTATACACACAACCAGTTATATACACAGGACGGGGAAACACAACCAGGAACAGGAAACACATCATCAGCCCACCCCATCAGTGGAGAGGGATACAGGAAACACATCATCACCCCTCCCCATCCAACCAAGACACAGAACAATGAGGCAGCACATGGCAAAAGGACAATAGACAGCCATGTGGCCGAGAACAAAGGACAACACACCAATACACAATAGACATTCACATACACACACTGTACCCTAACAGGCACAGGGACACTTAAACATAAGAATTTGGGAAGATGATACAGAGGTCCCCCCACCCCCAAAAGTCACTCCCATCACAATAATCCTTAATACTTTACCAAAGTTTTCTTTTTTCCAAAAAATACTTTTATTAGAAGAAAGGCATATCAAGGCATATACAACTATGGATCACAGTCCGAACATAGGCATAGCACGTAGCCTCCCGTTTCGCAGACGGGCCATGGGTTTAAACTGCAATACAAAGGTGGGATAACACATTATATCAAGTGTATATTACAAACCAGCAGATACAAAAAGTATAATAGATAAGTCAATATAGGTATAATGAATACTGACCCATGTATTAGTGAGCTCTTATGTTAACGGAGTGTGGTGTGTTGGGTAAGGATAGCACATGATGGTGTGTATGTTATGATTTGTGTGTTCATATCAGGAACGTGTGAGCTACGTAAAATTAGTAACACCTGTATGAGAGTAAATGCTCTAATTTGTTGGGGATTTATGAATAATGAGGGCGTTATTTTAAAATTGGGAAAATACTGGAATAATTTGAAATCATGGAGTAGGTTAGGTAACGTAATATGTGGGTCTGTCAGGAAAAGTAAGATGTTGTCAGCAGAGGCCACTATTTTGTGAATTTTGTCATTGATTAAAATCCCTTTGATGTTGTCATTCGGTTTAATGCAGAAAGGTTCCAACATAAGAATGAATAGGAAGGGGGATGATGGACGTCCCTGTCTGGTCCCGAAGGCGTCTGAAAGGCCATTGACTCTCACTTTAGCCGTAGGTGTTGTATATAAAGACATGATAAAGGTCAAGAGACGTGGAGGAAGCCCAAGGCCAGTCAGAACAGCCTCCATGTAGTCCCATGCCAATCTGTCAAAGGCCTTCTCAGCGTCTAAAGAGAGGAAGAAGCCAGATTGTTTCTTCTATGTCAATCAATGATGTACATTTATTGCCCTGATTGTATTTTCTCTCGCCTCTCTACCGGGTACGAACCCCACCTGATCAGTGGAAATAATGGGGTCTATGATGCGCAGTAAACGATTGGCCAGTATTTTGGCAAAGATCTTTAAATCAACGTTCAGTAGGGAGATGGGACGATAGTTCGCTGGTGATGTCTGGTCTTTGTTTTCTTTTGGTATAAGTGTGATATGGGCTTCAGAAAGATGGCGCATAGACTGTCCTGGGGTATCTAGCGAGTTGAAGGCTTTTAGGAATGGGTGTCCTAGGACATCAATGAAGGATTTGTAATATGTGGTTACAAGTCCGTCTGGGCCCGGGCTTATACCTGATTTTAGTTGTGCAATGGCCTGTTGTAGTTCTGTCAATGTCAAAACTCCATCTGATTCTTTTGCTTGTGATTGGGATATGGATTTAGGAAGGTTAAGGGGCGAGAAAAGTCTGGATAATGACCTTACATGGTCTAGTGTCCCCTGTCGGTTTTGGTGGTAAGGGTAGGTTGTAAAGGGTAGTATAATATTTCTCAAATTTGTCTGCGATATCCGCAGACGTTTTAAGTAAGTGACCTTGTTTGGAATTAAGTTGATGAATGGTGCGAGCCACTTTTTTAGATTGCAAGGTCCTGCCGCTCTTATTTCCATGTTCATAAAAGAGTTTCTGAGACAGTAAAATTACGTTTGGTTCCCAAAGTTTTCAACTTGTTTTACCAATGTAAAAATATCCACATCCACAGGCCAATACGTAGATTACACCTGTGGTCTCACAATGAACAAAATACCTGGATTTATATATATTACTTATTACTATATTTTTATTTGGCAAGGTCACCCACCTACTGTCATCAATAACACAACAATAAAGGCATTTGCCAGATTTGAAGGTACCTCAGGGTAGGGATCTACATGGAGAAGAAAAGAAGAGAGGGGCGCCAGACTAAGTGCAGTATTAGAAGGCAGTTTAATTGAGCAAGATAACTTGGGTGACTCACTAGATAACAGTAGAAAAAGGCATGTGTCTCAGGATGGACGTTGCCCTTGTTGGGTCCCAGAGGCTGATGGAGAGGGTGGATAAGCATCTAGGAGCCGAGGCTGGAACGCAGATGGTTGCCGGGCGGACGTGGTGTCACCACATGAGCTTAGTGCCATAAAAAGGGGTCGGTAACACCTTTCAAAGCATCAGCTTTCATCAGAGAAGCTTGGTTTACATCACAGCCACAGCCGCTGGACACGAACAGCGTGGAATCGGGTGACCTGGCTCCCCCAGCAGCCTCGGCTCCTAGATGGCTATCCACCCTCTCCATCAGCTTCTGGGACCCAACAAGGGTGACGTCCATCATGAGACACATGCCTTTTTCTACTGTTATCTAGTGAGTTACCCAAGTTATCTTGCTCAATTAACCACTTCCCGTCCGGCCCATGTATATAAACGGCTGGCAGGAGCAGTGCAGTGGAGGGTTGCCATTTATATACAGCCTCCCCGCCCCCTGCTTATGCGCGCTCCCTGGGAGCGCGCAGCACCGCGATCCAGTGCCCGCTGTGCCCTCTGGACACAGTGGAACAACGATCATTGTACAGGACCTCTGTGTGAGGTCCCGATCATGTGATTACTGATAGGCCAATCAGTGATCACATGAAGAGTAGTAAGCAAGATGTCAATTCTGACATCATAGCTTACTACGTGTGAAAACTGTGAATGATCACAGAGGTCACATGGTACAGGGCTATTCACAACAGCCTTGTACCATGTGACAAGCTGTGACCAATCACAGCTCACACAGTATTTCTCAATGGCTGCAAGAATGCAGTCAATGAAATCTTTTGCAATCTGTCGTTTGTTTTCACTTTTTGCACCCTTTATTTCCTTTTTGCATATTCTATTATATTCTTTGTAATCTTTAAACAATGATTGCGTTCCTTCATGCTTATATTTAATAAAAGCTCTTTTCTTATTATCTATAGTTTTTTATCTTTGGCCGTAAGACACATAGGTTTGATTTTTAGCCTTTTAAACTTTTTGCCCATGGGAATATATTTTGCAGTATAGTCACAGTCTTTTTGAAGAATTCCCATTTCTGTGGTGTGTTTATCAATGCCAATATACTCTTACAGTCTCTAGAGGGAAGAGCATCTCTCATCCTTGGAAAATTAGTTCTCTTAAAGTTGAGCTTTTTTATTTTTCCCACATGTGCTTGTTGTTTACAGCTAACAATAAATGAAATCATGTTGTGGTCACTGCTGCCCAGATGCTATTTTATATAGACATTCTGTCAGGGCTCTGTCCTCGTCAGAAGTGTTAGGAGACCTGGCACCCCTGCCAGTACCTTGCATGGCCGCAGAAGTTCACATCGGCTCCAATTTGGCCTTTATAAGGAAGCCCTGCCCTACTCCCAGGTGCTGGTTGATCTCTGGCTTCCCAGTACCTTGTTCCTGTTTCCTGTGCTATTGTGATCTTTGATTTCCTGATATTGACTCAGCTTTCTCTTGGACCTGTCTGCTCTGCTTAACACCTAATCTGACCTCGGCTTGGCTAACAGATATTCCCTCTTTGCTCCTCTGTGTATGACCTTGGCTATCCCATCTGACTAGGTGGGCTCTGATTCCCACCTGGCACGTGACCTTTGAACTGGCTATCCTGTGATCCTCTGTTTCCCAGAAGGCTTGCATACCTCGCTCAGGCACCACCTGTCTGCAGATCCCATCTCAGTGCATCAGCTGTGCTCCTGGGTGGACCACCTGTTAGAACCCGCCAGGTGGTGCCCCTGGCTGCCCACTTGACAGGCCCACCCAAAGCGTGGAGTCTAAGTCCCGGTCTGTGCTTTCACCAGGGCCCCTGATGGTGGGGATGGACTTGAAACAGACCGGGACCAGGTCACGACCTCCGAGTAGGCCCACCAGTGGCAGGGGCAACCTCCGGGGATGTATTGGTACCGGGAGAGCCAGATGTGAGGAGGACGGCAGGACCTAGCAGGATGGATCACGAGCGGGGGTCCCGTGGGGTAGGCGAGGTACAGAATCGGCAGGCGGAGAGTAGTCAGGTCACACGCAGGGTCAGCAGGATAAGTCAGTCCGTAGAGAGGTCAAAACAAGCCGAGGGTCAGGATGGGAGAAGGCAGAGTAGTCAGGACAATCCGGGTCAACACAGGAGTAGGCAGCGTAGTCAGGGTCAATCAGGGTCAAAAACACAGGTACAGGACTCAGGAACTCAGATAGACCTTGCGGCGATTACTGACAGTGCAGGGCATCTTTAAATATTGCGCCCTGCACTGTCATTGGCCGCTCGGGATGCGCCCCCGGGCTGTCATTGGCCGCCCGAGGCGCGCCCGCGGGTCCCACTGCGCATGAGCGGCATCCTGTCATCCACGGCTCGCCGGGACCTAGTGCCTGTGTCCCGGCGTGAGCCGTCGCCAGCGCGCATGCGCCGGCCGACAGGACGCCGCGATCCCTGACATTGCCCCCCCCTATGGGCACCCTCCGGGAGCCCCACTGATCTCTCCACCGCGGGTGGCCACGAAAAAATTCCCGGATGAGTCTGGGGGCGTGAACATTCTGGATGGGTACCCAAGAATTCTCCTCAGGGCCATAACCCTTCCATTTTATCAGGAACTGCGTCTGGCCCCCCCTCTTTCGGCAACTGAGAATAGTTTCTACCTCATATTCCTCCTGGTCACCTATGGCGACTGCCTCAAGAGGTCTGGATTGGCGATCCGGGAAGGAATCTGGTCTGGATGGTTTCAGGAGAGAGACATGGAACACCGGGTGTATTTTGAAAGACTCCGGGAGCTCAAGTTCATAGGCCACTTCATTGATCACCCGTTTAATTGGAAACGGTCCAAGGTACTTCGGTCCTAACTTCCTGGAAGGACACAGCATTTTCAAGTTGGTCGTAGCCAACCAAACCTGATCCCCCGGCTGGAGCAACAGCTCTCCTCTTCTCTTCCTGTCGAACGCCTTTTTACTATCTTCTTGGGCTATAGTGATGGCCTCCTGAATCGTTTTGTTATTGACAGAAAAGAAATGCAAGACATCTTGAGATGCGGGTACCGGACTTTCGGGCGTTAGGTCGGGGAGAAACGTAGGATGATATCCGAAATTGGTAAAAAACGGTGATTGTCCCGTCGCTGAGTGGCTCGAGTTATTATAGGCGAACTCTGCAGAAGGCAACAGTGTTAGCCAGTCGTCCTGGAGATAGGAGGTGTAGCATCTGAGGTACTGTTCCAATGTTTGATTGGTCCTTTCTGTTTGCCCGTTGGTCTGTGGATGGTAAGCAGATGACAGTGACAGGTTGATTCCTAATGCTTCACATAAGGCTTTCCAGAATCTAGATGTGAACTGGACTCCCCGATCCGATACTATGTCTTCGGGTATCCCATGTAGCCTTACTACTTCCTTGATGAATATCCGTGCAGTCTCCGGTGCCGACGGGGTTCTTTCCAAGGGCACGAAATGAGCCATCTTTGAAAAGCGATCCACGATCACCATTATAGCGGTGTAGCCTTGAGACGGTGGAAGTTCGACTACAAAATCCATGGCAATCATTTGCCAGGCCCGTTTGGGTATCGGCAATGGACGCAACAATCCCCAGGCCTTGCTTCTGGAGGGCTTGTTCCTTTGGCAGGTGGGACAGGTCTGGACGTAGCGCTCGCAGTCTTTGACCATGTTTGGCCACCAGAATGAGCGCCGTAGTAGCTCCAGAGTCTTCGCCACCCCAAAGTGCCCTGCCATTGGATGGTCGTGGCAGTGCCCCAGGACGAAAGTTTGAACTCCTTCTGGCACCACGATCCGATTTTCCTTCCAAAGCAGACCATCGCGGTTCTGGAGAGGCGACCCAGGCGGGACTGGCAGTCCAACGGAAGCGTCAATCAGTCTGGAGCGAAGTTCCGTTTGCAGGACGAGGAAGCTTCCGGATGGCAAAATTGTGTCAGGTAACACCGTATCATCGGGGTCCTCAAACATGCGGGACAGAGCGTCTGGTTTTGTATTTTTAGACCCAGGTCGGTACGTTATATGAAAGGAAAACCGAGAGAAGAAAAGAGCCCATCTCGCCTGGCGTGGTCTCAGTCGTTTCGCCGTCCTTAAATACTCGAGGTTCTTGTGATCCGTAAATATTAGGATCGGGTGTGTGGCTCCTTCCAGGAGATACCTCCATTCTTCTAGAGCGGACTTGATGGCCAGGAGTTCCCGATCTCCAATATCGTAATTGCGCTCCGCCGGAGTCAACTTCCTGGAGAAAAACGCCACGGGATGCAGTAACTCCTTGGTACCACTCCTTTGGGAAAGAATCGCTCCTACCGCGTTTTCGGAGGCGTCCACTTCCAAAACATATGGAAGAGAAGAATCTGGATGGCAGAGAATGGGAGCAGAAGTAAACAATTTCTTGAGCGCGTCGAACGCGGTCTGGGCTTCAGGGGTCCATTTAAAACGAGTCCCTTGTTTAGTCAGTTGCGTGATTGGGGAGACCAGCCCTGAGAAGTTCCTGACAAACTTTCTATAAAAGTTTGCGAATCCAATGAAACGCTGTACCCCCCTCCTATCGGTGGGTGTTGGCCAATCTAAGATCGCCGTGACTTTCTGGGGATCCATCGCGACCCCCGCGGGAGAGAGGACCAGTCCCAAGAACGTTATTTCACACTGTTCAAAACAGCATTTTTCTGCCTTGGCGTAAAGCCCGTGTTGGCGTAAACGTGTTAGGACCCTTGCCACATGCTCCCTATGAGCCTCCAGTGAGGGTGAAAATATCAGGATGTCATCTAGGTAGACAACCACGAAGACATCGAGGAAATCACGAAAGACATCGTTAATAAAGTGTTGGAAGGTGGCCGGTGCGTTACAGAGCCCGAACGGCATCACCAAATATTCGAAATGACCGAATCTCGTACGAAAGGCTGTCTTCCATTCATCCCCCTCCCTGATACGTACAAGGTTATATGCCCCCCGCAAGTCTAATTTAGTAAAAATCGCTGCTGACCCTAACCTCTGGAGGAGCTCAGGGACTAGGGGTAACGGATAGCGATTTTTTACTGTGATTTTATTCAGGTCTCGGTAGTCAATGCAGGGCCGTAATGATTTGTCTTTCTTTTCTACAAAAAACAACCCAGCCCCGGCCGGGGACGTGGACGGGCGAATAAATCCCTTCCGCAGATTGTCATCAATATACTCCCTCAAAACCCCTGATTCTAGTTCCGATAATGGAAAAATGCGACCGAATGAAATCTCAGATCCGGGTAGGAGGTCTATGGGGCAATCGTAGGAACGGTGTGGGGGAAGAATGTCTGCTCCTCGCTTACTGAACACATCTAAGAAATCGTGGTAGGCCGGAGGGATAACCTGAGACAGATCCGTATCACCATCCATGCATAGGAGAAACCGGGGCGGCACGGGCCCTGGGACGTGGCAGTGATCCCGGCAGTATGGTGACCGAAACTGAACCATTCCCTTCTCCCAATCAACCTGGGGGTTATGGGCCCGCAGCCAAGGAAGCCCCAGAATGATTGGGAAAAGGGGGGATGCGATGGCATCCAGACGGAGGAACTCCTGATGATGGTCAGCCATCGTGGTAAAAATAGGGGGAGTCTCCTGATCCACCACTCCCGACTTTATGCTAGACCCGTCTGCCAGGAAGATGTTAAACCCCCTTTCTTTGGTCTGGAGGGGAATCTTTTGCCGGTGAGCAAAAGTAAGATCAATGAAACAACTACATGCTCCCGAATCAATGATTGCGGTCACCGACAGGGTTCCTCCGGGAAGCTGTAACGACACAGGTATTGCCAGGTAACTAGATAGGTCACCCCTTTCTGTAGGTAAAGGAAAACAGGAAGCGGACTTACTCATCTTTGCAGGACAGGAGCGCACCTGGTGACCAGCTTCCCCACAGTACAGACATAGGTTCTGCGATCGTCTCCTCTGACGTTCCTCGGCTGATAACGTGGAACGGGCCAGTCCCAGTTGCATGGGTTCTGAGGTGTCCCCTGCTTCCGTGCTCCGAGCATGGCTCCCTGGGGTTGGAGCTGCTTCTCTCGGTGGGATCCATGCCACCCTTTGACCCTGGCTACTCCTTTCCAGGCGACGCTCTCTCAGTCTGCGGTCAATTTGGATGGCCAACTCTATCAGTTTCTCAAGAGAGTCCGGTAGTCCTACTCGTGCTAATTCGTCTTTTAGAGACTCAGACAGCCCAATGCGGAACTGGTGACATAATGCCGCATCGTTCCATCTGGTATCTCCCATCCAACGCCTGAAATCAGACGCATACTCTTCGGCCGCCCGGCGGCCTTGCCGCAGAGAGTATAGAGTAGCCTCTGCAGAGGCAGCCCGCTGGGGGTCGTCATATAGGACGGCCATGGCCTGAAAGAACTCAGTCACGGAATCGAGATGGGGGTCACGCTTCTCCATCAGGCGGTGAGCCCAATCCTGGGGCTCATCCTGAAGGAGAGAGATTATAAACCCCACCTTGACGGTCTCGACGGAAAACGTGCGGGGCTGCAGGTCAAAAAACAAAGTGCACGCGTTCCGGAAGGCCCGAAAACGGCTTCGGTCTCCACGGAATCGTTCCGGCAGGGGAACGCGGGGTTCGGGAGCTAGGGGTGCCACAACTGCTCCGGATGCTGGAGCAGTGGGTGATTCCGCTGTTGCGGAACTTGGAGCAAGGGGAGTCTGGGTGGCCAATGACTCCATGCGGTCCTCAAGCCGGGTGCAGCGGCTGTGAAAATTCTGGAAGGCCTGGGTCAGAGTCGCCAGGTGCTGGCATATATCCTCTAGGGACGCCGGTCCTCTTCCTGGCTCTGTCATGGCCGCAAGGTACTGTTAGAACCCGCCAGGTGGTGCCCCTGGCTGCCCACTTGACAGGCCCACCCAAAGCGTGGAGTCTAAGTCCCGGTCTGTGCTTTCACCAGGGCCCCTGATGGTGGGGATGGACTTGAAACAGACCGGGACCAGGTCACGACCTCCGAGTAGGCCCACCAGTGGCAGGGGCAACCTCCGGGGATGTATTGGTACCGGGAGAGCCAGATGTGAGGAGGACGGCAGGACCTAGCAGGATGGATCACGAGCGGGGGTCCCGTGGGGTAGGCGAGGTACAGAATCGGCAGGCGGAGAGTAGTCAGGTCACACGCAGGGTCAGCAGGATAAGTCAGTCCGTAGAGAGGTCAAAACAAGCCGAGGGTCAGGATGGGAGAAGGCAGAGTAGTCAGGACAATCCGGGTCAACACAGGAGTAGGCAGCGTAGTCAGGGTCAATCAGGGTCAAAAACACAGGTACAGGACTCAGGAACTCAGATAGACCTTGCGGCGATTACTGACAGTGCAGGGCATCTTTAAATATTGCGCCCTGCACTGTCATTGGCCGCTCGGGGCGTGCCCCCGGGCTGTCATTGGCCGCCCGAGGCGCGCCCGCGGGTCCCACTGCGCATGCGCGGCATCCTGTCATCCACGGCTCGCCGGGACCTAGTGCCTGTGTCCCGGCGTGAGCCGTCGCCAGCGCGCATGCGCCGGCCGACAGGATGCCGCGATCCCTGACACCACCAATGAGCACTCCTACAGGCGACCTGTGCAACTATGGATCTGACTCCTGCTGTCCCACTCTCAGGGGGGTTTGGAACTTAGCAGCAAGGGAAGCCCTCTCTCCAATGGCCTCTAACACCAGTAATGTGATACATTCATAATAAGCTCTGTGTGGTTTGAGATTACTAGGTCCAGCAGAGCTTAATTCCTAGTGGGGTCCTCTATGAACTGTGCCATAAAATTGTCCTGAAGTAGGTTTAAAAATGTTTGTCCTTTAACTGTTCCTGCAGTACCATTACTCCAGTCAATTTCTGGATAATTAAAATTCCCCATTGTTATCACTGTCCCAGCCCTTGCAGCCCTTTCGATCTGTGCAGGGAGCTGAGTCTCCACCTCCTCATTAACACTGGGAGGTCTATAACAAACTCCAATGAAGACCTTTGTAGTACGCACCTCCATGTGCAGTTCCACCCATAATACTTCAGCCTCATCACACTCTCCATCAACTAGGTCCTCTTTCACACACGCTCTGAGATCATTGCTCACATAGACAGACACCACCACCTTTCCTATTTACTCCGTCTCTTCCAAAGAGAACCTAGCCAGAAATATGAATGGCCCAGTCATGTGAAGAATGAAGCCAAGATTCAGCAATACCAATTCAATCCTAGTTCTCTTCATGCACCAAACCTTCCAACTCACCTATTTTGCTTGGCAGACTTCTGGCATTGGTGAAGAAAGGCTTTAATCCAATGACACCTTGTGCACACGTATTTTGCATATGTTTTATTTTCGTACAAATGTTACCAATTCCACTGGTTGTTTGTAACATGGGAGCCTTCTTATCATCTGCCATAGCTCCCCCCATCTTTTCCCATTCCACCCACCAATAAAGACTGACCCCTGTCTGATCTGTCTACCCCATTATAGTCTAATTCTCCCTCCCCCCTCCATCCTAGTTTAACCACTTGCCCTCCTGAGGATTTACCCCCCTTAATGACCACGCCTCTCTTTGCTACTCGGCGCTGTACTAATTCAACTGATAATTGCGCGGTCATGCAATGCTGCACCCAAACTAAATTTACTTCCTTTTTTCACACAAATAGAGCTTTCTTTTGGTGGTATTTCATCACCTGTGCACTTTTTATTTTTCACGCTATAAATAAAAAAAGACCGAACATTTTGAAGAAAAACAATATTTTTTACTTTCGGCTATAAAAAAAATATAGTAAACTCAAAGTTAGTTATAAATTTAGGCCAAAATGTATTCTTCTACATGTTTTTGGTAAAAAAAAATCCCAATAAGTGTATATTGATTGCTTTGTGTGAAAGTTATAGCGTCTACAAACTATGGTATACAGGTGAAACTCAAAAAATTTGAATATCGTGCAAAAGTTAATTTATTTCAGTAATGCAACTTAAAAGGTGAAACTAATATATGAGATAGACTCATTACATGCAAAGCAAGATAGTCCAAGCCGTGATTTGTCATCATTGTGATGATTATGGCTTACAGCTCATGAAAACCCCAAATCCACAATCTCAGAAAATGAGAATATTGTGAAAAGGTGGAATATTCTCGGCTCAAAGTGTCCCACTCTAATCAGCTCATTAAGCCATAACACCTGCAAAGGGTTCCTGAGCCTTTAAATGGTCTCTCAGTCTGGTTCAGTAGGAATCACAATCATGGGAAAGACTGCTGACCTGACACCATCACTGACACCCTCCATAAGGAGGGAAAGCCTCAAAAGGTAATTGCAAAAGAAGCTGGATGTTCCCAAAGTGCTGTATCAAAGCACATTAATAGAAAGTTATGTGGAAGGGAAAAGTGTGGAAGAAAAAGGTGCACAAGCAGCAGGGATGACCGCAGCCTGGAGAGGATTGTCAGGAAAAGCCCATTCAAAGGTGTTGGGGACATTCACAAGGAGTGGACTGTGGCTGGAGTCAGTGCATCAAGAACCACCACACACAGACGGATCCTAGACATGGGCTTCAAATGTTTTATTCCTCTTGTCAAGCCGCTCCTGAACAACATACAATGTCAGAAGCATCTTACCTGGGCTAAAGAAAAACAGACCTGGTCGGGTGCTCAGTGGTCCAAAGTCCTCTTTTCTGATGAGAGCAACTTTTGCATCTCATTTGGAAACCAAGGACCCTGAGTATGGAGGAAGAATGGAGAGGCCCAAGGACCCCCAAGTATGGAGGAAGAATGGAGAGGCCCAAGGACCCCGAGTATGGAGGAAGAATGGAGAGGCCCAAGGACCCCGAGTATGGAGGAAGAATGGAGAGGCCCAAGGATCCCGAGTATGGAGGAAGAATGGAGAGGCCCAAGGACCCCGAGTATGGAGGAAGAATGGAGAGGCCCAAGGACCCCGAGTATAGAGGAAGAATGGAGAGGCCTAAGGACCCCGAGTATGGAGGAAGAATGGAGAGGCCCAAGGACCCCGAGTATGGAGGAAGAATGGAGAGGCACACACTGCAAGATGCTTGAAGTCCAGTGTGAAGTTACCACAGTCTGTGTTGATTTGGGGAGTCATGTCATCTGCTGGTGTTGGTCCACTGTGCTTCATTAAGTCCAGGGTCAACGCAGCCGTCTACCAGGAGATTTTGGAGCACTTCATGCTTCCTTCCGCAGACGAGCTTTATGGGGATGCTGACTTCATTTTCCAGCAGGACTTGGCACCTCCCACACTGCCAAAAGCACCAAAACCTGGTTCAATGGGATTACTGTGCTTGATTAGCCAGCAAACTCGCCTGACCTGAACCTCATAGAGAATCTATGGGGCATTGCCAAGAGAAAGATGAGAGATATGAGACCGAACAATGCAGAAGAGCTGAAGGCCGCTATGGAAGCATCCTGGTCTTCCATAACAGCTCAGCAGTGCCACAGGCTGATAGCTTCCATGCCACGCCGCATTGAGGCAGTAATTGCTGCAAAAGGGGCCCAAACCAAGTACTGAGTACATATGCATGCTTCTACTTTTCAGAGGTCCGATATTGTTCTATGTACAATCCGTGTTTTATTGATTGCATGGAATATTCTCATTTTCTGAGATTGTGGATTTGGGGTTTTTATGAGCTGTAAGCCATAATCATCACAATGATGACAAATCACGTCTTGAACTATCTTGATTTTCATGTAATGAGTCTATCTCATATATTAGTTTCACCTTTTAAGTTGCTGCACTGAAATTAATTAAGTTTTGCACGATATTCTAATTTTTCGAGTTTCACCTGTAGATACTGCAATTTATTGTATCACTGGTATTGTATCACCTGTGCACTTTTTTATTTTTGGTGATATAAACAAAAAATTTTGAGAAAATGTTTTTGAAAAAAATATTCTCATTTCTGTCATAAAAAATATCCAAAAAACCCCCTAAAATTTCATCATAAATTTAGGCCAAAATGTATTCTGCTCCATGTTTTTGGTTAAAAAAATCCCAGTAAGTGTATATTGATTGCTTTGTGTGAAAGTTATAGAGTCTACAAACTATGGGATAGATAATGGAATTTACTCAGCTTTTGCTTTCTGACTGCTCATCACATTTTTTGAGGTGCTAAAATACCAGGACAGTACAAACACCCCCAAATAACCTCTTTTCGGAAAGTAGACACCCTAAGCTATCTGCTGGGAGGCATATTGAGTCCATGGAAGATTTATTTTTTTTCCACAAGTTTCTGGAAAATGACAAACTTTATTTTTTTACACAAAGTTGTCATTTAAATTATTTATTTCTCACACAAGCCATGGGTATATGTAGAATTACGCCCCAAAATACATTCTGCTACTTCTATAGAGTATGGGGATACCACATGTGTGAGCCTTTTTGGGAGCCTAGCCACATACAGGAGCCTGAAATCCAATGACCACTTTGAAAGCCTGAAGGTGCGTAACTTCCTTATTTCACTTCCTCAATACCTATCAGTTTCAGAGGCCCTGAAATGCCAGGATAGCACAAACCCCCCCCCCCCCCCCAAATGACCCATTTTTGGACAGTAAACACCCCAAGGAATTTAAAAAGAGGCATGGGGAGTATTTTGCAGATCTCATTTTTCTCACAAGGTTTTGAAATATAAAAAAAGAAACGTAAAAATATGTTTTTGTTTTTTTTCTTCAATATTCAAAAACTTGTGGCAACAAATGAAATCTGAATACTCACCGTGCTTCTTATCAAATTCCTTGGGGTGCCTACTTTCCAAAAAGTTGTCATTTGGGAGGGGGTTAGGTGCTATCCTGGCATTTCAGGGCCTCCGAAACTGTGATAGGTAGTCAGGAAGTGTAATGAGGAAATAAAGCCCTTTAAAAGCCCGATGGTGCTTATTGGATTTTGGGGTCCTGTGCTTGGCCAGACTGCAAAACTTCTCTCACATGTGGTACCTCCATTCTCAGGAGAAGTAGCAGAATGTATTTTGGGTAGTAATTCTACATAAGCCCATGGCATGTGTGAGCAATAAATAATTTAATTGGCAATTTTGTGTAAAAAAAAAAAAAAAAAAAATTGTTTGTCAGATTCCAAAAATTTGTGGTAAAAAAATAAATGCTTCTATTGATTCAACATGCCCCTCAGCAAATAGTTTGGGATGTCTACTTTCCAAAAAGGGGTCGTTTTTGGGGGGTAGGTGTGTTTTATGCCCAGCATTAGAAGTTTATGCCACACATCACTCTTCTAACCACCTGAAGTCCAAGCCTTTTCTGACACTTTTTGTTTACATTTAAAAAATCTGTATTTTTTGCTAGGAAATTAATTTAAACCCCAAACATTATATATTTTTTAAAGCAGACACCCTAGTGAATAAAATGGTGGGTGCTGCAATTTTTTATGTCACATAGTACTCGCGCAGCGATTTTTCAAACTCATTTTAAAAAAAAAAAAAATACACTTTTTTTACTTTTAATGCACAAAAACACTAAATATTGACCAATTATTTAGTAACCTATAAAAGATGATGGTATGCTGAGTAAATAGATACCAAACATGACATGCTTTAAAACTGCGCATGACCTGTGCAATGGCGACAAACTGCATACGTTTTTAATATCCATAGGCAATGTTTTAAAAGCCTTTACATTTGTGGCAATACCTCACATGCATGGTGCAACTGTTTCCATACTGGCACAGGGTCAATGCTCACGAATGCAGATGCACTCGTGCGCAGAGGGGCGAAGGTACTTTTTTTTTTTTTTTTTTTAAGTTATTTTGATATTTTCTATTTTTACACTGTCCCTTCATTTTTTTTTATCACTTTTAATGCTATCACAGGGAATGCAAATATCCCCTGTAACTTCAATGGGCATTGTCATATATTCTTTTTTGAGAAATCTGGAGTCTATCAGACTCTAGATATCTCCTCTGCCCTTACATTATCTAATCAAACCAAGATCAGTGTGATCAGATGCTTCCCCAATTTATAAATGGTGCTGTTTATATCCTGCGAAACTGAAGTGATGAAATGCTCGTAACTTCTGATTTCTTAGACTATAGAGATGATTGGCACCACTCTGGTCTCCAATCAGCTCCATGGTCAGCTGGCAGAAACACCGGCTGCATTCGCAGGTTGTCCCAATGGCACAGTACTGCCCGAGAAGGCCGTGGAAGGCAGTGAGGGAGGGAGGGCATAAAAGCAATCCTGCAGCTAATTAGCCACTAGGATTGCTTTTACATGAAAGCCGATCGCCGGCTGAAAACGATACCAGGATGATGCTTGCAGCTGTAGGCATCATCCTGGTATAACCATTCAAAGTCCAGGGATGTACCAGTACCTCAGTTTACAAATTTAATTTGTTCTGCAGGACATTTCATATAGCGAAAAATTTGTAAACTGAAACACTGTTTCCCATAGGAATGCATTGAAAACCAATTAATCTGTTCGGAAGGTTAGAAAAACAGTAAACGCTACTAAAATACTGCATGAGTTATTTTATTAACTCATGCAGTATTTTAGTAGTGACAACCATGTATTAATATTTCAGATGTCAGCGGGGTTCCCCACTGACAGATAAATGTAAAAGAATTGCTGGTAATTACAAAAAAAAATTTTAATTGCTGGCAATTCACTCAGCTGTCAGGTGCCAGTTTTTAAATGTAATTACCGGGGGCGCATGCACGGCCGGCTCTGGGATGGACGCATTCTGACTGAAGCTCCGTCCACCCGCTAGCTGTCAGCACCGCTCACGCCGACCCCGAGGCATATAACTCACCCTGCCGGGTCACATCAGAAGGCGGATCAGTAACACTGTGATGCCACGCCACAGAAAGGCTCCAAGACAGCCAGGGAAGCTTACTAGCTTCTTCCCTGCTGTCACATCACACTCCCAAGATGGCGCCGACGGCTCCTTTAACGGCCACACCACCTGTCAAAGCCTGTATGACAGATCATATGAGGGGCACAACAAGGCTCAGCAGCTAGATCCCAGGCTCAGAACCTCTCTCTATAGGGGGACCCTGGTGAGTCTTCTCCTCCTCTATTACCCACTACCAGCAGCCCAGCCAAGTCCAGGCCCAGACTGGACACAGACCCCCTGAATGATTCTCAGCTGCAACCTCAGCCTCCCCTCACACAGATAATATCACACACTGCTATGCCATCTCTGATAGATTCCTTTCCTGCCACTGACCAACCTATCACTGAGATAAGCATGAAAAATATGCTTCTATCTTTACGTCAAACTATTCACAGCGACTTGACCACATCAATTTCCCAAATCTCAAATGTTATACAGCAACAAGACCACCGACTGCGCCATATCGAAAATAAAATGGGAGAAATGGTCATAGCGCATAATGACCTGATAGATGCACATGCAGATCACAATACGGAGATTGAACAAATACACCTCAAATTAGCGGATTTAGAAGACCGATCCAGAAGCAATAATATTAAGTTCAGGGGTATACCTAAAAATATTACTAATGACGCATTGATCCCCTACCTCTACCAATACATGAAACACCTCCTTCCATCACTCTCGGATGCAGAGGTGGCCATCGATTGTGCCCATAGGATACCCAAACCTTCGTTCCTCCCAGCTTCAATCCCCAGAGATGTTCTGGCACGTATCCATTTTTATCACATAAAGGAAAACTAATGGCAGCAGCAAGGAACCCACCCCCACTCCCGCCATCTCATGCAAACATCAAGCTTTTCTATGATCTGTCAAAAGCCACATTACTCAATCGTAAAAAGCTGATTACTATAACTAAAGCGCTCAGGAACCACGCAATAAGCTATCAATGGGGTTTCCCCACAAAATTGACCGTTAAACATCATGGCGCAATCTTCACAATCAAAACCCTAGAAGTGGGTATAGACCTCCTGAAGACCTGGAATATAATACCTACAGAACCACAACATCCACCTCAGCTAATACACAACAAATGGACGCTGAATGGTCCTAAAACATAGTCCTCAATTTATATAAACCACTATGCCAAGTTCCGCTACTCTTACGACTTGCATTTTTTGCAAGTTTTTCTTACCCATCCTTACCTCCCTCCTTTCCCGCACCACCAGTCGACTGATCAACTTCATCGTTCTGAAAATCTCACTCCCACAAGGAAAACAATATCCAGACCAACGACAGACCCAAAAACGCACCATCCAGTGCTCAGAAAGACATCATCCTCACCGATCACGACCTTTCCAACTCTATCAACAATTACGAAAACACCCTACCTACTCAAACAAACCACGTTCTAACCAACAAAATGGTTAAAATATCCTCGCTTAATGTACATGGCCTCAACTCCCCCTTCAAAAGATCGCTGCTCCAAAAAGAATCACGCTCACTCCACGCTGATATACTCTTCCTACAAGAAACCCATTTCGCATCAACCAAGACCCCCAAGTTTCATATCCATGGATACTCCCACTTATACATGGCAACAAACCTCCCCAAAAAAATAGAGTCATTACAGCCATAAAGGACTCTCTCCAATTCCGACACATCTCTGAAACAGTAGACCCTCAAGGTCGATATCACATCCTGATCTGCCAAATCAACAACATTCCCTATACATTGGTTAATGTTTACTGTCCCAATAGCAATCAAATTCAATTCTACAACGAACTCCAATCAATTATCTCCTCTCAGAAACAAGGTAGACTTATTATGGGCGGAGACTTCAACGTTATTGGTAATCCTCTCCTGGACTCCTCCACCAACAGACGCCCCTCTAAACATAACTTTAACTGGTTTTTGCATGACCATGACCTCTACGATATCTGGCGATGCCAACATGGCACAGAAAAGGACTACACATACTACTCCATTTCTCATCTTTCATACTCCAGAATTGACTTCTTTGTCACAGATAAATGGACTCTTCAACACGTAACATCCTCTAATATTGGAAATATATCCTGGTCAGATCACACTCCAATCAACATAACCTTAGACAGCAACCAACATTCTCCAATACCCCGCCTCTGGAGACTGAACTCAGCGATACTGACCAACCCTGATGATAAGAAACATTTGCTAGAAGCACACAATTTATTTTTTGAATGCAACGATACTTCTGATACTTCTATAAGCACACTATGGGTAACTTACAAAGCATACATGAGAGGTATTCTCATACAATTAGGCTCCCGCATCACTAAACAGCGAACACAACAAATTGACCAACTCTTGATTTCCATAAGCCAAAAGGAAGACATTAACAAAAAAAATCCAAATCCCTCCATTTCCGCAACTTTAGCCGCAGATAGAATTAAACTCCGAGCCCTTCTGCTGTATAAATACGACTTTAATCTATTAAAAACTAAATCAAAATTTTACTCAGGCAATAAAGCTAACTCTTTTTTTTTAACAAAATTAATCAAACAAAGATGCCTTAAATCTAAAATTTCCTCAATTCAACACCCAATTACCCATATAGCTCTTGCAAACCCGCAAGATATAGCTAACGCTTTCGCAACATACTGCAAGAAACTTTATAATCTCAATTCTGACCCAAACACAACACAACCATCGACTGCTTCTATACAAAAATTTCTAAACTCTGCGAAACTCCCCCAACTTACTCCCTCATAACTCGCATCTATATCCAATCCTATATCCCCTACAGAAATAGAAAAAATCATCAAAACTCTACCTCATAATAAATCCCCAGGAAACGATCGTTTCACAAACGAATTCTACAAAACTTTTGCCCCTGACTTTGCACCATACCTGACTAAGTTATTTAATCACGCCTCCTCTATAGGAGAATTCCCCAAAGAAATGCTACAATCTATAATCACTACTATCTGTCAGGGATGCGGGTATGACCAGAAGTGTGTGGACTGACACAGGGAAATGCAGGTTTCAGATATAGTAAATAATATAATTTATTGAGACTAACAATACAAACCTAGTGCAAAACTAAACACAACAGTGCAAACAAACTGAACCAAACCTCCAACAGATAACAAACATACGATACAAGAGTAGTCAGGCAGGCCGGGTCATGGCAAACGGAGTACCAGGAGCAGGCGGGAGAGTGGTCAGGACTAGCCGAGGTCAGTACAGGCAGAGTTCAGGCAGCGTCAGGACAGGCAGAAACAGGATCAGGAAACCAGGGCCAAGCAAACAGTACAACAAGGCACTGACTGCAGGTCTGGCCATCCCTTAAATACACCACCTGCAATCAGCCCCAGGTGATGGCTAATTGCCAAAGTGAGCCTCTGGTTGTTGAGAGCACCCGCTGGCCAGCCCTGGTACTGCGGCCCACAAGGCAGGTGAGTCCCACCACTATTGGCAAGTCCATTCCTGACACTATCCCTAAACCGGGTAAAGACCCTAAAATGGTCCAAAAATATAGGCCCATTTCATTACTTAACACAGATATAAAACTCTATGCGAAAATAATAGCCCAAAGACTTCTTGAATACCTCCCCACCCTAATACATCCTGACCAAGTAGGATTTATCCCTGGACACCAAGCTCCAGATGCAACTAGAAGACTTATATCCCTTATCCACAACTTAGAAACTACCTCACAGTCCTCCCTATTATTATCCCTAGATGCAGAAAAAGCATTTGACCGCATACATTGGCACTTTATGCAACAAACATTACAAAAATTTGGGATCACAGGATGGATGCTATCAGCTATTCTCTCACTATACTCCAACCCCTCAGCCAGAGTCCTAACGGATGGCACACTCTCAGACTCATTCAACATTTCAAACGGCACTAGACAAGGATGTCCTTTATCCCCCATAATATTTATTCTACTCATTGAACCGTTAGCATCAATACTCAGAGACGACCCCACATTTACAGGAATCACACATATGAAAACAGAACACAAAATCAGCTTATTCGCAGATGACATCATACTAATGATAACGAACCCACACAAATCACTACAGATAATCCGCTCACATCTTCAACACTATTTGGAAGTATCCTACTATAAACTAAATGAAACCAAATCCACCATCCTTAACCTCCATACACCGATCCAGGTCCAAACAATGCTCGCCAAACCCCCTTTTCTTGGGAACAACGCAGTATCCCTTATCTAGGAATCAAACTCACTGCTGACAGACCAATTATATCCTACAAACCATAAATCTCTACTTGATAACATACCAAAGGAACTCACTAATCTCCGCACAGAAACACTATCCAAAATGGGACGAGTAGCAACCTTAAAAATGTATATACTACCCAAAATCCTGTACATATTCCGTACACTCCCCAACACTTTCTTCACTAAACTACAAGTATTCTTCTCCAAATTTCTATGGAACTCTAAAAAACCTAGATGCACCACAAATATATTAATACGTCCTACATCAAAAGGAGGAGCAGGTCTACCACACCTAAAGTCGTATTATATTGCCTCTCTTATCAACCAACTTTATTTTTGGTGGAATCCAACTAATGAAAAATCGTGGTCCCTCATGTAAACACTTTTTCTCTTTCCTCTCACACCACGCAATCTACTCCTCCTTCCACATATACCTCCACCTAAACCACTACTTAAACACCCATGTATCAAGGCCTCCCTTCAAGCATGGTATGACATCCAATCGTCTAAATCTCTAGAAACCAAATTAGTACATTCCCCACTCAATACGCTACTCCTAACTACACCCTCCCTAAACCTACAATGATGGGACAATTGTGGTATAACTCGTATACAGGACCTATACATAGACCATAAACTAAATACGTTTTCGACTCTACAAAAGAAATTTAACCTTCCTAACACTGAATACTTCACCTACTTGAGAATAACACACTCTCTACAAACAACAAAAATCCCGCTCCTTTCAAAAATCCCCTCGACAGCATATAATTTTTTCAACAAACCAAAATACCCAAAAAAAGGCATCTCAATTTTTTATGCTCACACAACAAATACACACTTTACCCTACACACCACATCCCTAACCAATTAGGAGAAAATCTTCTCGCATCCAATAACATTACAAAATTGGGAAAATTGGGAAAATACCTTTAAAACTACATACAAAGCGTCCAAATGTAGCTCACATTGGAAATCTTATATGGAAATTTTACACCAATGATACTTAACACCCACCAAACTCTTTCTATACTACCCAAAACATTCCCAAGCTTGTTGGAGACTCTGCGGTGAACCGGGATCCACATTCCACATATTATGGATGTGTAAATCACTCAGATCCTACTGGATTAAAATCTTTCAATTGATCTCAACACTTACAGGAACTCCAGTTGCCCCAAACCCTGCCCTAGCCCTTCTGCACATTGGAATAATCAATTTCCCAAAAGACTCTCGTACTGTCATTATCCACACCTTGGCAGCTGCCAAAATTTAATATCACCAAACTATGGAACACCACTAAAACTCCCTCTATCAACTCTCTAATAACAGACCTCAATTTCCAATGTGATATGGAAAAAAGATCAGCCCTAAATAACTCCACATATCACTCATTCAAATTTCATTGGTCCCGTTGGTTATAAAACCCAAACTGCTCTGTTAAATCCTGATACACCATACTTCTGTTTAACATTTAAAACCTTATCCCTAGACTGGTGCACTTTCTCCTTCCCCTCCCCCTCCCCCTTCCTCCTCCATCACTTCTTACACTCCTTTCCCTCACCACCCCCCCCCCTCTACGTTGCAACCTGCTCACCATAACACGGTTCAGATCTAACATAATAGACCTCTCATGATTATACATTACAACTATATATAATCCCCAGCCAATTGGTGGGGATTCTTCAACAAAACAATATGTATTGTTAATCCTACTATGAACCGTATTGTATTTTTCTGTTATGTCAAAATCCTTTAATAAAAATTATTGAACTATAAATGTAATTACCATTCTTTTTTCCCTTCACTATACAGTAGTTCAGAAATTCAGCAGTTACTTTCCCCCTCCAGCTGAAAGAGTTTCTTTTAGTTTATTTCCCCAAGTTAAAAGATACAATGTTTACTTTCAGTTTCTTAAAATATACAAAGTATCCTTTAGCTCTGGGAAACTGACAGCTAATGTTGTGAGCTATACTGAAGAAAAAAAAAAAGATGGCAATTGCATTTAAAAATCAGCACTGACATACACTTAGTATTGTGAAAAAAATTAGTAAAAAATTTGTAAACTGAGGCATTATTTTCAATGGATTTTCATTCATAAACCGAAAATTACGTTAACAGAGTCATTCGTAAACCGAGGTATTACAGTATATGCTATGTTCTATTTTTTTTTTTTGTATACAGCCTGTGTACTGAATGAAAGTAAGAGAAGAAATCTCTGCCAGAAAAAGTGTGTGGTATGCCCACCATTAGAATATACCGCCCTGCATCCACCCACTTCTAATGGTGGGCACACATTAGGTCACACGGTGCCACATGCGCTAGTTCCAAGATTGTACAAATGTCTAAATAGTGGCACACTTGAATAAAAATTGTCCACGTATAAGTGGTACCCCATATGGAAAAAGGATGACACCAAGTCCCAAACTATCTTGCCACTGCTCCCCATGTAGTCTGGGCATCCGGGGGCTCCATGTGACTATCTTTTCCCTCGTAAATCCGAACAATACTTGTGCTCGCCACCGCACCAGCTTGTACTACAGTTATGGGACTCACCACGTCACCAAGAGAGAGAGAAAGAGGGCGAGAGGAGAAAGAGGTGCAGAACCAAATTTCTCTCTCCTCTCCCATCTGTGGTGGGGGACTGTCAGCACTGGGGACAACCTAACAAATGCTTTGTAGCAGCTGCACGGATGGGGGGAACTCAGCGGCAGCTCTGCAGGAGATGAGGGGGTGGGCGGCTGCGGGGGAAGCATACAGGAGCCGAGGGCAGCATCGATGGGAGGGGCAGCTGGATGGCACATAGAGGAACCGACCCTTGCATTTCTCACCTGCCGCCACTGAGTATCTGCAGGAGGGAGAGGAGGAGAAGTGCACGGGTAGGTTCCTCTATTTGCTACCTGGCCACCCCTCCTATCTAGGCGGCCGCGGCCCACTGGACAAATTCCTGGTGTGCCCTATGGCCAGTCCAGGCTTGTATGCAAGGCACAGAGCTTAGCAATATTCTAACTAGCACTGTAAAACTAACCCCTCTCGTGTCATGTCTGTGTGAATGGTTTTAATAAGAGATATATGATATGATCTGGAGTAAAATGATATACCTGTAATTTTTCCTGAGTACGTGGAACAGGCAAGTGGTGGGGCCCCTGTACATGTAATGAAAGGTCAGGCGAGTTTATATATACTTCTGTGTTTAGATTTTCTACAATGCTAATTATTCTCACTGGGTTAATTAATTTCTAAGTTCCTGATGCTCCCAATTAAATGTTTGCTAATTAAAGTTACCAGCTGGCACACGTGTAATGGCATGTGCACCTTTCACAAAGAGAAATTTGGAGAGAGAAATTTGGTCCTGACCTCTTCCTCCTCTCACCCTATGTCTGTCTCTCTCTCTCTCTCTCTCTCTCTCTGTCTGTCTTTCTTTCTTTCTGTCTTTCTTTCTGTCTTTCTGTCTGTCTTTCTTTTTTCTTCTTTTCTCTTTCTTTATCTCTCCTGCTCCTCTCTCTCTCTCTCCCCCCCCCCCTCTCTCTCTCTCTCTCTCTCCCTCCCTCCCTCCCTCCCTCCCTCCCTTCCTCCTCCTCCTCTCTTCTCCCCCCCTCTCTCATTCTCTTTCCCCTCCCTCTCTCATTCTCTCTCCTCCCTCTCTCCCCCCCTCTCTCCCCCCTCTCTCATTCTCTCCCCCCTCTCATTCTCCCCCCCCCCCCTCATTCTCTCTCTCCCCCCCTCTCATTCTCTCTCCCCCCCTCTCATTCTCTCTCCCCCCTCACTCTCTCTCTCTCTCTCCCCCCTCTCTAATTCTCCCCCCCTTCACCCCCCCTCTCTCATTCTCTCCCCCTCTCATTCTCTCCCCCTCTCATTCTCTCTCCCCCCACACCCCCCTCTCTCATTCTCTCTCTCCCCTCTCTCATTCTCTCTCCCCCCATCTCTCTCTCCCCATCTCTCTCTCCCCTCTCTCATTCTCTCCCCCCCATCTCTCTCTCCCCATCTCTCTCTCCCCTCTCTCATTCTCTCCCCCCATCTCTCTCTCATTCTCTCCCCTCTCTCATTCCCCCCCCCCCCTCTCATTCTCTCTCTCCCCTCTCTCACCCCCCCCCCCCTCTCTCTCATTCTCTCTCCATTGGCAGGACCAAATAACATTTTAGCATTGCCAAAGCAGTTTGAATGGGAAAAGGTGGAGGAGGTAAGGGTAATATAAAGGGGGATGGGGGGGAGGGTCCATGTAAAAGATTTTTAAGTCCTCGGTTTTTCATGTCCCTCTCAGTCTGTGGCATGCTGTCACATATTGTGCAGTTATTGTCACCATTGGCTCCTCTTCTTCCAGTGGAATTTGGAGTTTCCTCTTCTCTTCTATAGAAGTTAAGTCCATGATGTTTCAATTTCTAGGCCATGGGCACTCAGTCTGTACCAGCTGAGGGTCTGTCTGTCTGTCTTTGGGGTTTTGCAGCACCTCCAGGTATGGGAAAAGAAGGGAAAAATTCCTGATTATAAGCCAACATCCGCAATATAACAACAGGAAAAAGGAGAGACCCCCTAAGACAGAGGTGTTAACACAAAGACATACAAAACAATACATCATACAGAGTCATAATAAAGCATCACAATCAGAAAATGAAATTACATGCTAAGGATACCCAATATGACTTTTTGACTGGTCATAAAAGATACAAATTGGTATCATCATAGATGTAACAAAGCTGCAGAGATACTAATTAATTTCCAACGCGTTTCAGAGTGACTTCGCTCCTTCCTCAGGGAAAAGAGAAGAACTCTGCATATGGGTGACATCATCTGCAAGATTAAACATATTATTTTGGAACAGGTCTCATATCCAAAACAACATATAATACCTTGTAATCTGTAGATATACTTACAGTATATGAAAATGCAAAATGGATAATTAGTTAAAAGACATAAATGCTTCAGAAATGTCACCTCATTGTAGCACTGCAAGTTGGTCCTGCATACATGTGAAAGCACTATATCCAGGGCTCTTTGGTAGGCCTTTTTGGTTTCCTTCTTTTGGGCACTTTTTTCTATCCTTGGGCCCTAACAGGCTTGTGGTGAAATCTTTAAGTAGATCTATATATTTATATAGTTCTTTTTATCCATTATAGTTACATTGATGGGATTAATGGTGGAAAGGTGCAATGAAAATATACATATGGGTCATAGGAACACAGAATGTGTCCAATTTGTATCTTTTATGACCAGTCAGACACAGTCATATTGGGTATCCTTATCATGTAATTTCATTTTCTGATTGTGATGCTCTATTATGACTCTGTATGATGTATTGTTTTGTATGTCTTTGTGTTATCACCTTTTTTTGACAAATAACATTTGTACTTTTTTAATACTTCTAGTACCTTCTAAGCCCTTAAAGTTCCAGTGTCAGGGGGTCTCTCCTTTTTCACCTCCAGGTATGGGGTCAGTTTATAGTCTCTCTGCAGTGATTGGTAAACAGTTAGTTTCTTTGAGTTTGCTATTTCATTTCTCCATTTCTCAACATATTTTTCTTGGGAATCATTCATTATATTTTATATTAGAGATTTTGTCAGGCCAGATTGTTGGGCATTTGGGATACACAAGGCGCTGATGAGTTCTTGCAGGCCACATGGCTTTGACTGGTCCTTATTAGTCAGTAGGGCCTTATGGTGGTATGAATTAGGACTGCTGCTTTGTAGATGGCCCCAGTATGATAGTGCCCTCTTCTGTACCGCAAGAAGCAAAGGAAATCTGCCCAGCTCAGACTGGCAAGCACTGTTGGAGGTGCTTCTGTGGACTTGGAGGAGGTGCTTGCAGAATTTCAGGTGAAATATTTTTGATGGGCTGGAGTTCCATTTGGATTGGCCTGTGTAGGTGGCAGGACCCCAAACTTCACTGCCATAAAGAAGGATTGGGGTGATAACACTATCAAAGATTCTAAGCCAGACTCTTACTGGTGGTTTTAGGTGGTACAGCTGTCTCCTGATGGTGTAGAAGGCTCTGAATGCCTTGTCTTTATATCTGGCTTGAAACATCCTGATTGGTTAATTTCTAGGCCAAGGTATGTGTAGTTGTGGGATTCATCAAGAGTGCATTTAGCTTGTTTTGTGTTCTTCCTTTGGAACACCATGCTTTTTGTTTTCTTTGAATTGATAGGTAGTGCCCATGTGGCACTGTATCTCTCCAGCACTTCCAGACTGTCTTGTACGCCTTTCTCTGTTGGTGACAGTAGTAGGAGGCAGGGGTGGACTGACCATTCAAGCACTTGGGCACTGCCCGAGGGCCCAGGGTCAGTAGGGGCCCCATGAGATGCCCCTGGTAGCTTTCATTGGCTTTTTCATAGGCTTTGTTGGGTGTTGGCTAGGACACAATGGCCCCATGATCCCTTATTGCCCGGAGACCCTATGAGTTGTCAGTCCGCCCCTGGTAGGAGGTCCTCCACATACGACAGGAACTTCACCTTGGCATCATGTAGAGTTAGTCCAGGAGCTGGGGAGGATTCTAGAGCAGCAGCCAGATATTGAAAAGGGTTGGACTTAGGCTGCAGCCCTGTCTGACTCCACTCTCTCCCTCTCTCTCTCTCTCTCTCTATCTATCTTTCTCTCTCTCTCTTTCTTTCTTCTTTCTCTCCTAAAAAATAATGTAAAGAAATAAAATATAAAATTGTAAAAATTTTTATAAAAATAAAAACCTACCGACATTAGTGGCGGAACTACCAGGGTCGCAAAGGTCGCTTTTGCAACCGGGCCCTGGCTCCGAGGAAAGGATCCTCAGGCTTGGGGCTGCTCAGTTGGAAATACCCGGAGTATTTTTTGTCCCAGTCCGGGCCTGCTTGCATGATCTATATTTGCTAACAATAATGTATACCTCTCTGAGCAGCTTCATTGCCTGATCCTAATAGACTCTCTAGGGGAGATTTTCTAAAACTGGAGCACTCAGAATCTGGTGCAGCCGCGTATGGGAACCAATCAGCTTCTAACTTCAACTTGTTCATTTAAGCTTTGAAAGTCAATTGGAGCGTGAAAAATCTGGTGCAGTTTTGCATGCAATGGAAAAAGTTGTTCTATTGCTCCGATATACCAAGCCATTAACCCTTTCGCTGCCGGGTCTTTCCCTAGGACTGTGTATAAAACTGCCTGTCAGGAGGAAGCAGTTGGGCGGGTGAGCTTCCGTTCAATTGCTTCCATACACCCCGGTAATGGGGGGGGGCCCTGGCATGGCCGTGCTCTCGCCATGTATTCTAGGCTCCGCTTGCCCATCTGCGGGCCCGGGACGGACATGGCGGGTGCTGGCAGGTGGAAGAGAGAGAGGAGAGTGAACACACATCCACTCTCCTCCCCTTTTTACTGTGACCCAGAAAGCGACGTGCATGATGTCACTTCCGGGTCACGGCTTTCACTTTCCCCGACTAGAATAGAATAGCTCGGGGAAAATGTATTGCAATGCAATCTGCATTGCAATACATCCAGTGGAGCCCAGAGGAGACATTGGGAGTCTTTTAAACCCTGCATGTCTCATTAAAGAGAACCTGTCACCAAAAAACATTGCATAGGAGACTTTGTGTCCCCTATCTGATGAAAAAAATAAGTAAAGTTACATTTTTTTTCTTTTCATTGCTAAAAAAAAATTTAGTTACACCCATGCACATAACATCCCCCCCAAAAAAAACTTTGACGCCCTCACCCCCACGTATACGCATGTATGAATGTAAACACGGAAGCATGGGGGCGCCTACGCGTGAAAACATCGATTGTGATACACTTGTTACATATTGCTGGGCACGCTGGAGCGAGAGCGATAATTCCCCTCCGTAACAATAAACTGATGATCTATAGGGGCTTTTGAAGCATCGCCTATAGAAAATACGGGGTACTGAAGTTTGCCGCCATTTCACAGGCGCACACAGATGTAAAGTTGGATATGTTGGGTATCTATTTACTCGACGTAACCTGATCTCTTATATTTTACCAAATTATTGGGTGTTTTATTGCATTTTTCCGCCCTATAATTCACTTAGGTGTGCTTTTTACTGAAATTTTGCGATTCCAAGACCTTTGTGGTTATGTTGTGTGGTATAAAAATTGGAACTACCACTATTTCATTTCTAGGGTATCTGTTTTTAGAAAATATATAATGTTTGGGGGGTTTGTCTAATCCGCAGGCCTAAAAGGATTTTTTAAACGTGTGCAAAAATGACAAACGTCTCTGGCAGAGAAAGGGTTAAAAACCTTTATTATACAGTAAATAATGTTGTTTTATGTGGTTACTTATGGTGATATCACCGTCCACAAAGGTACACAGTTATTAACTATGCGATTCACCTTTTTATATCACTTTTTCTCTCGCTTTTTAAATAGCATTTATTTTTCCTTTCCTTCCTTCAGCCTGCTGATTAAGGTCAGCCATACATGTGTCGAAATTCGACCAATTTTTCATCCGGACCTAAGAATAATTGGCCGATTTTTGGTCTGTTAGTGGGGTCAATGGCACCAGCCAATTTTTGTGCTTTATCACCTTTTCGGTGATCAGGCATGTTGGAAAATTTATGAAAAACGACAGATTTTTGACTCAATGATGGTCAAATCGTACAATAATTTTTCTGAAAAGAATATGTGCATGAGCTATGACCTGGAAGGAACAGAAGTTTTGCCTGTTATATGGGGAGAACTTTACGACTTGGTCGGCCAATTTTCAAAATCATTTATGGTACCATCGGATTACTGAGTGAATGACTTTTTCAATTTTCGGACGAAAAATTGTTTGGAATTCGAACCATGTATGGCCTGCATAACTTTCTATAGAGCTCACTCTGGGGCTCCGCTCACATCTATGCAGTTTGTTTTTTTGGCCACTTTGTAGGTCATTTTGCTGTTTTGATGCATTTTTATGTGTTTTTGGTGCGTTTTTACCGCATTTTGTTCAGCTTTTTTTAAGTGGAATTTTTTGTTTGCTTGACAGAATAAAAATGCAAAATGCGGCAAAAATGTGGCAAAAATGCCATGCATTTCAGATAATTCTCCATTGAACTCTACTTTAGCAGAAACGCTGCTTTTTGCTTTTAAAAAAGTCCCCGACCCTATCCAAAAACGCCGCTCAAAAAAAGCGCAGATGTGAGCATGTTCCACAGGAAACCATGTTACATGGACTGTAGTGCGTTTTTGCAAAAAGCACTAAAATGCGCATTGGTGTGAACAGAGCCTGAGCTTGCTCATTCTTGCGCTTTGCTGTGTTTTGCTTGCTGGACATTTGATTAAGTGGAGTTTAATAAACCGGAGTGGAAAATACTAACCTGTAAGTCACAACTGATATTTTTTTATTAATATTGTAACTGGGGTATGAGTGCCAGCGGGGTGGAAGGTCTTGTGCAGTCAACAGTGTGCAGCATGTATGCAGCAATGGAGCAACAGCTCCAGGATGGATACCACTGTGACAAATGTGAGCGGGTTGCCCTTCTGGAAGCTCCGTTAGAGTTCTAGAGGAGCAAGTTGGAACACTGGGCAGAACCGACAACCTTGAAAAGAGTCTCCTGCTCCCTGAGCAGGTAGCTAATGGGATTGATGTGGAGGGTGGAGGAGCTAGTCAGGATTATCAGGTAGGAAGATGGGTTACTATAATGAGAGGGAGTGGTAGGGGCTCACAGAAAAGGAAGGCTGGTCCTGGGTTTGAGCACCCAAACAGATTTTCCAAGTTGGGTGAGGATGTGGGGATGGCAAGTTCAGGGGTGGCAGCCCTGGATGTCACTGAGGGTAGTGCAGGAAGGCCTAGACAGCTGGTGGTAGTAGGGGATTCTATGATCAGAAGGACTGATAGAATAATTTGTCGCTAGGACAGGGGCGGACTGACCATTTGGAAACTCAGGCACTGCCGAGGGCCCGGGGTCAGTAGGGGGCCCCATGAGATGCCCCTGGTACCTTTTTCATAGGCTTTTTTGAGTTTGGGCAAGGACACAGGGGCCCCATGATCTCCTATTGCCCGGGGGCTCCATGAGTTGTCAGTCCGCCCCTGCGCCAGGATCGCCTCAACCGAATGGTTTGCTGTCTCCCTGGTGCCAGGGTTCGGCATGTGGTGGACCGGGTTGATAAATTACTGGGAGGGGCTGGTCCATGTTGGTCCATGTTGGAACCAATGACAGAATACATGAAAGGTGGAGGCTCCTTAAGAATCAAACAACTAGGCTGCAAGTTGAAGGAAAGGACCTTCAAGGTGATATTCTCTGAAATATTACCTGTGCTATGCACAACTCAGGAATTCAGGGGAAGATTAGAGAACTCAATGCATGGCTGAAGACCTGGTGTAAGAGGGAAGGGTTTGGGTTTCTAGAGCACTGGGCTGACTTTTCATTGTGGTGCAGCCTATATGCTAGAGATGGTTTGCACCTAAATGGAAGGGGGTCTGCTGTGCTGGGGGAAAGGTTTATGGGAAGGCTGGAGGAGTATTTAACCGGTTGCCAACCAGCCACAGTACATTAACTGCGGCAGGGCGGCACCGCTGCGCAAAATCACGTTTATAAACGTCATTTTGCATATCAGGTAGGGGGCGTGCACGAGGCGTGCGACCGCCCTACCCGCACCGCCGATCGTGGCCGCTGGTGTCAATCACCGGGTCCCGGCCGGTCATTACCCGCCTGGTCCCGGCGATTGCCGGCAAACAGTGACAGAGAGCACAGCTGCATTGTTTTCAATGCAGCACTGCTCCCTGTCAGTTCCCAACACACTGTCACGGAGAGCAGAGATTAGCTTTCTGGGACAGCATGCAACAGTGACGTACACCCCCCCCGCCCACTAGTAAAACACTCCCCTCACACGGTTAACCCTTTGATTGCCTAAAAAAGTTAACCCCTTCCTCCCCAGTGCCATTAGTACAGTGTCAGTGTTTTTTTTTGCACTGATCACTGTATTGGTGTCACTAGGGATATCAGTGACCCCAAGTCAGTTCCCCCCAGTGTCAGAATGTCCGCCGCAGTCCCGCCATAAGTCGCTGATCGCCGCCATTATTAGTATATGAAAAAAAATCCAGTATATATACCGCCATTTGTAGACGCTATAACTTTCACGTAAACCAATTAATTTACATGTATTGGGATTTTTTTTAGCAAATTCATGTCGCAGAATACATTTTGGCAGAAATTTATGACAAAATTTGATTTTTAAATTTTTTGACGGGACATGTTTTATAGCAAAAAGTCCAAAATATTTTTTTTCTCAAAATTGTCTTTTTTATAGCGCGAAAAATAAACGCACAGGTGATTATATACCACCAAAAGAAAGCTCAATTTGTGGGTAAAAAAAGATATAAATCTCATTTTGGTGCAGCGTTGCATGACCGCGCAATTATCAGTTAAAGTGATGCAGCGCTGTAACACAAACCACTTATGTAACCGCTTCCTGACCGCCCTATAGCAGAAATACTGCTACAGGGCGGCACGGGTGCGCAAAATCACATCTATATACGTGATTTGCGCTCCAGTGGTTTTCACGCCCCTCCCAGATAGCTTCAGATTGCCCGTCAGTACACCCGTCATCACATTTAACCCCTTGATTGCCAGGAGCACGCTCATACACAATAAACCTCCATTGCTAGGATAGGGTCTGAACGGATCAATATCTTTGATCAGATCAGCACTATACCAGCGTTCACATTAGTATAGTGTCCCCAAAAATGCAGCATTAGCCGGATCAGCCCCGGCACCTGCCAACACCCCCCAGCAAGTGCAGTGTCAGTAGGTCACTGTCACTTGATACATTGCACACAAAACTGCAGTGTTGGCAGAATCAGGCCTGATCTCTGTTAGCACTTGCTGGTAAATTTTGATGACTCTCATATGCACCAGAGTGCCAGTACTAGTGCCACGCTACCTTTTGGTGAACTGGCGAGCACCAACGGTCTAGTACATCCTGGTCTTTCACACACCTCTTAGATTGTAAGCTCCAAGGAGCAGGGTCCTCCTAACCCTCTCGTATTTAACTGTATTGTTGCTGTATTGTCTCCCTTTATATTGTAAAGTGCTGAGCAAACTGTTGGCGTTATATAAATCCTGTATAATAATAATAATAATACCAGCACTGCAGTATGACTTGGCAATGTGGTGAGTCCCATAACTGTAGTACAAGCTGGTACGGTGGCAAGTACAAGTATTGTTCGGATTTACGAGAGAAAAGATAATCACGTGGAGCCCCCCGGATGCCCAGACTACATGGGGAGCAGTGGCAAGATAGTTTGAGACTTGGTGTCATCCTTTTTCCATATGGGGTACCACTTATATGTGGACAATTTTTATTCAAGCGTGCCACTATTTAGACATTTGTACAATCTTGGAACTAGCGCATGTGGCACCGTGTGACCTAATGTGTGCCCACCATTAGACGTGGGTGGATGCAGGGCGGTATATTGCAATGATGGGCATACCACACACTTTTTCTGGCAGAGATTTCTTCTCTTTCTGTCATTCAGTCCCCAGGCTGCATACAAAAAAAAGAACATAGCTTATACTGTAATACCTCGGTTTACAAATGCCTGTGTTAACGTAATTTTCAGTTTACGAATGAAAATCCATTAAAATAATGCCTCGGTTTACAAATTTTTTACAGATTTTTTTCACAATACTAAGTGTATGTCAGTGCTGATTTTTAAATGCAATTGCCATTTTTTTTTCTTCAGTATAGCTCACAACATTAGCTGTCAGTTTCCTAGAGCTAAAGGAAACATTGTATCTTTTAAGGAACTGAAAGGAAACATTGTATCTTTTAAGAAACTGAAAGGAAACATTGTATCTTTTAAGAAACTGAAAGGAAACATTGTATCTTTTAAGAACCTGAAAGGAAACATTGTATCTTTTAAGAAACTGAAAGGAAACATTGTATCTTTTAAGAAACTGAAAGTAAACGTTGTATCTTTTAACTTGGGGAAATAAACTAAAAGAAACTTTCTCTCTTTCAGCTGGAGGGGGAAAGTAACTGCTGAATTTCTGAACTACTGTATAGTGAAGGGAAAAAAAATGGTAATTACATTTAAAAACTGGCACCGGACAGCTGAGTGAATTGCCTGCAATAATTTTTTTTTTTTTTAAATTACCAACAATTCTTTTATATTTATCTGTCAGTGGGGAACCCCGCTGACATCTGAAATATTAACACAGATTTCTCAAAAAACAATATATGACAATGCCCATTGAAGTTATAGGGGATATTCACATTCCCTGTGACAGCATTAAAAGTGATCAAAAAAATAAAAAAATGAAGGGACAGTGTAAAAATAATAAAAAAAAATCAAAATAACTTAAAAAAAAGTACCCTCGCCCCCTGCACATGCGCGCATCTGCGTTCGTAAGCATTGACCCAGTGCCAGTATGGAAACAGCGGTTGCACCATGCGTGTGAGATATCGCCACGAACGTTAGATCAAGGGCAGTAATTCTAACACTAGACCTCCTCTGTAAATCTAAAATGGTAGCTTGTAAAGGCTTTTAAATCATTGCCTATGGATATTAAAAACATATGCAGTTTGTCGCCATTGCACAGGGCATGTGCAGTTTTAAAGCATGTCATGTTTGGTATCTATTTACTCGGCATACCATCATCTTTTATATTTTACTAAATAATTGGCCAATATTTAGTGTTTTTGTGCTTTAAAAGTAAAAAAGTGTATTTTTTTTAAAAAAAATTGCGTTTGAAAAATCGCTGCGCAAGTACTATGTGACATAAGAAATTGCAGCACCCACTATTTTATTCACTAGGGTGTTTACTTTAAAAAAAAAATCATTTTGGGGTTTAAATTAATTTCCTAGCAAAAAATACAGATTTTTTTATGTGAACAAAAAGTGTCAGAAAAGGCTTGGTCTTCAGGTGGTTAGAAGAGCGAGTGATGTGTGGCATAAACTTCTAATGCTGGGCATAAAATGACCCCACCAACCAAAACAATCCATTTTTGGAAAGTAGACACCCCAAACTATTTGCTGAGAGGCATGTTGAATCAGTAGAAGAATTTATTTTTTTACCACAAATTTTTGGAAAATGACAAACAACATTTTTTTTCTTTTTTTTTACACAAAATTGTCCCTTACTCTCCAAAATACATTCCGCTACTTCTCCCGAGTATGGGGGTACCACATGTGAGAGACATTTGGCAGTCTAGCCAAGTACAGGACCCCAAAATCCAAAGGGCACCATAGGGCTTTTAAAGGGCTTTATTTCCTCATTACATTTCTTGACTACCTATCACAGTTTTGGAGGCCCTGAAATGCCAGGATAGCACCAAACCCCCCCAAATGACCCCTTTTGGGAAAGTAGACACCCCAAGGAATTTGATCAGAAGCACGGTGAGTATTTTGAAGATCTCGTTTGTTGCCACAAGTTTTTGAAAATTGAAGAAAAAAAACAAAAACATTTTTTCTTTTCTTTTTTTATATATTTCAAAACCTTGTGAGAAAAATAAGATCTGCAAAATACTCATAATGCCTCTTTTTAAATTCCTTGGGGTGTCTACTTTGCAGAAAGGGGTCATTTGGGGGGGTTTGATGCTATCCTGGCATTTCAGGGCCTCGGAAACTGTGATAGGTAGTGAGGAAGTTACGCACCTTCAGGCTTTCAAAGTGGTCATTGGATTTCAGGCTCCTGTATGTGGCTAGGCTCCCAAAAAGTCTCACACATGTGGTATCCCCATACTCGGTAGAAGTAGCAGAATGTAATTTGGGGTGTAATTCCACATATACCCATGGTTTGTGTGAGAAATATATAATTTAAATGACAACTTTAAAAAAAAAAACAAAAAAAAAAACAGTTTTTGTCATTTTCCAGAAACATGTGGAAAAAAAATAAATCTTCCATGGACTCAATATGCCTCTCAGCAAATAGCTTAGGGTATCTACTTTCTGAAAGTCTTTTGGTGGTGTTTGTACTGTCCTGGTATTTTAGCACCTCAAGAAATGTGATGAGCATTCAGAAAGGAAAAGCTGTTTAAATTCCATTATCTATACCATAGTTTGTAGACGCTATAAAAAACTCACACAAAGCAATCAATATACACTTTTTGGGATTTTTTTTAACCAAAAACATGTAGCAGAATACATTTTGGCCTAAATTTAAATGAAATTTTAGTTTTTTGGGATATTTTTTATGACAGAAATGAGAAAATGTTTTTTTCAAAAACTTTTTTTTCTCAAAAATTTTTTGTTTATAGCGCCAAAAATAAAAAGTGCACAGGTGATACAATACCACCAAAATAAAGCTCTATTTGTGTGAAAAAAAAAGAACATAAATTTAATTTATGTACCGTATTGCATGACCGTGCAATTGTCAGTTAAACTAGCGCAGCGCTGTATAGCAAAAAAATGGCGTAAATTGCAGTATCTATACCATAGTTTGTAGACGCTATAACTGTCACACAAAGCAATCAATATACACTTATTGGGATTTTTTTTACCAAAAACATGGAGCAGAATATATTTTGGCCTAAATTTATAACCAACTTTGAGTTTACTATATATTTTTTATAGCTGAAAGTAAAAAATATTGTTTTTCTTCAAAATGTTCGGTATTTTTTTATTTATAGCGTGTAAAATAAAAAGTGCACAGGTGATCAAATACCACCGAAAGAAAGCTCTATTTGTGTGAAAAAAGGAAGTAAATTTTGTTTGGGTTGCATAACCGCGCAATTATCAGTTGAATTAGTGCAGCGCCGAGTAGCAAAAAGAGGCGTGGTCATTAAGGGGGGTAAATCTTCAGGAGGGTGAGTGGTTAAACTAGGATGGAGGGGGGAGGGAGAATTAGACTACAATGGGGTAGACAGATCAGACAGGAGTCAGTCTTTATTGGTGGGTGGAATGGGGATAGTTGGGGGGGAGCTATGGCAGATGATAAGAAGGCTCCCATGTTACAAACAACCAGTGGAATTGGTAACATTTGTATGAAAATAAAACATATGCAAAATACGTGTGCACAAGGTGTCATTGGATTAAAGCCTTTCTTCACCAATGCCAGAAGTCTGCCAAGCAAAATAGGTGAGTTGGAAGCTTTGGTGCATGAAGAGAACTAGGATTGAATTGGTATTGCTGAATCTTGGCTTCATTCTTCACATGACTGGGCCATTCATATTCCTGGCTAGGTTCTCTTTCGGAGAGACAGGGGAAATAGGAAAGGTGGTGTCTGTCTATGTGAGCAATGATCTCAGAGCGTGTGTGAAAGAGGACCTAGTTGATGGAGAGTGTGATGAGGCTGAAGCATTATGGGTGGAACTGCACATGGGGGTGCGTACTACAAAGGTAATCATTGGAGTTTGTTATAGACCTCCCAGTGTTAATGAGGAGGTGGAGACTCAGCTCCATGCACAGATCGAAAGGGCTGCAAGGGCTGGGACAGTGATAATAATGGGGAATTTTAATTATCCTGAAAACGACTGGAGTAATGGTACTGCAGGAACAGTTAAAGAGCAAACATTTTTAAACCTACTGCAGCACAATTTTATGGCACAGTTCATAGAGGACCCCACTAGGAATTAAGCTCTGCTGGACCTGGTAACCTCAAACCATGCAGAGCCTATTATGAATGTATCACATACCTGGTGTTAGAGGCCAATGGAGAGAGGGCTTCCCTTGCTGCTAAGTTCCAGACTCTCCTGAGAGTGGGACAGCAGGAGTCAGGCCCAAAGTGGCACAGGTCTCCTGTAGGAGTGCTCGTTTGTGGTCCACCCAGGAGCACAGCTGATGCACTGAGATGGGATCTGCAGACAGGTGGTGCCTGTGCGAGGTATGCAAGCTTTCCGGGAAACAGAGGATCACAGGATAGCCAGTACAAAGCCGAGGTCAGGTACCAGGTGGGAATCAGAGCGCATGTAGTCAGATGGGATAGCCAAGGTCATACACGGAGGAGCAAAGAGGAAATATCTGTTAGCAAAGCCGAGGTCAGATCAGGGGTTAAGCAGAGCAGACAGGTCCAAGAGCAAGCCGAGTCGGTATCAGGAAATCAGATTACAATAGCACAGGAAACAGGAACAAGGTACTGGGAAGCCAGAGATCAACCAGCACCTGAGAATAGGACAGGGCTTCCTTATAAAGGCTGTTTGGAGCAAACTTTGAGCCGATGTGAACTTCTGCAGCCATGCAAGGTACTGGCAGGGGAGCCAGGTCTCCTAACACCTCTGCCGAGGACAGAGCCCTGACAGAATGTCTATATAAAAGAGCATCTGGGCATCAGCGACCATAACATGATTTAATTTATTGTTAGCTGTAAACAACAAGCACATGCGGGAAAAATAAAAATGCTCAACTTTAAGAGAGCTAATTTTCCAAGGATGAGAGATGCTTTTCCCTCTCCAGACTGGGAGAGTGTATTGGCATCGATAAACACAACACAGAAATGGGAGTTCTTCAAAAAGACTGTATGTGAACACACTGCAAAATATATTCCCATGGGCAAAAAGTTTAAAAGGCTAAAAATAAAACCTATGTGGCTTATGACCAAAGTTAAAAAACTATAGATAATGAGAAAAGAGCTTTTATTCAATATAAAAATGAAGGAACGCGATCATTGTTTAAAGTTTACAAAGAATATAACAGAATATGCAAAAAGGAAATAAAGGCCGCAAAAAGTGAAAAAACAAACGATAGATTGCAAAAGATAGCAGAACCAACCTCCAAAATTCTTCAAATATATTAATAGTAGAAAGGTCCGGTCCGAGCATGTAGGCCCTTTACAGAATCATCTAGAGGGGGTGACTGGGGACAAAGAGAAGATAAATTTATTTAATACCTTCTTCAGCTCTGTGTATACAAAGGAGCATGGGGGGGCTCTTGTCCATAATGGGCGTGGTACTGACACAGCCCCAGATGACCCACATTGGCTCACAATTGATATGATCCAGAAATATTTAGACAGTATAAGGTGAATAAAGCACCTGGATGGGATGGCATACACCCACAGGTCCTTAAAGAATTGAGCTCTGTCATTTCAAAGCCATTGCTTCTCATTTTTAGGGACTCTTTAATGACTGGTATAGTACCCCTGGATTGGTGTAAGGCCAATGTGGTGCCAATATTTAAAAAGGGGTCAAAATCTTTACCAAGTGTCACGGTATGGGAGCCTGCCAATTATTAATCCCCTTATTAATGCCTTGTATCACATGCCCTCAGAGTCCTGCTCTGTATTGTTCCAATTGTCCCCTGTGTCACTGGCCTAATGGCCTAATTAAATTACTCTGGACCCCTCCTCCCTTCCCCCTCATGCCAAATTCCTGAACTCTCTGGACAGGACCCATTGCCATGGTAACCCGACAGGAAGTATCTAGTTACCAGCTCAATACTTAAGAGAGAGCAAGAAAACCCCCGTGTGTGTTCTCCTGGCTGTGTGTGAGGTAAGGCTGTGCTGAGCGCCAGCTCCTCTCATCCCCCGTCCTCCTCCTCATCTCCTGGACTGTCTGTGTTGCCTGCAATCCCTGCACTGTGGAGGAATCTTCTGCTGTCCCCGTGAATCTGCCTGGATCTATCCCCTGCCTGGACTGAACCCCTTGTTCTCCGTGAGTACCTGCTTCCCCACTGCTACCTGAACTGTTACGGTGGTGACTCCTCGCACCCCTCTCATGTGTCGGACTACCCCTGTTACAGGGACACCCCCTTGGCTCTCCTAGTGGACTATAAGTGGGTGGGGACCCTCGTTACCATTGAGTGGCAAATCCACCCTCTCTGCCACCCAACATATTGAAGGACTGCCATCTGTTTGTCTCAATAAAGCTTTGTGCATCTGTCATCCTCTCTGTGTGTTCTGTCCTGCCTTTCCTCCGTCACACCAAGTAATTATAGACCAGATTGGTGGCTGTGGACATGGTATACTTGGATATAGAGGTGACGGTGGACATGGTATACTTGGACAGAGGGGTGGTGGTGGACGTGGTATACTTGGACAGAGGTGTGGCGGTGGACGTGGTATACTTGGACAGAGGGGTGGTGGTGGACGTGGTATACTTGGACAGAGGGGTGGTGGTGGATGTGGTATATTTGGACAGAGGTGTGGCGGTGGACGTGGTATACTTGGACAGAGAGGTGGCTGTGGACGTGGTATACTTGGACAGAGAGGTGGCTGTGGATGTGGTATACTTGGTCAGAGAAGTGGCTGTGGATGTAGTATACTTGGACAGAGGGGTGGCGGTGGACGTGGTATACTTGCACAGAGGGGTGGCAGTGGATGTGGTATACTTGGACAGAGGTGTGGCGGTGGACGTGGTATACTTGGACAGAGAGGTGGCTGTGGATGTGGTATACTTGGACAGAGAAGTGGCTGTGGATGTGGTATACTTGGACAGAGAAGTGGCTGTGGATGTAGTATACTTGGACAGAGGGGTGGCGGTGGACGTGGTATACTTGGATTTTCCAAAAGTGTTTGACACAGTTCCCCACACACAGCTAATGTGTAAGGTAAAGTCTACGGGCTGGAAAATCTGTATGTAAATGGATAGAAAACTAGCTAAAAGATCGGATTCAGAGAGTAGTGGTTAATGATTCATACTGTGAATGGTCTGGGGTTGTCAGTGGTGTACCCCAAGGTTCAGTGTTATTAGTGGGGTACCCCAAGGTTCAGTGTTATTAGTGGGGGACCCCAAGGTTCAGTGTTATTAGTGGGGGACCCCAAGGTTCAGTGTTGGGACCCTTACTTTATAATATATTTATAAACAGTATAGGGTCAGATTAAAAATCCCATATCAGTCTTTGCAGATGACACCAGTGACACTGTACTACTTGCAGGGGGTTATGAAGATTTTTTTTTTTTTTACACTGATTGCTTTTACACCCATAAAGGCTGTAAAAGCAATCATTTCTCTTTCTCTCTGGCTGCATTCTTGCAGCCATTGAGAAATACTGTGTGAGCTGTGATTGGTCACAGCTTGTCACATGGTACAAGGTTGTTGTGAATAGCCCTGTACCATGTGACCTCTGTGATCATTCACAGTTTTCACACGTTGTAAGCAATGATGTGAGAATTGACATCTTGCTTACTATTCTTCATGTGATCACAGATTGGCCTATCAGTGATCACATGATCGGGACCTCACACAGAGGTCCCGTACAACGATCGGTGTTCCACTGTGTCCGGAGGACACAGCGGGCACCGGATCGCGGTGCTGCGTGCTCCCAGGGAGCGTGCATAAGCAGGGGGCGGGGAGGCTGTTTATAAATGGCCACCCTCCACTGCACTGCTCTAGTCTGGCTGTTTATATACATGGGCCGGACGGGAAGTGGTTAATTGTGCAAGATAACTTGGGTGACTCACTAGATGACAGTAGAAAAAGGCATGTGTCTCAGGATGGACGTCGCCCTTGTTGGGTGCTAGAGGCTGATGGAGAGGGTGGAAAAGCATCTAGGGGCCGAGGCTACTGGGGGAGCCAGGTCACCCGATTCCACGCTGTTCACGTCCAGCGGCTGTGGCTGTGATGGAAACCAAGCTTCTCTGACGAAGAAGCTGATGGTTTGAAATGTGTTACCAACCCTTTTTACGGCACTAAGCTCACATGTTGACGTCACGTCTGCCCGGCAGCCATCTGCGTTCCAGCTTGGTTTCCATCACAGCCACAGCCACTGGATGCTAGATGCGAACAGCATGGAATCGGGTGACCTGGATCCCCCAGCAGCCTCGGCCCCTAGATGCTTATCCACCCTCTCCATCAGCCTCTGGGACCCAACAAGGGCAATGTCCATCCTGAGGCACATGCCTTTTTCTATTGTTATGTTGTGAGTCACCCAAGTTATCTTGCTCAATTAAACTGCCATCTAATACTGCACTTAGTCTGGCGCCCCTCTCTTCTTTTCTTCTCCATGTAGATCCCTACCCTGAGGTACCTTAAAATCTGGCAAATGCCTTTATTGTTGTGTTATTGATGACAGTAGGTGAGTGACCTTGCCAAATAAAAATATAGTAATAAGTAATATATATAAGTCCAGGTATTTTGTTCATTGTGAGACCGCAGGTGTAATCTACGTATTGGCCTGTGGATGTGGATATTTTTACATTGGTAAAACAAGTTGAAAACTTTGGTAACCAAACGTAATTTTACTTTGTCTCAGAAACTGTTTTATGAACATGGAAATAAGAGCGGCAAGTTTTTAGCCAGGACCTTGCAATCTAAAAAAGCGGCTCGCACCATTCATCAACTTAACTCCAAACAAGGTCACTTACTTAAAACTTCTGAGGATATCGCAGCCGAATTTGAGAAATATTATACTACCCTTTACAACCTACCCTTACCACCAAAACCGACAGGGGACACTAGACCACGTAAGGTCATTATCCAGACTTTTCTACCCAATACCTTCCTAAATCCATATCCCAATCACAAGCAAAATAATTATTTGGAGCTCTGACATTGACAGAACTACAACAGGCCATTACACAACTAAAACCAGGTATAAGCCCGGGCCCAGACGGACTTGTAACCATATATTACAAATCCTTCATTGATGTCCTAGCACACCCATTCCTAAAAACCTTCAACTCGCTAGATACCCCGGGACAGTCTATGCGCCATCTTTCTGAAGCCCATATCATACTTATACCAAAAGAAAACAAAGACCAGACATCGCCAGCGAACTATTGTCCAATCTCCCTACTGAACGTTGATTTAAAGATCTTTGCCAAAATACTGGCCAGTCGTTAATAGACCCCATTATTTCCACTGATCAGGTGGGGTTTGTACCCGGTAGAGAGGCGAGAGAAAATACAATCAGGGCAATAAATGTACATCATTGATTGACACAGAAGAAACAATCTGGCCTCTTCCTCTCTCTAGACGCTGAGAAGGCCTTTGACAGATTGGCATGGGAATACATGGAGGCTGTTCTGACTGGCCTTGGGCTTCCTCCACGTCTCTTGACCTTTATCATGTCTTTATATACAACACCAACGGCTAAAGTGAGAGTCAATGGCCTCCTTTCAGACGCCTTCTCCATAAGCAATGGGACCAGACAGGGATGTCCATCATCCCCCCCCCCCCATTCATTCTTATTTTGGAACCTTTTTTGAACTGCATTAAACAGAATGACAACATCAAAGGAATTTTAATCAATGGCAAAATTCACAAAATAGCGGCCTTTGCTGATGACATCTTACTTTTCCTGACAGACCCACATATTCCGTTACCTAACCCACTACATGATTTCAAATTGTTTCAGTATTTGGACAATTTTAAAATAAACTTCACTAAATCCCAAGCCCTCAATGTTTCCCTAACACAAGAAACGATCAGACAGGTGAAAACAAATTTTCCTTTCGCATGGCAGTCCGAGGCCATCACTTCAATGAATTCAATTACCGACTCACCTTACAGAACTCTATGCCAAACACTTTTTACCCATCCTACGTAGCATCACCAAAGATCTACAGACATGGGACAAACCATTTTTCTCTTGGTTTGGCAGAGCAGCTATCCTCAAGATGAATGTGCTTCCTAGACTACTGTACCTATTGCAAACGATTCCAATCAAACTGCCTAATTCTTTCTTTAAGTCTTACAAAACATTATGTACCTCATTTCTATGGTGTAATAAATGCCCCAGAATCGGCTTTGACCAACTTACCATGCCTAAGACGAGCGGAGGTATTGGACTACCTGATATCACTCTCTACTACAGAGCCTGTCACATGGCAAGAATAGTAGATTGGTCTACAAACCGCAACCGTAAGACCTGTGTCAATTTGGAAGCTGCTTTTTCGGCGATCCCTCTCGCCACCTCCTCTTGGCTGAAAAATTCCCACATTCCGTCTGAGTTCAGGGAACACCTTCTTATAGGCCCCACTCTATCGTGTTATCATCAGATGATTCAGAAAAAAGGTTTCTCTTCCACCCCTGGCCCACTCACTCTTATCAAAATAAATCCAGACTTCCCACTGGGTATGTCGCATGCCTTTCTCACCGGGTCTAACCCCACAGACAGTTTGAATTTGCATCAACTTTTCAAAGACGAGACGTTCTTATCCAGAGACCTCATTCTGAACAAATGGCCATCCCTGATGCCGTGGATGTACAGACAACTCCACCACTTTATACATAGCTCCTCACATCTAAAAGATTATACTAGACCTCTTACCCCATTTGAAAAACTTTGCTCTACTGACTCTCCCCAGAGACATGTTATATCTAAGCTTTACACTTGCCTCAAAAACACCATTGGCCTTCCGTCTCGTAAAGCTTGCAAGTCCTGGAGCTCTGACTTACAACTCCAACTATTGCCAGAAGACTGGGATCACATTTATGAACATATACACAAAGGGTCCATATGTGTCTCCACACAAGAAAACAACTTTAAACTATACTCTAGATGGTACAGAGTTCCATCCCTGCTTCACAAATTTGACCCTAACATCTCAGATTTGTGTTGGAGATGTCACCAGGCAACGGGTACGCTCTTACACATATGGTGGGACTGCCCATTGCTACAGCCTTTCTGGGGGAAAGTCCAATCCGTAATCACACAAGTGACCCTAGACCTCTCCCCCACACAATTCTTGCTCCACCACTCCTCACTTCCATTTAGGACGTGGTAAACGCGGCAAAACAGTGTATCCCAGTCCACTGGCACTCAACACATGTTCCCACTATCCGAGAATGGTTTGCTAGGCACAACAAATTGAGGAAATAGAGGAACTGATTTCTGTAGCAAAGGAACATCCCGAGAGATTCAGGAAGACATGGGCCTGCTGAAGTCATTTCAAAACCACTACTACCTATCACCTATTAGTGCATGAACAGCCTACACCCCCTGACTGAATGATTAGACACAATGCTGTTCTAGGGAACGCCCTGTGCACCAAAGACGCTTTTGATGCACATTTGGACAGGCTGAGACTCTGCATCGTGGCTTGCCTTTTGGGTTCCTGACACACGTGTTGCCCCATTGAATGATCTTGCAAGTATTGCATCCTATGCTATATGCCTATCTTTCTGGCTCGGCAAAATGATGTGATCTATTTTATCCGCAATTACCCATTCCACATCCCCTTTAGCCCTTACCCATTCCCCCCCACACTTTTTTTTTTATCCCCCCCACTACCTCACTCTACATTTCTTTCTCTAACTATTTTTCTTTCTGTCTTCTCTTTATCTCCCACCTCTTATACGCCCTCACTATTCATATATCCCCAACAAAATAGAGCATCTACTCTCATACAGGTGTGACTAATTTTACGTAGCTCACACGTTCCTGATATGGACACACAAATTGTAACATACACACCATCATGTGCTATACTTACCCAGCACACCACACTCCCTTAACAAAAGAGCTCACTATTACATAATTCAGTATTCATTATACCTATATTGATTTATCTATTATACTCTTTGTATCTGCTGGTTTGTAATATACACTTGATATAATGTATCATCCCACCTCGATTTGTATTGCAGTTTAAACCCATGGCCCGTCTGTGAAATGGGAGGCTACGTGCTGTGTCTATGTTCGGACTGTGATCCGTAGTTGTATATGCCTTGATATGCCTTTCTTCTTCTAATAAAAGTATTTTTTGGAAAAATAAAAATAAAACTTTGGTAAAGTATTAAGGATCATGTTTCTGATATTTCAGCTGGATTTTCTGGAGAACCCCATTGAATTCACTGAGCTCCTTAGACCGATCCATGCTTTCACAAATGTTTGTAGAAGCAGTCTGCCTGCCTGGGTGCTTGATTTTATACACCTGTGCCCAAGGAGGAGAACACCACGGAACACCTGAATCCAATGATTTGGAGGGATGTCCCAATACTTTTGGCTATATAATGTGTTTGTGTGTGTGTGTGTGTATATATATATATATATATATCCAGGAAGTCACTGCCCTGCTGTCTATATGCAATGGATAGGCAGGAGTTGCTTGAATGGGGTTCCAGAGTTTTGTCTGGGATTGATGTATTCTGCTGGGTTCAGCAAATGTCTAATGAATTGAACATTGCTTGGTTTGCTCATTCCTACCCCTGAGGAATAGCTGCATCCTTATATACAGTATCTGTATTTCTGCAATGTGAGATCTACGGCACTCCACCCTCTGACTTCTAATGTGATTTGTTCACTACTTTGCTACTCACTGTTTTCTTGCTGAGGAAGCAAAGCTCTGCCTCTGTCACAATGCAGGACAAGGAGTAGAATGTCAAGAATGGGGAAATGATCTGCTGCAGGGAGACCACAGGCAATACCAATGACTAGTCCTTTGCTATACTTGCTCTTGAAGGTTAAATAATAGTAATCGTAATACTCCAACTTGTTTCAGAAAAATGTTTTTACTTTGTTTTCAAAACTTTATTACAGGAAGTAATAAATAACGTGCACTCCAAATATATAAGAAATGTTTTTTTTTATTGCATTTTAACAATGACGTACTGTTTTATTTCACTGATTGTGGCCTGCAGTGCTTTATGAAAGTCCTGGTTCTTTAGAGTGTAAATGATGGGGTTTATCAGTGGAGTCACCGATAAGTAGATGAAGGACATCCCTCTATAGATCTGGAAATAATTATTACTCCTCGGCACTACGTACAAAGTAAACATCATGGCAAAATATAGACCCAAGACCACTAGGTGGGAGCTGCAGGTGGAGAAGGCTTTCTTTCTTCCTGTGGAAGACTTTATCTTGAGGATGGCGATGATGATAAAGGTGTACGATACAACAGCAGCTATGAAAGGTGCAGCAGACAGTACAGAGCTGACCACCACGATATGAAACATAAGAGGTGCTATGTCTGAGCAGGCAAAGAGCATCAGGATGGTGAAGTCACAATGGAAGTGGTTGATAATAACAGAGCCACAAAATTCCACGTGAATTAAGAAATAAATGACCACTGCCACGCTCACAGAGGAAACCAACCAAAACCCAATCACTATATACAGGCACAGTCTATTATGCATGAGAGTGGAATATCTCAGAGGGTGACAAATGGCCAAATATCTGTCATAGGACATCATCACGTATAAAAAAGACTCCACATTTGACACACCTCCCAGTATGTTTAATTGGGTAATACAGCCAAGGTAGGAGATGACCCCTCTTCCTGAGAGTAAGTCATGCAGCATCCGTGGAACCAGATTTGTGGTGTAAAAAAACTGACAAAAGTGAAAATTGCTGATCAGGAAGTACATGGGAAAGTGGAGATGAGGGCTCTTATTCACCAAAAAGATGACCAGGAGGTTCTCAAAGCAGGTAAATATGTAGATGACCAATAAAAGGAGGAAAAGTGGAATTCTGTAGGTTGTGAGGTTTTCAAATCCAACAATCAAAATCTCAAACATGATTGTTTGATTCTGTTGATGGGTCATCTGTGGATGAGATTATCAGAGTTTTATTAATTGCCTCATTATGGCATCAGCTCCGGCACTTGTACATCCCTCATACCCCAGAGCAATGCTCACATTTCTGTTATGGTCCTATGTATAATAACGTTGCAATTACTTACAATACCAAAGTAATACACATATTGTTTTTTCAAGACGAAATCATAAAAAAAAGATTGTTCCAAAAATGATATATGTTTGAGTAATGCCTTGCAAAATGTTACATTTTATGAATCTGTAGAACAAACATGTAACCCACCTTTAACCACTTGCCTCCCAAAGCCCTATTCTGGCATTTCTCTCATACATTGAAAATCTGCTCTTTTTTGCTAGAAAATTACTTATAGTCTCAAAACATATATTTTTAAGCAGAGGCCCTAGAGAATAAAATGGTTACATTTTTGTTATGCCTCGTGGTATTTGCGCAGTGGGGTTTCAAACACAATTTTTTGGGAGATAATACCGTTTTATGAATTTTAATGCCTAAAAATACAATGAAATGCTTAATTGTTTGATTAAATATGAAAGATGATGTTATGCAGAGTAAATAGATACCTAACATGTCACGCTTTAAAATTGCATCCACCCGTGGAAGGGCGTCAAACTACGGTACCTAAAAATCTCCATAGGCAATGCTTTAAAAACCTTTACAGGTTGCCAATTTAGAGTTAGAGGAGGTCTGGCACTATTATTTTTTAAATCTCTTTTATTGCTATTACAAGGGACATAAACATCCCTGGTGATAGCATGGGTCATGACAGGTCCTTTTTTATGGAGAGATCTGGGGATGGTTTGATCAGATGCTTGATCAAGCCGGTATCGGCTTGTTTACATGAGATTAAAATCAGCAGTGATTAAATCTATGTTGCTTCCAGTTTCTGATGTCAAACAGTGGGAGGAACAACACCAGTTCCTCTCGCTGTGTCCCAGGAACCAGATACCTCCAGTCGCATCCTTACTGAGCTCCCCAATCACAGGAGAAAGCCTGGTAAAGGCATTGGTAGGAGGGGGAGTGGGACCCCCTTCTGCTGCCTGTAGAAGTAATCCAGTGGCTTCTTAGCTGCTAGGATTAGTTTTAAAATGAAGAAAATCGCCACCCCCCAAAAAAAATTATTTCAGGGTATGTCGCTGGACAAGAAGCAGTTAAAAAATGTGTTGTTTTCTACTTGCCGTACTCTGGGGAAACCTGATGGTCATACAAGGAAGTCCTGATCACCACACTCCTGGAAAACCTGATGGTCCTACAAGGAAGTCCTGGTCACTGCACTTCAGAGAAACTTGGTGGTCATACAAGGAAGTCCTGATCACCACACTCCTGGAAAACCTGATGGTCATACAAGGAAGTCCTGATCACTGCACTCCGGGAAAACTTGATGGTCATACAAGGAAGTCCTGATCACCACACTCTAGGAAAACTTGATGGTCATACAAGGAAGTCCTGATCACCACACTCTAGGAAAACTTGATGGTCATACAAGGAAGTTCTGATCACCGCACTCTGGGAAAACCTGATGGTCATACAAGGAAGTCCTGATCACTGCACTCCGGGAAAACTTGATGGTCATACAAGGAAGTCCTGATCACCACACTCTAGGAAAACCCGATGGTCATACAAGGAAGTTCTGATCACCGCACTCTGGGAAAACCTGATGGTCATACAAGGAAGTCCTGGTCACTGCACTTCAGAGAAACTCGGTGGTCATACAAGGAAGTCCTGATCACCACACTCCTGGAAAACCTGATGGTCATACAAGGAAGTCCTGATCACTGTACTCCAGAGAAACCCGATGGTCATACAAGCAAGCCCTGATCACCACACTCTGGGAAACCTGATGGTCGTACAAGTAAAAGTAGATTTAGCCTAGCTCTGTCCAGACCACACCTCTGATGTGTTTTGCCCCACCTCGGCGCTTTGTAATGGAGGGCATGGTGAAATGTATCAGGGGCGTGACCTGGTTGGCACTAAATTGAGGGTCTGTTTTTATTTTCTGTCCTCCCGATAGCATCTTTACCGCTACAGGGCGGCCACTCTGTGCAGAATCACATTTACACTATATTGCCAAAAGCATTGGGTCGCCGGCCTTTCCACACACATGACCTTTAATGGCCCCCCAGTCTTGGTCCGTAGGGCTCAGTATTGAGTTGGCCCCGCCCTTTGCAGCTATAACAGCTTCAACTCTTCTGGGAAGGCCGTCCACAAGGTTTAGGAGGGTGTCTATGGGAAGGTTTGACTATTCTTCCAGAAGCACATTTGTGAGGTCAGGCACTGATGTCCGTCATTTTACGTGGCCTACCACTTGGTGGCTGAGTGGCTGTTGTTCCCAGTTGCTTCCACTTTGTTATAATCCCACTAACAGTTGAGCGTGGAATATTTAGTAGCCAGGAAATGTCACGGATGACTTATTGCACAGGTGGCCACCTATCACGGGACCACGCTTTGAGTCACTGAGCTCCTGAGTGACCCATTCTTTCACCAATGTTTGTATAAGCTGTCTGCATGTCTAGAGGCTTGATTGTATACACCTGTGACCATGGAGATGATGGGAACACCTGAATCACATGATTTGGAGGGCTGGTCCAGTAGTTTTGGCAATACAGTGTAGATACCAAACATGTCAAGCCATAAAATTGCACACTCCTGTGAAATTGCAAAACTTTTCCATAGAAGACACTTTAACTGTTTTACGACCGGCCACAGTGTTTACTGAGGCAGGGTGGCACCGCTGAGCAGAACACCGTTTTTAAACGTTGTTCTGCAAAACAGGTAGGGGGCGCGCACGACAGCCCTACCCACGCCACCAATTGCGGCCACAGGTGTCAATCACCGGGTCCCGGCCGGTCATTACCCGCCGGGTCCCGGCGATTACCGGCAATCACCGACAGGGAGCACAGCTGCAGTGTTTACACTGCAGCTCTGCTCTCTGTCAGTTCTGAGCACGCTGATCTTGAGAGAAGAATTCATCTCTCGGGATCAGCATGTTCCCATGAAGTACACACCCCCGCCCTCTAGTAAAACACTCCCCTCACACAGTTAACCCTTTCATTACCTAAAAAATGTTAACCCCTTCCTCTCCAGCGCCAGTAGTACAGTGTCAGTGTTTTTTTTTGCATTGATCACTGTATTGGTGTCACTGGGGATGTCAGTGACCCCAAGTCAGTTCTCCCCCAGTGTCAGAATGTCGCTGATCTTTGATTTTTGGGTGCCTAACCCTCAACATGGGCATTACTAAAAGAAATGAATTGCGGTTGTATTGGTCCGCAGACCCGATTCATCCTATGTCCGCGTTCTCTGCTGCCATGGCCAGGCATAGATATGAGAGTATAATGTGTTTTATGCATTTCAGCGACAATACACTCTGTCATCCTCGGGGTGACCCTGAATTTGACCGGCTCCACAAAATTCAGCCCCTCGCAAATCACCTTAACCAAAAATTTGCAGATGTCTATACTCCCCAGCAAAACATCTGCGTTGATGAGTCCCTCATTCATTTTTCTGGCCGCCTTGCATTCAAACAATTTCTCCCCTGCAAGTGTGCCAGATATGTGGTCAGGATGTAGAAGACCTGTGAGAGGGCAACAGGCTATACTTATAAGTTTCGGATTTATGAGGGAAAAGATAGTCACATGGAGCCCCCCCGGATGCCCAGACTACATGGGGAGCAGTGGCAAGGTAGTTTGGGACTTGGTGTCATCCTTTTTCCATATGGGGTACCACTTATACGTGGACAATTTTTATTCAAGCGTGCCACTATTTAGACATTTGTTCAATCTTAGAACTGGCACATGTGGCAAAGTGTGACCTAATGTGTGCCCACCATTAGAAGTGGGTGGATGCAGGGCGTTATATTCTAATGGTGGGCATACCACACACTTTTTCTGGCAGAGATTTCTTCAAATTTTTTCATTCAGTCCACTGCCTGCATACAAAAAAAAAAACATAGCATATACACCCAACAAGGACCAACGACGTACTGGTTCATCCCTGGACTTTGAATGGTTATACCAGGATGATGCCTACAGCTGTAGGCAACATCCTGGTATGGTTTTTTTCAGCCGGCGATCGGCTTTCATGTAAAAGTTATCCTAGTGGCTGATTAGCTGCAGGATTGCTTTTACAAGTAATGGGAGATGATGCCCTCCTTCCCCGCTGCCTTCCATGGCCTTCTTGGGCAGTCCCGTGCCATCAGGAGAACCTGAGAATGCAGCCGGTGTTTCTGTCAGCTGACCATAGAGCTGATTGGAGACCAGAGTGGTGCCAATCATCTCTATAGTGTAAGAAATCAGAAGCTACGAGCATTTCATCACTTCAGTTTCGCAGGATATAAACAGCGCCATTTGTAACTTGGGAAAGCATCTGATCACACCGATCTTGAGTCTGATAGACCCCAGATTTCTCAAAAAAGAATATATGACAATGCCCATTGAAGTTATAGGGGATATTTGCATTCCCTGTGATAGCATTAAAAGTGATCAAAAAAAAAAATGAAAGGTACAATGTAAAAATAATAAAAAAATCAAAATAAGTAAAAAAAAAAAAAAAAATTTTGCCCCTCCCATGTGCGCACACCTGTGTGCACAAGCCTTGACCCTGTGCTGGTATGTAAATAGCAGTTGCACCATGCATGTGAGGTATCGCCACGGACGTCAGATAAAGGACAGTAATTCTAACACTAGACCTCCTCTGTAAATCTAAAATTGTGCCTATGGATATTAAAAATGTATGCAGTTTGTTGCGCAGTTTTAAAGCATGTCATGTTTGGTATCTATTTACTCGGCATACCATTATCTTTTATATTTTACCAAATAATTGGCCAATATATTGTGTTTTTGTGCATTAAAAGTAAAAAAAAGTGTATTTTTTTAAAAAAATTTGCTTTTGAAAAATCGGTGCGCGAGTACTATGTGCCATAAAAAAATGTAGTACACACCATTTTATTCACTAGGGTGTCTGCTTTAAAAAAATATATAATGTTTGGGGGGTTAAATTAATTTCCTAGCAAAAAATACAGATTTTTTTCATGTGAACAAAACGTGTCAGAAAAGACTTGGTCTTCAGGTGGTTAGAAGAGTGAGTGATGTGTGGCATAAACGTCTAATGCTGGGCATAGAATGCCCCCACCCCCCAACACGACCCCTTTTTGGAAAGTAGACACCCCAAACTATTTGCTGAGAGGCATGTTGAATCAATAGAAGAATTTATTTTTTTACCACAAGTTTTTGGAAAATGCCGGAAAAAAAAAATTGTTTTTTTTTTTACACAAAATTGTGACTTAAATGATTTACTGCTCACACATGCCATGGGTATATGTGGAATTACTCCCCAAAATACATTCTGCTACTTCTCCCGAGTATGGGGGTACCACATGTGAGAGCCGTTTTGGCAGTCTAGCCAAGTACAGGACCCCAAAATCCAATAAGCACCTTCAGGCTTTTAAAGGGCTTTATTTCCTCATTACACTTCCTGACTACCTATCACAGTTTTGGAGGCCCTGAAATGCCAGGATAGCACCAACCCCCCCCCAAATGACCCCTTTTTGGAAAGTAGACACCCCAAAGAATTTTATAAGAAGCATGGTAAGTATTTTTCAGATCTCATTTGTTGCCACAAGTTTTTGGAATATGAAGAAAAAAAACAAAAACATATTTTTTTCTATTCTTTTCTTTATATTTCAAAACCTTGTGAGAAAAAAATGAGATCTGCAAAATACTCACCATGCCTCTTTTTAAATTCCTTGGGGTGTCTACTTTCCAGAAAGGGGTCATTTGGGGTGGTTGGTGCTATCCTGGCATTTCAGGGCCTCCAAAACTGTGATAGGTAGTAAGTGTAATGAGGAAGTTACTGTACGCACCTTCAGGTTTTCAAAGTGGTCATTGGATTTCAGGTTTACTGTATGTGGCTAGGCTCCCAAATAGTCTCACACATGTGGTATCCCCATACTCGTTAGAAGTAGCAGAATGTATGTTGGGGTGTAATTCCACATATACCCATGACTTGTGTGAGAAATAAATCATTTAAATGACAATTTTGTTTGGAAAAAAAAAATGTTTTTGTCATTTTCCAGAAACTTGTGGAAAAAAAATAAATCTTCCATGGACTCAATATGCCTCTCAGCAGTAAGCTTAGGGTGTTAGCTTACTTTCCGAAAAGGGGTCATTTGGGGGTGTTTGTACTGTCCTGGTATTTTAGCACCTCAAGAAATGTGATGAGCAGTCAGAACGTAAAAGCTGTGTAAATTCCATTATCTATACCATAGTTTGTAGACGCTATAACTTTCACACAAAGCAATCAATAGACACTTATTGGGATTTTTTTTAACCAAAAACATGTAGCAGAATACATTTTGGCCTAAATTTATGACAAAATTTTAGTTTTTTTGGATATTTTGTATGACCGAAATGAGAAAATATTGTTTTTTTCAAAAAATATTTTTTTCTTCAAAAGGTTTTCTGGTTATAGCACACACGTGATCAAATACCACCAAAACAAAGCGCTATTTGTGTGAAAAAAAAGGACATAAATATAATTTTTGTACCGTATTGCATGACCGCGCAATTGTCCGTTAAACTATCGCAGCGCTGTATAGCAAAAAAATGGTGTAAATTGCAGTATCGATACCATAGTTTGTAGACGCTATAACTTCCACACAAAACAATCAATATACACTTATTGGGATTTTTTTTACCTAAAACATGGAGCAGAATACATTTTGGCCTGAATTTATAACTAACTTTGAGTTTACTATATATTTTTTATAGCTGAAAGTAAAAAATATTGTTTTTCTTCAAAATGTTTGGTCTGTTTTTGTTTATAGCGTGAAAAATAAAAAGCGCACAGGTGATCAAATACCACCGAAAGAAAGCTCTATTTGTGTGAATAAAAGTTCGTAAATTTCATTTGGGTGCAGCATTGCATGACCGCGCAATTATCAGTTGAATTAGTGCAGCGCCAAGTAGCAAAAAGAGGCGTGGTCATTAAGGGGGGTAAATCCTCAGGAGGGCGAGGGGTTAAAAGTCTTTACATGTTATCAGAATGATGTCATCCATGAACTATGGCCCTAGAATTATTTCTTTCACATGTGTGGTGCAATGTATGTTTTTACATACATGTGCATTAGGGCGTGCAGGGTCAGGGATATGTTGGTGTGTTAAAATGTTTTCAACTTATTTGTATTTTATAATAATTTAATTATAAACATTTTATTTTTTCTTTAACTTTATTGCTATCACAAGGAGGCTTCTCCTTCCCTCCCTTCACTGCAGCTAATCAAGCACATATCATGATTGATTAGCTGCACCTTTGGGACAGTATCAGCGGAATGATAGATGTCAACCCAGAATTGCTTCTGGGTTAAACATACAGTGGCATCGCTGCAGGGGGGCTATTCCCACCCTAGGTAATATTGTGCCACCCCCCGCTAAATTAGGCTGCTGGGCTCATCCACCAACAGAGGGGGATTAACTGGCTTTCCCCTATTAATTCCCCAGTCCCGCCTGTCAAAACTATTGGTTGCTAGGCCCGCCTAGCTACCTAACAACCATTCAAGTGCTTGGAGGTTCTGGCATGTAACTTCCTCCTCCAGAGCTGCTCTGCCTCCGCCTCAAGTGCTGTATTTCCCGGCTTCCTGCGGACAATGGAAGGGGCCGGGAGAGGATCTTGCTGTCTGGACTGGGACATGTAGAGATGACTGGCCAGAACAATGAGGGTACTTGCGTTCTGTCTGAATTGGTCCACTGCTGCTGACCTAAGTGAGGGTCTTGGAGGGAAAATAAGCAGAGGGGTCCAGGTCTGGTCATACCTGCACACAGAGGAGGGGCACGGATAGGGACCACACTGAACAGGCATATTCTAGAGACAGGAGGGAGGACATGCTCCCCCAGGTCCAACACTGATCTACAACATCACCCCATCCACAGAGATGTGGGGAGGAGCCATCCTTCACCATAGCATCCACAGTACCTGTAGTATGTCTGCAGTCTCTGACCATCTCCTGTACTATGTCTGCAGTCTCTGACCATCTCCTGTAGTATGTCTGCTGTCTCTGACCATCTCCTGTAGTATGTCTGCAGTCTCTGACCATCTCCTGTAGTATGTCTGCAGTCTCTGACCATCTCCTGTACCATGTCTGCAGTCTCTGACCATCTCCTGTAGTATGTCTGCAGTCTCTGACCATCTACTGTAGTATGCCTGCAGTCTCTGACCATCTCCTGTAGTATGGCTGCAGTCTCTGACCATCTACTGTAGTATGCCTGCAGTCTCTGACCATCTCCTGTAGTATGTCTGCAGTCTCTGACCATCTCCTGTAGTATGTCTGCAGTCTCTGACCATCTCCTGTACTATGTCTGCAGTCTCTGACCATCTCCTGTAGTATGTCTGCAGTCTCTGACCATCTCCTGTAGTATGTCTGCAGTCTCTGACCATCTACTGTAGTATGTCTGCAGTCTCTGACCATTTCCTGTATCATGTCTACAGTCCCTTACCATCTCCTGTAGTATGTCTGCAGTCTCTGACCATCTCCTGCTCCATGTCTGCAGTCTCTGAACATTTCTACTGTACTATGTCTGCAGTCTCTGACAATCTCTTGTAGAATGTCTGCAGTCTCTGACCATCTCCAATACCATGTCTGCAGTCTCTGACCATCTCCAATACCATGTCTTCAGTCTCTGACCCTCTCCTGTAGCATGTCTGCAATCTCTGACCATCTCCAATACTATGTCTACAGTCTCTGACCATCTCCAGTATCATGTCTGCAATCTCTGACCATTTCCTGTAGTATGTCTGCAGTCTCCTGTAGTATGTCTGCAGTCTCTGACCATCTCCTGTACCATGCCTGCAGTCTCTGACCATCTTCTGTAGTATGGCTGCAGTCTCTGACCATCTCTTGTATTATATCTGCAGTCTCTGACCATCTTCTGTATTATATCTGCGGTCTCTGACCATCTCCTGTACTATGTCTGCAGTCTCTGACCATCTCTTGTAGTATGTCTGCAATCTCTGACCATTTCCTGTAGTATGTCTGCAGTCTCTGACCATCTCCTGTAGTATGGCTGCAGTCTCTGACCATCTTTTGTATTATATCTGCAGTCTCTGACCATCTCTTGTACCATGTCTGCGGTCTCTTATTAGTGCCCCCCCCCCCAGTTTTGACTGTGGTATCTTACATGCCCCCCCCCCCCCCCATATGCTGTTCCTGTTGTCTCCACTGAAAACACATCATTTCACGGCTTGTTAGTCACTTGATGGCAGTTCCCCGATCTCTCCGGCTCTCAGAGCAGCTCTGGCAAGTTACCATGGTCAAGGTTTCCTGATAGAACAGGAAGGCCTGGGGAAGGGGTGTGGCTACCTTCAGAACCCCATAAAGGTGCTCTGTCAGCCATGAGCTTGCTTTAACCTCTTGAATACCGGACATACCTGGTAAAGGGTTCATCATCAGCCATTGCCATACACTGCAGTTTATTGTCAGTGTTTCTACTCAGAGGTTGTACTGCTAATGGTAGGTTAGAGGCATTATTCATGTTATATCAGCTGCTGCACACAGGACTGCTTCATACACAGATCAAAAAACTGGAAGGAAGACTTTGTAATCCAAGTCGCATCAAGTCCCTGAACCTCCTGGGATTTGGATCTGGTCAGGTATGTAGCAGAGGGGGTTGTTCATCAGTTTCAGCTGCTTTGGTGTTAATGTAATTAACAACAGGTGCACTAGATGGACAACAATGAGATGACCCCCAAAACAGGAATGGTTTTACAGGTGGAGGACACTGACATTGTTTCCCTCCTCATCTTTTCTGACTGTTTTTTCCTCTTTTTGCATTTGGCTAGGGTCAGTGTCACTACTGGTAGCATAAGGCCATACCTGGACCCTACAGAGGTTGCACAGGCAGTCCAACTCCTCCAGGATGGCACATCAATACATACCATTGCCAAAAGGTTTGCTGTGTCTCCCAGCACAGTCTCAAGAGCATGGAGGAGATTCCAGGAGACAAGAGCATGGAGGAGTTTCCAGGAGACAAGAGCATGGAGGAGATTCCAGGAGACAAGAGCATGGAGGAGATTCCAGGAGACAAGAGCATGGAGGAGATTCCAGGAGACAAGAGCATGGAGGAGATTCCAGGAGACAAGAGCATGGAGGAGATTCCAGGAGACAAGAGCATGGAGGAGATTCCAGGAGACAAGAGCATGGAGGAGATTCCAGGAGACAAGAGCATGGAGGAGATTCCAGGAGACAAGAGAATGGAGGAGATTCCAGGAGACAAGAGCATGGAAGAGATTCCAGGAGACAAGAGCATGGAAGAGATTCCAGGAGACAAGAGCATGGAAGAGATTCCAGGAGACAGGCAGTTCCTCTAGGAGAGCTGGACAGGGCCGTAGAAGGTCCTTAACCCTCCTGGCGGTATTCCCGAGTGTAGCTCGGGGTAAAGTTTCAGCACCACAAGTGGTAACCCCGAGCTACACTCGGGAATACACTGCAGAGCTGCTCTGGGATCTCTTCTTCACTTACCTTGTCCTGCGCTCCCGCGATGTCCCTCCTGCAGTGTCCCCGGCAATGTCCTCCGGCCGATGCCGGCATCTGTCTTCCAGGTTCCGCTCCCTGCGATGTCGGGACGTACGGGGGACAGAACTGGTGGGAAATTTAAAAATATCAAAAAGTGACATTCATTAAATCCACTAAAATCACATAGTATAACATTCCTGTATCCAACCATTTCACATACATTTTGTCCCGAGTGCTTTGTCCTGCACCCTGCCTGCATTTTTACTGTTCTTTCTGCCTGGAAACTGAGAAACGTCCATGGCGTCCAAAAAGCGTCCCTTTAGGTCAGATACGGTTTTAGACCGGCTAGAGAACAGCGATAGTAAATCAGAACCACTTGCAGAATTGAGTGATAATGATTCGTGGGGGAAATTCCTCATCAGACACTGAAAACGATTCTGCGACTTTGCTCAGCGATGTGCGAACTTGGCGCTAGATTTCACATTTCAGTGTTTTTGGTTTGATTATATTATTGAATTGCATAGAGAAGTATACGTGACTGCAACTAATGTGCACTTCTCATTCCAAACAAAGGGAAGAGAGGGAGAAAGGAGAGGATAGGGAGATCACAGGAAGAAAAAACTCTGTAATTGATTTTTTATAAAATAGTTTTTTACGTAGTGGTTAATTAGTGGATGTGTACGGTTGATTTCTGGAGAATAAGGATATCTTTTAGTGTTACTTTAGCACTGTCTTCATGTGTGAAGAAACCCGTCTGCACAAATATTTGACTCCAAATAAATCAAAGGCCCCTCTTTTAAAGGCTTTATGAACCTTCCTACTAGCACCTCACGTGTTTCACCTGCATAAGATGTGTGTTGATGTACTTTCATGGTGTCATTTGTTACCCTGCATGCACAGCCTATAGAAGAGTAAATCTTTACATTCCTGAAATTTCTGTCTGGTTGAAACATGAGGCATGCAGGATGGCATTGCAAAGGTTAATGGATGACCTCTGTCTGTAGTGTGAGAACTGGCACTTCCTGTGAAGAAACTACATGTCCCACAATCCCGTAGTTTCTCAGTCTAGTGTTGGAGCAAGTCTATGCAATCAACGGAGCTCACCACAGCATGGCACTAGGTAGAATACATGACCTCTGTCTGTAGTGTCAGAACTGAAACTTCCTGTGAAACTACATGTCCCACAATCCCATAGTTTCTCAGTCTAGCGCTGGAGCAAGTCTATGCAATTAACAGAGCTTACCACAGCATGGCAATAGACAGAATGCATGCATGACCTCTGTCTGTAGTGTGAGAACTGACACTTTCTGTGAAGAAACTATATGTCCCACAATCCCGTAGTTTCTCAGTCTAGTGATGGTGCAGGTCTATCCAATTAACAGAGCTCACCACAGCATGGCACTATGCAGAATACATGGCCTCTGTCTGTAGTGTGAGAACTGGAACTTCCTGTGAATAAACTATATGTCCCACAATCCTGTAGTTTCTCAGTCTAGTGATGGTGCAGGTCTATGAAATCAACAGAGCTTACCACAGTATGGTAATAGACAGAATGCATGCATGACCTCTGGCTGTAGTGTGAGAACTGGCACTTCCTGTGAATAAACTACATGTCCCACAATCCCGTAGTTTCTCAGTCTAATGCTGGTGCAGGTCTATCCAATTAACAGAGCTTACCACAGCATGGCACTAGGCAGAATGCATGACCTCTGTCTGTAATGTGAGAACTGGCACTTCCTGTGGATAAACTACATGTCCCACAATCCCCCGGTCTCTCAGTCTAGTGCTGGTGCAAATCTAAGTAATTAGCACAGCGTACTATGTTAGAAGAGATGTTGGTTTCATAGAACATTTGTGATGATGTGTAGGCATGTGTTTGGCCTCGAACAAGAGTTGCTTGTCTCTCTGGTGAATAGGGACAAGCTAGATGAATGCATACATGGACATAGGGGATTGATCAGCCATGACACTACAAACTGCAGCCACAACATGTGAGCCCATCATTAATAGTCAAACAATCATCATCAGGAATAGGACTACAGTAATCCGGCTAGAAGTATACTACTACTAATAATACAACACTAGTGCCGAGTTATAACAAGGAACACATTCACATGTCTGAGGGAATTTGTCTGATAAACTCAAACTGCAGAAGGGATAATAAATAACTTGAAATACAACTTTGATTTCTACGTTTCTTTTTTATACTTGACATGAACTGCTAACTGGCATCCAACCCAATATGACTCACCTCTGCGGCTCTCTTTGTGATCGAGTTACTTCATCAGAAAACATCATCATCATGTGATTGTTCTCATTATTTCTTCCATCTCAGCCGTCTTCTTAGGTTCTAATTCATTACTAAATTGTGAAGATATATTCACTGCTCAGAGGTGTCTTGTAGTGCTACTGCTCAGAGGTGTCTTGTAGTTCTACTGCTCAGAGGTGTCTTGTAGTTCTACTACTGCTCAGAGGTGTCTTGTAGTTCTACTGCTCAGAGGTGTCTTGTAGTTCTACTGCTCAGAGGTGTCTTGTAGTTCTACTACTGCTCAGAGGCGTCTTGTAGTTCTCCTACTGCTCAGAGGTGTCTTGTAGTTCTCCTATTGCTCAGAGGTGTCTTGTAGTTCTACTGCTCAGAGGTGTCTTGTAGTTCTCCTACTGCTCAGAGGTGTCTTGTAGTTCTACTGCTCAGAGGTGTCTTGTAGTTCTCCTACTGCTCAGAGGTGTCTTGTAGTTCTCCTACATAGAGAGAAGATCTGCTAGATAATGCTGCACACAATGGGAGTGATTTACTAAAACTGGAGAGTGCAAAATCTGTTGCGACTGCATAGAAACCAATCAGCTTCCAGGTTTGATTGCCAAAGCTTAAGGTGGTTGTAAAGGCTCAATGTTTCCTTACCTTCGTGCATTCTATGTATGAAGATAAAAAATCTTCTGTGTGCATCAGTGCCCCCAGAGCCCTCAATACTTACCTGAGCCCCATCACGATCCAGCGATGTGAATGACAGCCTCAGCTATCCCGGGTCTCTGCCTTCTCATTGGCTGAGACAGCAAGTGGGAGCCATTGGCTCCCGATGATGTTAATCACAGTCAGTCAGCCAATAAGGAGAGAGAGGGGGTGGGGCCAAGCCGCAGCTCTCTGTGTGAATGGACACGCAGAGCAATGGCTTGGGAACATGCTGCTCAGGTGCCCCCATAGCAATCTGCTTGTATGGGTCACTGGACAGAAAGGAGGAGCCAGGAGTGCTGACAGAAAGGAGGAGCTAGGAGCGCCAGCAGGGGACCCAAGAAGAGGAGGATCCAGGCTGCTCTTTGCAAAACCACTGCACAGAGAAGGTAAGTATAACATGTTTGTTATTTCATTAAAAAGAAAAAAGAAATGAACCTTCAGTATCGCTTTAATTGAACAAGGTGAAGGTAAAATCTGGTGGAGCTGTGCTGGTAGCCAATCAGCTGCTGATGCAGCACTTTTACTAATTCAACCTCAATGTTTTTGGAGAAAAAAAAAAAACTGTCCATAAACATTAGAGACATTCATCACATTGTAAATAAACAATCTGCCCCCAAATTCTGTGGAAATGCATCAATTCTGGGAGCAGGAGTTTAATATTTGTATAGTATATACAACCCTTCAGGACCAGGCCATAACAAACAGCAACACCAATGGAGGAATTCTGGGACACTATTAAAGTGTAACTTCACTTTTATTGAAAAAAAAAACGCTCCACCCTGGGTGATCAATGCACATTACAGGGATTTTAGCAGATTCCTAACTTTTTGTTGTTGCTGTTTGTTTTACCGTGTCCTTTGTAGTCAGATTATAAATTGGGGGAAGGTCTGCTTCATTATAATCACCTGGTGCACTCTTTGTGTTCTGATGAGGAAAGTTGCAATGTCTGCATCCCTGTAGATGTTTTTAACCTTTATCTCACCAAAATTGAAATTTCTTTTGCAGAGGATGCCTAAAATTTAGCGGCGAATTATGGGAAAATCGGTGATCCAATCCAAGTGGGAAATGACATTTCCGGGGGCGTTCTGTACACCATTGGTCTACAGAATGCCTCCAAGATGCCTTATTGCATTGAATTTTACAGAAAATTACAGCAGCTGCAAAAGGAAAGGAAAGATAGTTTTTAATAATGTTAAATTACAATATGGGTTGTCTAATTTTATGGTATATTTTTGGAATTAAACACTTCTTTTTAACAAGAATCAATGAAACAGTAAAAACATTGCAGACCATATCACGTCAGCATAGTCACATTGCCAATACATTGTCTAGAGGGAAGGTAGGTGGCATACACTATGTGACCACAACGTTATAGACACCTGACCACCACACCTACCTAGATGATTAATAGATTGTGGACCACTTCACCACTACTCCTACCTATGTGGCCAAAGGTATGTTGACCCCCTCCAACTGAGTTTAGTTGTCCAGTGTGCGTTACTGTCAATGCTACATTCTACATGGGCAATTGTGCTCCACTAACCTTGTGGTACCAGTTGGATGTGAAGACCCTTTTCTGTTCCAGCAAGACCTTGCCCCTGTGTATGAAGCAAACTCCATAAAGTAATAGATTTATGAGTTTGGTGTGGAGGAACTCGAGTAGCCTGACAGTACAAATGTGGTCTCCAGTGCATTTAACCAGCAAACATCTAGTCTAATCTTAGCCTTCTAATATTTGTCACCTTTTAACATTAGAAAACACTGGAAATCACAGGTAGGGCAGGTTCCTAGCTTATATGGTACATTGTATGACTGTTAATCATGGGAAATGACTTGTGAACTCATGTCAGAGGCAGGGGTGGACTGACCATTTGGAAACTCGGGCACTGCCCGACGGCCCGGGGTCAGTAGGGGGCCCCATGAGATGCCCCTGGTACCTTTTTCATAGGCTTTTTTGAGTTTGGGCAAGGACACAGGGGCCCCATGATCCCCTATTGCCCAGGGGCCCCATGAGTTTTCAGACCGCCCCTGGTCAGAGGTGAACCAGTTGAAGAGGAGCAACACAACTGTACTATACATAACAAGTGCAATTGTCTTTGGTCTGCCTACCAACACAACACCTCTCAGCTGTGCCTCAGAGATTCTTATGTTTGCCAATTAATGTACTTGAGGTAATATCCTATATAAATATATGTAAAAAAACAAAGGTTTTAATTACAGTCATTTACAAATACATGTGGAAGTCACAATGCCTAGTCAAGGTACCTCTGAAACACGCGGTCCTAAATTCTAAACTGAGTTTCCCAACTATTTGAAATACATGGCAATGCACAAACAGAGAGCAGACTCATCTGAAACTCACCTGCACCTCAACCTTACTAAATACATTTGGGAAGAACTGGAGCAATGATTGTGAGCCAGGTCTTCACATTAGTCCCTGACCTTACAAAGTGGCACCGATTCCTAAAAACACAGTCCAAACACTTGTGAAAAGTCTTGCCAGAATAGTAGAGGATGATACAGCTCCATAATTATGGTTATGGTGTTGGAATGGGATGTCCAACAAGCTCATATAGGTGTGTTGAGTGGAGGAACTCAAGAGTCCTGCAGGCAGCTCTGACCTCAACTCTACTGAACAACTTTGGGATGAATTGGAACACCAATTATGAGCCAGGTCTTCTCATCCAACATCAGAACCTGACCTCAGAAATAGGCTCAAATTCCCACAGACATGCTCTAAAATCTTGTGGAAAACTTTACCTGAACAGTGGAGGATGTTATAACTGCAAAGATGGGGGGCTCTATATTAATGGTTATGGTATTGGAATGGGATGTCCAAAAAGCTCGTATAGATGTGTTGAGTGGAGGAACTCCAGTGTCTTGCACAAAGCCCTGACCTCAACCCTAAAGAACAACTTTGGCATGAATTGGAACACCGATTGTGAGCCAGGTCTTCTCATCCAAGATCAATATCTAGCCACAGAAATGGGCTCAGATTTCCGCAGACACCCTTCAAAATCTTGTAGAAACTCTTCCCAGAAGAGTGGAGGATGTCATAACTGCAAAGAGCGGGGACTCCATGTTAGTGGTTTTGGTATTGGAATGGGATGCCCAACAAGCTCATATAGGCATGTTGGGTGTAGGAACTCAAGTGTCCTGCATGAATCCCTGACCTCAACCCTACTGAACTTTTGGGAGGAGTTGGGAAACTAATTGTGAGGTCTGAAATCAGTACCTGACCTTAGAAATGGGCTGAAATTCCCACATACAAGCTCTAAGTTCTTGTAGAAATCTTTTCCATACAAGTGGAAGATAGTATAACTTCAAAGAGGGGTGGGGGCATATTAATGGCCATGGTTTTGGAATGGGATGCCCAACAATCTTGTATAAGTGTGACAGTCAGGTGCCCACAAATGTTTGACCATATAGTGTATGTTGCTGCAAGGATGCATTAGAAAAAGGTTACCTGGCTGTTGGTTTGAATTCCATGTGTACCATTCTACCTGCCAACTCATATACAATTGTTGCAGCTACAAACCATCCAAATATATATATTTAAAGTGCCTGAACTCACATTTTCTGTTTCTGCCAGTGACTGTCACTAGGTTTCCTGAACATGACTATACTAGCATGTGATGAGTAATCTTAGCTGTAATTAATTAAGTTTGAAGCGGATGCACCTGTGTATATCTGAGACAGATGGAGCCTGTGTATCAAAGCTCTGAGCCAGTCTTATATATATGTATATATTTTGTGAGCATACATTTTCTAATTAGTCTCACAGGACTAATCAACTGACAAACAGAATCTTTCAGGGTAAACACATTCCTAAATAATCACAGTTATCAATTTACAAATCCAAGCTTGATACAAGTTAAAGCACATACACACATTATACAGTCATTGCAAATCATTTAAAGTGATCCTAAAGGTTTGGGTTTTTTTTTTGTTTTTTTTTGGAAAATAACAAACATGCCTATACTTACCTGCTGTGTGCAGTGGTTTTGCACAGAGCAGCCTGGATCCTCCTCTTCTCGGGTCCCCTACATGCTCTCCTGGCCTCTTCCTCCTGTCAGGTGCCCCCATAGCAAGCAGCTTGCTATGGGGGCACCTGTTGCTCCATGTGTGTACATAGATGGATCACGGTGAGGCTCAGGTAAGTGTTGAGGGGGATGGGGGCACTGCTGATGACAGACCAAATGTGTTGGCATTACAATAGGAGACAAAGGCGTGGACATCAGAATCTGAACCATCCCAAATGATGACCACATCATCTATATACCGCCCATAAAACATTATGTGGGCAGAAAAAAGATTGTTACGCCAAATGTAATAAGCCTCCCAGAAACCCATGGTTAAATTGGCATAACTGGGGGAAAAATTAGCCCCATAGCTTTGCCAGTAATTTGTAAATAAAATGTGTTGTCAAAACAAAAATAATTGTTGGATAGGCAAATCCTAGTAGCTTCCTCAATGAAATTGGCCTTTGCTGTGTTGCACAGCGGAGACTCCAATATCATGGGGTATAGATGTATACAAAGAACATACATCCAGGGACACCCACCTATAGGTAGGCTCCCAGGTGTACTTACTTAGCAATTCCATGAGGTGTACACCATCCCTAATATAGGCTGGTAAGGATTGAGCTAGGGGCTGCAAAAACTGGTCAATATATAGCAAAAATCCACTAGTGATGCTTTCCATAGAGCCACAATGGGGCACCCTGGAGGGTTACTAGCATCCTTGTGGAACATTAACCTTTAATTGGCATTTTAACCTGTGTGTGTCAACTTGTGTGTCTGTACCAAAGCCAAACATTCCAGGGTATGTAAACTTTTTATCATGGCTATTTTTGTGATTTCTGTTATTATGATTTAAAAAGGAGCCAAACAATTATTTGATAATAAATGGCTTCATATGATCATCATCCTTCAATAAAAGAGCATTTTTTGGCAGATCAGTCATATTTTCAATATCAATGCCAAAATTTCACAATTTCTGCCAGGATATGTAAACTTTTGAGCACAACTGTATAACTCAAACCCTCCACTCTCCATTGGTCTCAATCCCCATCTTAACATTGCCCCTCCATGTGAGCCCAGATGTAATGGGCGGGGCCACTTCTCACACGGCCACCACAACCTCCTTTTAGGAATATCCCTATCGCTGATAAGAACTCATTACGCAAACAGGGATCTCCCTGGCATAGCCGGAACCAGAGAACGCAACATACTTGCAAGTTCAATACATACCATCCCACTGACTCCACAAAAAATAAGCCCATTAGTAACAATACTATCTTCATTACTGTAGCGTCATCGTTTACTGAGAGTATTGCTTCTACCCCTACTGGTGCTAACGCGCATTCCTCACCCCAGACACCACCAAACAACTCGTACACCCCCTCATCATCTCACGCCTGGACTATTGCAATTCCCTTCTCACTGGCCTTCCCAAACGAACGTTATCCCCACTCCAGTCGATCCTAAACTCAGCGGCCAGACTCATCCACCTCACCAAGCACTCCACATCTGCCTCCCCCCTCTGTCACTCCCTTCACTGGCTCCCGATTGCCCAACACATCAAGTTCAAGCTGCTAACCCTGACCTACAAAGCCATTCACAATGCCGCCCCGAACTACATAACTGACCTGATACCCAGATTCTACCCTACCCGTGCCCTCCGCTCCTCACAGGACCTCCTGCTCTCTAGCTCCCTGGTTACCTCCTCCCACGCCCGATTTCCTGACTTCTCTAGGACTTCCCCTATCCTCTGGAACTCCCTACCCCAATCCATTAGACTGTCACCTACCCTCCTCACCTTCAGGCGCACCCTGAAAACCCTCCTCTTCAGGGAAGCCTACCCCAACCTCTCCTAACACCCGACCTCACCTCACAACCAACCTCCTTCATTCCACCCACCATTCCACCCCCCACAGCCATCTCCTCCTGTGCCACCCTCCCCTCCATCCTAGATTGTAAGCTTGAAAGAGCAGGGCCCTCGAACCCCACGTGTAGTGTACTGTTACTGTCTTGTCTCATGTTCTGTCCCCCTTGCTACTGTGCAGCGCTGAGCATACCCTTTGGCACTATATAAATACTGTATAATAATAATAATAATAACTCTGGAGACCCTACCATTTCTAACAAGGATGGCATCATTTCTCAAACCCATAATAACCAAGTTATTACTTCCCAGCCTACTAAAGTGTCTGGTATATCCACTCCATCCAAATTGGCTAGTTGTACAGACAATGCATCTACCAGTACTTCCTCCTCTTTTTTTTTTCCTCACCACCCACTCCGGCCCAGTAAAAAGAAAGCTCACAAAAGAGGCAGGGGGGGGGGATCTAGACATTAATAAAAAGGGAAAATGGCTGACATGTACAACTTTTCTTCCTACACACTTACTGACAATGATATCTCTCTCCTTAATAGAGGTTTCAGTTTTACTCCCACTATATGGCCCAATCCATTTATTTTATTTAAAGATCTCAATAGGATTGTTAGAACCTCGCACTTAAACAATATTTTAATATGAAAACCACACTAAGGGCTGATGATAGTCCTAACATAGACATTTCCGAAGTTTCCAACATGTCCTTTGATTCCGTTGACCTGTTGTCTTTTGCCAATCTTGAGGAGCTGCAGGTTGACTCTTGGGATGATAACCTGATGGCACTTACTCAGCATTTGGCCTCATCACCACCCATTTAACAAACAACGTTCAGACATAAGTCTATTTTTAACCCTACTTACTAAAGGTCCTTTTTTGGAAGCTTTTTTATCAAGCTGTGTACACAGAATTAGTCAACATGTGTAAGAAAGATACTTCCAGTATCAGTCATTATAATCTGACTGGGCGGAACAAAAAGCTCTTCAAGACTTATCTCTAAACTCCAATATTTTTTTATTTCATTTTGTTTTTATTGAGAGAAAAAACAACAGCATAACAGGAACAATGGTGTAAGGATTAGTACAGTGTATACACAATGAGCATAGAAGGCACATTGCTCTAAGCATCATATGCAATCTGGAATTACACACTGAATATTGAAAATAAAAGTAAGAAAATATTTCCAACAGAAAAGTGTAATAACGACTCTCTGAAACAGATATGGTGAAGGAGGGATAGAGTATTATACAGAATAATGTAGAGAAGGCAAGATGCCTGTCCACTACCATCCAAGGTCTATTGATGTCCTCTTTGAGAGGAGCAATGGGGAAAGAAGGGTGAGTGAGGTGACACCATGCTGTGCATTGTGACTTAAAGGCGGCAGGAGTCTAAGCGATGAAGAGCATGTTGCCATGCGAGCTGTGTTAATGGGTATAGTCAATGGGGACTTCAGATGGTATAGATCAAGAGCCTGTGTAGGTAAGGGCAGTTGTGCAAGAGGAATAGTTTCAGCCAAGAGGACAGACAGGGGAGTGTCATAGAAATCAGCTGTGGAGCAAGCACAGGAAATAAAGTACGGAAGGAAAGGAGAGAAAATCATAGATGAGAGAAAGGGGGAATAAAGGGTTGGGAGAGAGAGAAAGAGAAGAGGGAAAGAGAAGAGAAAAAAAGGGGGGGAGGGAGAGGAAGAAAAAGAAATGAGGGGGAGGAGATGAATATACAATGGGGAAGAAAGGATGAAGGGAGGGGAGGTATGGGAAAGCAATGGGGAGGAGGGGGAGGGGGGTGGTGGGTTATAGACTAGACCATGAAGCGCTTACAAGCCCTTGAGTAAAGGAACCCGATCAAGACCAAGGCCATCCGTTATATAGCTGACATCCAAGTGCCCATCGGGAAGTTGGGGTATTTAGATGTAAGGCATGAAGAGGACAGAAAGCCTGTGGGTATATATGCATTACTCTCTGCTTGAGCTCTCCATCAGGCAGTTGGCTGGGGGGGGGGGGGGAGTGCCTAATAAGGCTATGGTTTTCCGAGGTGGTTTGAAAGTGAATCCAAAAGGACCAGGTATGTGAAAATTTTGTGGGATTATCCTGAGACGTCATGATCAGTTCTTCCATGTCACCAATTCTACCAAGACAGATAAGCCAATCATGGACTTACAGAGCACTAGTACAGCCCCAAAGGACCGGAATAGAGTCTAGCAGCATTGATCATGTGCATTGCTAACTATTTAAGATACAATCTTCCGGGGAGGGAGGTGTGATGAAGGAAAAGTTGGGCCAGTGAGTATTTGAGGGTGAGGTTAGAGACTGAGGCAGTAATTTGATGCACCTCAGTCCAATAGGGTTGTATAGGAGGGCAATTCCACCAAATATGCAGAAGAGAGCCCACCGCCCCATCACGTCTCCAACATTAATTGCGTTGAACTGAAGAATCCTCGAGAGGGTCCTGTACCCATTTTCCTGGGTGGAAACATTAACAGAACCTTTATGAGCGTAATAAAAAATGTGTTCCCAATCCGAGGCTGTCATCTCAAAAGGTAAGTCTTTTTCCCATGCTCGGCAAGCTGGAAGTGACTGTGGTTCTTACAGAACAATAGAAGATATGTGGTTAACACTAGGTGCTGTTGAGGTTCGGCTTTAGAGCAAATAGTCTCAAAGGGAGTAAGAGGTTGATTCCATTTATGGAGGTGCGCCGGGGTCTGAAGAAAGTGCCGTATCTGGAGATATATCCAGAAAGGAAATGTCTGATTCTGCATGGATCTGGCTAGGGATGTATGGGTCACCACCTGACCTTTATGAAAAAGTACTTGGCACGCATATGCTGATAGGGCCAGTTTCCAGCAAGGAAGGTATTTCACATGTTTGGGAGTAATTCAGGGTTCAAATGTATGGAGGTCAGTAGGCTTGGTACAGAGGAGATTGGAGCTGTCTTACAAGACGAATAGAAGGTTTTCAGGGTCGGCCCTATGAATGGGTGAGTGAAAAGAGTGTGGGGGGCATTTTTTTACAGCAAGCCAGGAAGTCAAAGCAAGGGGGTTTGCGAAAAAGAATCTTCCAGATTCACCCAAGCCTTAGTAGATGAGTGGACATTCCAGTCAATGATTCTGGAAAGGTGGCAGGCCCAATTATATTTTTGGAAGTCTGGGAGCCCAATCCCACCTCTGGATTTAGGCTGCACCATTTGAGAGAGGGAGATACGCAGGCGCTTGTGATTCCAAAGAAACTGGGAGCAGATCCGCCTACAAAGAGTAAACAATGCGGGGGGGGGGGGGGCAGGTGGATAGGCAGGGCTTGATACAGGTAGAGGAGATGAGGAAGGATGTGTCATCTTTAGTATGGCTGCCCTCCCAAACCAGGAGAAGAAGAGTAAATGCCATTTCTGTGAGTCAGATTGAATAGAACGGATAGCAGGAAGAAAGTTTATTTCATAGAGTTCAGAAAGATCACCTGGAAGTTGAATGCCCAAGTATGTGATGGCATCAGTTTTCCAGGTGAAGGGAAAATGTGATTGGCAGAAAGAAACCAAATCTGCAGAAAGGGAAACATTCAGAGCATATGACTTGGAAAAGTTAATCTTTAAATTTGAAATAGTTTGGAAATGTGCAAAATCCTTAAGCAAATTGGGCAGAGTAATACAGGGTTCAGACAGGAAGAGCAGAATGTAATCTGTGTATGCGTCAATCTAATCGCGCCCTGCGACCAAAATGCCCTTAATATTTTGATTGGAATGAAGTCTACGAAGAAGTGGCTCAAGCATCAGAACGAACAGTAGCAGTGAGAGAGGGCACCTTGATGTGTGCCGTTCTGGAGAGAAAAGGTTTCTGACAGGTGGTCACGTGTACTCGGGCTTTTGGGCGAGAATAGAGGACCATGATAAAATTCTGCATGTGTTCTTGAAGGCCAATGGCCCTCAGGACCGTTGCCATATAGTCCCAAGCCACCCTGTTGAAAGCCTTCTCGGCGTCTAGAGAGAGGAAGAATCTGCTTCTTTTAGAGGTGCGTAGCCAATGATGATGGTTCAGGGCCTTGATGGTATTGTCCCTGGCTTCCCTCCCAGGGACAAAGCCCACCTGATCTAGGTTGCTAAGGGAAGGCAGTACAGGGAAGAGGCGGTTAGTTAAAATATTGGCAAAAATTTGACGTCGACATTCAGTAGAGATATGGGCCTGTAGTTGACCACAGACGTTGTGTCCTTATCTCCTTTGGGGATAACTGTAATGTGCACCTCTAGAAGATGATGGTGCAAATCAGGGAGCATGGAGAAGGTGTTGAAGGCCAACAGTAATGGAGCATTTAGGATATCTGGAAATGTTTTGTAATTTGGCTCTGGAGAGGCCATCAGGGCCAGGGCTTTTCCAGGCTTCAGTTGTTTGATTGCCTGTTCTAACTCTATGTTGGATAAAGTCTTGCGCTGTGTCTTCTGAAACAGATGTCGTACTATATAAATGCAAGAAGTCGGAGATCATGCTGGATCTGAATTTGCGGCCAGCAGTGGGCGGGGACTCCAAGGGTAGGTTATATAGATTATTGTAGTAACGTTCTAAATGAGAAGCAATATTGTCAGGGTCATATCCACGGCAGGAGTTCTGGAAGATCAGGCATTTCTGCAAATACTCTACATGGCCGCAGAAGTACACATCAGCCTCAGTCTGGTGCCAAACGGCCTTTATAAGGAGGCTCATCACTTCCTCTGGTTGCTGATTGATCTCTATCTCACTCACTCCACTCCACTGAAACTGCTCTACTAAAACTCACTAATGATCTACTAACAGCTAAAACCAATGGCCACTACTCCGTACTCTTACTACTCGACCTCTCTGCGGCTTTTGATACGGTTGACCATCCCCTCCTCCTCAAAAAACTCCACTCTATTGGCCTCCGAGACTCTGCTCTCTCCTGGTTCTCCTCCTACCTATTGCAGCGCTCCTTCAGCGTTACCTATAATGCTGCCTCCTCCTCTTCACTCCCTCTCTCTGTAGAGGTCCCTCAAGGTTCTGTCCTTGGACCCCTTCTCTTCTCCATCTACACCTCCCCCCTTGGTCACTTGATAAACTCCCATGGCTTTAAGTACCATCTCTATGCTGATGACACACAAATCTATCTTTCTACCCCTCACCCCTTCAGTCTCCTCTCGCATTACTAACCTACTAAGTGACATATCGGCATGGATGTCACTCCGCTTCCTCAAACTCAATATTTCCAAAACTGAGCTCTTAGTATTCCCCCCCCCCCCGACTTCTCCATCAAGATCAATAACACAATCATCAGTCCCTCCCCTCATGCCAGGGTACTAGGTGTAATCCTAGACTCCCATCTGTCCTTTCAGTCCCAAATCCAATCACTGTCCAAATCTTGTAGACTTCACCTCCACAACATCTCCTAGATACACCCGTTCCTAACCTTGGAAACCACTAAGCAACTTATTCACTCCCTTGTTATATATCGCCTTGACTATTGTAACTCCCTCCTCATTGGCCTACCTCATCGCAGGCTATCCCCTCTTCAGTCTATCATGAATGCTGCTTGCCAGACTCATCCACCTTACTAACCATTCTGTATCTGCCACCCCTCTCTGCCAATCCCTCCACTGGCTTCCCATTGCCCAACGGATGAAATTCAAAACATTAACAATAATGTATAAAGCCATTTATAACACTGCCCCAAATTACATCACCGGTCTTGTCTCCAAATACCACCCAAATCATACTCTCCGCTCCTCACAAGACCTCCTGCTCTCTAGATCGCTCCTCTGTGAATGACCTTGGCTATCACATCTGACTACGACCGCTCTGATTCCCACCTGGTACCTGACCTTGGCTTGAACCGGCTATCCAGTAAACATCTAAATCCCGGAAGGGCTTGCATACCACGCACAGGCGCCTCCTGTCTGAAGACCTATCTCCGTGCACCAGCTGTGCTTTTGAGTGGACCACCAACCAGCACTCCTACAGGCAACCTGTGCAACTTTGGGCCAGACTCCCGCTGCCCCACTCTCAGGGGTGTCCGGAACTTAGTCGCAAGGGAAGCCCTCTCTCCTTTGGCCTCCATCAGCAGGTACATGATAGATATCCACTTTCAAAGTAGCCATGAAACCGTCAGTACTCCGTATACGGTGAACCATTAAGCTAGCTTTCTTAGCACGAAGAGTTCTGCCGAGAAATTTGCCACTTTTATTAGTGTGCTTGTAGAAGAGTTTTTGTTTCAGGATATACTTAGGTTCCATCGTTTTACCCAATTCTTCCAAAAGGTGAGAACGTACTTCAGTCACGTCACGTTTCAAAGTTAGAGAAGCTTGAGTGTGTTTGTGGGCCCTTTCCAGGAAAGTGATACGATCTATGAGGGTATTTATACCTGTATGGGCTTGCCTTTCACGTTTGCATTTTGTGGCAAGGGCAATAAAAATCCTGCAAATTACACATTTATGAGCTTCCCACTGCATTAAGGGAGAGGTGTCTGGAGTGCAGTTAATGTTGAAATAGTCTATAAGCTCAGTGTGAATAATAGCCTCATGAGCTTTGTCAGATAAGAGAGAGGCATCCAGTTGACACGTTTTGGTGTGGGCCTGTCTTTCAGGGAGGCGCAGCGTGAGCGTAACAGGATGATGATCCGAGATAAACATTGGTTCAATAGTAGCATCTTGCATGTACGGCAGGTCAGTTTGAGTGAGAAAGGGGTAGTCGATATGTTATGTGGCGGGGAGAAAAAAGTTAAATCCTTAACATTAGGGTGAAGTGTGCGCCAGGTATCATTGAGAAGAAGATCTTGGAGTTGTATGTTGATTTGACACAGCGATCTATAGGGAAATGAAGAGGTGCCGGAGGAAGAGTCCACTAAAGGGTATAAGGGAACATTGAAATCGCCCCCCATGATTAACAGTCCTACATGGAAAGAGGTAAGTAAGTTAACTACTGATCGGAAAAAGGAGACCTGCTCGACGTTAGGGGAATAGATATTAGCTAACGTGATGGGTCTGTCGGCAAGTTTCCCTTTAAGAAACAGGTAACGACCTTCATGGTCAATTGAGGAGTCCGTTACAACCAGGGGGAGGTGTTTGGCAATTAGAATTGAGACTCCTTTAGATTTGGCTAGGGTATTAGGAATAGAATCCACTCGAACATGCGTCTATTGTAAGAAGACGACGTCGGCTTTATGTTTGTGCAATGAGGAGTGTTTTCATGCGTGTTAAGGCCTTTAGCGTTGAGGGAAAGCACTTTCCAGGAGGAGTGGCCTAAAGAGGCCCTGCGGGTTTTCATGATGGAAGGTGTCAGGGCTCCAGGGTATGACCAGAGGTATGTGAGCTGACGCAGGGAAACGCAGGCTTCAGATATGTGATAAACAATAAGACAATTTATTAAAGACTAACAATACAAACATAAACGCAGTGCAATACTAAAACATAACACAGTGCAAACCAACCAAACCACCCACAGATAACAGTACATACAATGCAAGCGTCGTCAGGCAGGCCGGGTCACTAACAAACGGGCAGGTAGGTACAGGGGGTCAGGCAGAGAATGGTCGGGGTCACAAGCCAGGGATAAAACAGGAGAAGTCAGCAGAGGTCCGGATCAGGCAGGGTCAGCAACAAATCAGTCAGACGGACAGGAACAGGAACGCAGGTAACAAGATACAGGGGCCCAGGAAAAACACACACCAAGGCCGAGACTGCAGGTCTGGCCATCCCTTAAATACACCTGCATAATCAACTTCAGGTGTTTGGCTGGCTGCAGGGTTGAGTCTCTGATTGCTGGGAGCATCCCGCTGGCCAGCCCTGGTACTGCAGCCACAAGGCAGGTGAGTCCCACCATTACTGGCAAGTCCATTCCTGACAGTACCCCCCCCCTCAAGGAGCGGCCTCAGGACGCTCCAAACAGTCCTAGCTGGGCAAAATGTTCCACCGCCCGGGTCTGGTAACTGGCGGGATATCAAAGACTGGCACATCGGGCAGGACTCCGGGCAGCGGCACACCGGGCAGGACTCCAGGCAGCGGCACATCGGGCAGAGGCACATCAAGCTGGACTCCGGGCAGAGGCACATCGGGCTGGACTCCGGGCAGAGGCACATCAAGCTGGACTCCGGGCAGAGGCACATCGGGCTGGACTCCGGGCAGAGGCACATCGGGCTGGACTCCGGGCAGAGGCACATCGGGCTGGACTCTGGGCAGAGGCACATCGGGCTGGACTCCGGGCAGCGGCACATCGGGCAGGACTCCGGGCAGGACTCCAGGCAGAGGCACATCGAGCTGGACTCCGGGCAGAGGCACATCGAGCTGGACATCGGATCACCAGACGGAGCAGCAGGCACTGGGGCACCGGGCCACCAGGCAGAGCAGCAGGCACCGGGCCACCAGGCGGAGCAGCAGGCACCGGGCCCCCAGGAGGGGCGACAGGCATCGGGCCCCCAGGAGGGGCGACAGGCATCGGGCCCCCAGGCGGAGCGACAGGCATCGGGCCCCCAGGCGGAGCGACAGGCATCGGGCCCCCAGGTGGAGCGACAGGCATCAGGCCCCCAGGCGGGGCGGCAGGCGCCGGGCCTCCAGGCGGGGCGGCGGGCCCCCAGGCGGAGCGGCGGGCCCCCAGGCGCGGCGGCAGGCACCGGGCCACCAGGTGGGGCGACAGGCACCGGGCCCCCAGGAGGGGCGACAGGCATCGGGCCCCCAGGAGGGGCGACAGGCATCGGGCCCCCAGGAGGGGCGGCGGGCGCTGGGCCCCCAGGCGGGGCGGCGGGCCCCTAGGCGGAGCGGCAGGCGCCGGGCCCCCAGGGAGGAGCGACGGGCATCGGGCCCCCAGGCGGGGCGACGGGCGCCGGGCCCCCAGGCGGGGCAACGGGCGCCGGGCCCCCAGGCGGAGCGGCGGGCACCGGGTCATCAGGCACAACAACGGGCATCGAGTCACCAGGCATCAGGTCATTTGGCTCGCCAGCGGGCACCGCGTCATCTGGCAAGGCAGTGGGCACCGAGTCACCAGGCACGACAGTGGGTTCCGAGTCAACTGGCATGACCACGGGCACTGGGTCAGACATTGGATCGTCTGGCTCGACAGCGGGCATCGGGTCACCAGGCATCAGGTCATTTGACTCGACAGCGGGCACCGCGTCATCTGGCAAGGCAGTGGGCACCGAGTCACCAGGCATGACAGTGGGCTCTGAGTCAATTGGCACGACAGCGGGCACCGGGTCATCAGGTACCGGATTGTCTGGATCGACAGCGGGCACCGGGTCATCTGGCGTTGGATTGTCTGGCTCGACAGCGGGCATCAGGTCACCAGGCATGACAGCGGGCACTGGGTCCTCAGGCATGGGATTGTCTGGCTCGACAGCGGGCATCGGGTCACCAGGTATGACAGCGGGCATTGGGTCACCAGGCATCAGGTCATTTGGCTCGCCAGCGGGCACCGCGTCATCTGGCAAGGCAGTGGGCACCAAGTCACCAGGCATGACAGCGGGCACTGGGTCAACTGGCCTAATGGAATCATCAGGCTGGGTAGAGGCATCAGGCTGGGTAGAGGCATCAGACTGGGTAGAGGCATCAGGCTGAATTGTGGGCGCCGAGGCACCAGGCTGCACCACGGAAGGTAGGTTCTCAGATGGGAGGCTGACCGGTTTGGATACTGGCAGGATGGTATTGGTTGGAAAGAACTTTCGCCTTTTCCTGGTTTTAGTTACCGGAGCACTGTAAGTAAGTGCAGGTTTGTAAACGGATGGAGCAGCTGGAGACAGAGAAGAGCTGGAGGATGGAACACGGGAGGGAGCAGTTGCTACAGAGGACTTCTTTACAGGGATAAAGGCAGGATAGGTGCAGCGAGTGGGAACAGGGTACTGACATGCGGTAGATAGCAGGGTATACTGGGCTGTAACTGGAGGAGCTGTTGGGAATGCAGGAATAGAGTTTTGAGGAAATAGATTAGAAGCAGGACTGGGTTTTTGTAAGCTGACTGAGGCTGGGTGCAACAAGTCTGACCATGTCTGCAGTAGGGGTTGAACAAAGCTCAGCTTACACAAAGCCTGTCTGATCAAAGACCGCACTGCGTTTATACAATCCCTTAATACCTGTGGTGAACATGCAGCATAACGCTCCAAGAGGCAATCCACATCATCCTCTAATAACCATACCAGGGACTCTACCTGGTCTGCACTAAATGGTGGCAAAAAGTCATTCCTGCTTTCAGGGGTACCAGATGAAGCCAACTCTACACAAACCTGAATCAAAGGTTGCACCTCAGAGAACTCTATGCCCTGATCTACTAGAACATGAGCGATCCGTATACATTCTAGCAGTTGATCCCGGGTATACTCCCTCAGAGTCTGATAAGCATATTCTCTGTCATCAAAAACCAGCAGCGACAAATACACGACCTCATCAAGATCCATCCTTCCCAGCAACAAGCCAAGATGGCTTCCCTGTGCAGCCACTTCTGGTCAGGATTGGCCTTGGTGTAATGTCAGGGCTCCAGGGTATGACCAGAGGTATGTGACTGACGCAGGGAAACGCAGGCTTCAGATATGTTATAAACAATAAGACAATTTATTAAAGACTAACAATACAAACATAAACGCAGTGCAATACTAAAACATAACACAGTGCAAACAAACCAATCAACCACCCACAGATAACAGTACATACAATGCAAGCGTCGTCAGGCAGGCCGGGTCAATAACAATCGGGCAGGTAGGAACAGGAGGAGCAGGCAAAGAGTAGTCAGGTCATGAGCCGGGTACAGCAACTAACGGACAGGTAGGTACAGGGGGTCAGGCAGAGAATGGTCGGGGTCACAAGCCAGGGATCAAACAGGAGAAGTCAGCAGAGGTCCGGATCAGGCAGGGTCAGCAACGAATCAGTCAGACGGACAGGAACAGGAACAGGGATGCAGGAGCAAGATACAGGGGCCCAGGAAAAACACACACCAAGGCCGAGACTGCAGGTCTGGCCATCCCTTAAATACACCTGCATAATCAACTTCAGGTGTTTGGCTGGCTGCAGGGTTGAGTCTCTGATTGCTGGGAGCACCCGCTGGCCAGCCCTGGTACTGCAGCCCACAAGGCAGGTGAGTCCCACCATTACTGGCAAGTCCATTCCTGGCAGAAGGGGCAAGATCCCGGGCAGATGGACCAAGGTCAGATAAAGAGGGGTGGTGTGGGGGAAGAGTGAATGCCACAGACCTATGGAAAGAAGGATGCAAGGTATAAGGGGAGAGGGTCAATAGGGGTCTGATGGGGAGGGAGAAGAGAAAAAAAAAGGGAATGTGGGGGAGGTGGGAGGGGGAATAGAGAGGGGTGGTCAGTAGGAAAGGGGGAAGAGAAAGAGAACATTTTTTACAAAGTTCCGGAAGTGAGAAGAGACCAGCTATGTCAAAAATAAGAAAGGAAAAGATTGGGGAGGATATTTACCGGAAATGGTCATTAACAGCTCACAGAGCCTGCTGTGTGGGGAACGAGAGTGGTGTAGATCCAAATGGGGAGTCACTGCCTTTAGGAGGACCCCAAGGGCTTTGAATGGGGCAGGTGAAAGTATCCGCTTGATTATGTACAGTATAGTTATGTGGGTTAAAGCTGGCGCAGGACAGAAAGGTAGAGTGGGGGAAGGAGGGGGGTAGTGAAATATCAGCGCACAACAACATGTTAGGAGCAGGAGATGTAAGAGAGCTCTCACAGCAATCTCTTCTTAAAGAGGGAAATGTGGCATAAGGTGTAGGGCTGAATCACCCAGGAGCAGTGTACACAGGGGGATAGGGACAGCCGAGTAAGCACCACAGGAAATCTGGTATCAATCTACTGAATGTGGGACATTGTGCAAATAGGGGCATAGGACATGAAATTATGCATATTGCCCCCTGACGGAAACAGAGAACAAAAAAAAAAGAAAATGAGCAAAGTGTTGGGGGTTTGCAGGCTGCCAAGCTAGTTGCACCAGTGAGACCTAGCAGAGCGGGAGAAGAGCACACTCCCTGCATGAGCATTATGCAAAAATTGAGGAGAGAGCATCATAAATACAAACAAATTGCAGAACAATTATATGACAACATGCAAATGATCCATATTAACGTAGATATCAGTTAAAATCAGAGACATAACCTTACAGGGGCAAGAATCATTAGAGGGTGGCCCAGGAAGAACGCAAAGGCTCAAAAGAACTATGAGTGAGGGCTCCTGAGACAGAATGGAGGCTGGAGACTAAGTTGGTTATGGGGGGAAATAATGACACATTAGGGCCTTGTATCACTTAGTCTCCTCGAGTTCTATCCAGGGGCGTCACTCACCTCTGTCGTCCCGACTTCTGATAAGGGTCAGCAAGAATTAGTACGTGCTTGATGATTGGTGAAAAGTAAGGTGATAGTTTTTGTGGTCATAACCATAACATCCGACAGTGTGATCTCAGGTTGAGGCAACAGGATGTAGCAGGTAAGGAACGTTCAGCTAGTGCGACAGGAGCAGATGCAGGGGTCCATCTTCCTACAACCATTCAAGTGAGATCCAAAAGGATGTCAGATTGTGGAAGAGTGCCCACAAATTTCCAACCTTAAGGCCTTGATATGTCAGTAAAGACCTTTGTTTGTGTATAAGCATAAGTTTGTACAATTCCAAGGCAAGAGGGAGGGAGTTGGCCTACCAGGTGAGCCGGAGATGAGGAGGAAGGCGGGTGAAAGGTGAGTGAGAAATTGAACTTCTCTACTCGCCAGGGGTTGTGTGGACTGATTGCTTCCGAAGTAGATGTCTTCTGCACGGATGCTGGCCAATAAATCAACAAGGCCTTAAATGAGCCCCCAGTCCTGGAGTGCACTTTTCACTGTATGGGACCAGTATGGGGAGGCAGCATGGGGAAGCATCAAGCAGGCATCAAGGAGTATTGAAAATAGATAGATCCAGATAGGTAATCAGCTCCATGAAGGAATAGACTTTAAACAAAGAAAAAATGATATGGAGGATAATTTTTCAAGCTATGCATTGCCAGGCATACGTCAATTCTCTTTCAGTCAGACTGTGGCGAGGTCTCCAATGTGCTGGAGAGGCCGTCGGGTTGTTTTCCACTTGGGATCCTCGGACCGCCGGTCTCGGGGGAGTTGAAGGGATTAATCTGTGATGGCAAAGTTGTTGATCTTGCCAATCCATGTGGCATGTTCCTGTGTTCCAAGAATCAGGAAGATGCATTGAGCAGTACCAATCTGGTAGGTTGACCAGAGGAATACCGAGAGCAGCGCAAAAATTAGGCAGGTCCTCTGGTACCCTCAGATATGCCATGTGACCATGAGCATTTGCTGAGAGGCAGAAAGGAAACTTCCATCTGTAAGGGATTCTTCTGGAGCGGAGGCTATCCAGCAGGGGACGGAGTTCTTTTCTTTGTTGCAGATTTAGGTTGGAGAGGTCAAGAAATAGCTGAATTTCTGTACCGCAATGAAGAAGGCGACGTCTCTCTCTACCGTGTCGTAAGATGTCTTCCTTAATCTGGAAGCTGACAAGACAGCATACAATGTCGTGTTTGGGGTCAGTATCTCTGCCCCTAGGGCGGATGGATCTATGTATACATTCCAGCTCAATGAGAGTAGCAGGCGGTCAGCCTAGCAGATCATTAAAAATGGCCACTACTACTTTAGGGACATCGCTCGGCTCCACTGATTGTGGCAGACCGCATATTCTGATGTTATGTCTGTGCCCGCAGTTATCAAGGTCTTCTAGGTGGCTATAGAAATTATGGATGTTTTGCGAACAAGTTGTGGTCAGTTGTTGCACCTGCTGTATGGTCTCCGTGTGCATTCTGATAGTAAATTCAACCCTTCTAGTCTTGTGCCCAGGGTTTGGAGGTTGTTGCGAAGATCAGCTAGGGCTGTAGTTAGGGTTTCCTTAATATCAGCTGCCACTGCATGGAGATCTCTCAGAGAAAGCACGTGAGTCGCTGAGGAGAGATCATGCTGTGGCAGACTGTCTCTCACAGGGCTGTTGCTGCCAGAGGAGGAGGAGAAGAAGTTGGCGGCAGTGTGTCACTCTGCTGGAAGCAGAAGAGCTTCGTGATATGATGGTTGTGCTGCGAGCCAGAGGCCCAGGAACAGCGGGAGTGGGAAGCCGAAGTGTTCTGATCCGCTTTCCCCATAGTGTAGCGGTTAATCTCTCACCCATGCCACTGTATAGATAGGGCGCAGTTCCTCATCAGGTGGGAGCTCCTTTATCAGGTGGCCATTTTGGATCGCAACCAAACCACGCCTCTCTAAACTCCATTATTATTATAAAATCAACTGAGAAAGGTGGAGCTATAGTGATCCAGGATGAAGTGGACTATGTTAGAGAAACAAAGCGTCTTCTCTCTGACTCTAGAATGTATAAGAAACTTAAAAAGGATCCCTTCCCTGAGTTCTTCACTGAGGCGAATACTCTCATAGATACAGCCAAGCAACAGGGAGTCATCAACAAGATGGATGTTGCTTTTTTTGGAAAGAATTTTACACAGTTCCTCATTTCTACCACCTTCCAAAAATCCACAAGGATGCTAGTAAACCTCCAGGGTGCCCCATTGTGGCTCTATGGAAAGCGTCACTAGTGGATTTTTGCTATATATTGACCAGTTTTTGCAGCCCCTAGCTCAATCCTTACAGCTTATATTAGGCATGGTGTACTCCTCATGGAATCGCTAAGTAAGTACACCTGGGAGCCCACCTATAGGTGGGTTTCCCTGGATGTATGTTCTTTGTATACATCTATACCCCATGATATTGGAGTCTCAGCTGTGAAACACATCCTTATGGAAGACCCCTTATTGAGTCATTCATTGTAGAAGCTACTAGGTTTTGCCTATCCCACAATTATTTTTGTTTTGATGACAAATTTTATTTACAAATTACTGGCACAGCTATGGGGGCTAATTTTGCCCCCAGTTACGCCAATTTAACGATGGGTTTCTGGGAAGCTTATTACATTTGGCATAGCAATCCCTTTTCTGCCCATATAATGTTTTATGGGCGGTATATAGATGATGTGGTCATCATTTGGGATGGTTCAGATTCTGATGTCCACGCCTTTGTCTCCTATATTCAGTCTGTCATTTACATCTGTGTGCGATAGTTCTTCTCTGGCTTTCTTAGATCTTACACTATGTCATGAAGAGAAAACCATATATGCTACCAACTACACTAAACCAATGGCTGGTAATTCCTTTTTACATTTTTCCAGCTGTCACCATCCCTGTTGGGTCAACAACATTCCCAAAAGCCAGTTTTGTCGCTTGTGACACAATTGCAACAGGACACAGGACTATATACAGTATAACATATCCAACAGATAAAAAAAAGTTCCCCAACATGGGGTATCCACCAGATAGGGTGGAGGAGGCTTACCAACTCTACCTTAAAGAGAACTCTGTTGTCAAACGTCCAGCTGACACCACTAACTCTGTTAATTTTGTCACCCAATTTCATAGTCAACATAGGAAGATGGAACAAATCTTTAAGAGACATTGGTCCATCTTGTTAGAAGATCCACATCTATCCTCTGCTATCACTCAGGCACCCAAAATGACATATAGGAAAGGCCCTATTGTTAAAAACAAAATTGTACCCGATAAATTGAAACAGACGGTACCACTGTCTAAATCCCTTTCTATGCTCCTTTCTTTGAAAGTAATGTACCTGTCATGTACCTCATAGAAGTCTGAATTGACGAGGTCAGCCTCTCTTGTATCTCCAACACAGGCCCCACTGAAGGTGGAACAGATGGTGCCGAGGGACAGAAGAAACACAAGTGCATGTGGGTATTGATTGCAGAACTTGCGGCTGGTGGTGTAGCCTCAGTGAATCAAGCAGGGCATCCATTCAGAAACAGAGGAGATGCCCGAATGACCAGCTGAAGTTAAGGAGGCACTCCACTGGAACTGCAAGATCTGGGTACGTGGCTTGCCGGAACTTCTGATAAGCGTGAGGCTGGAACACACCGTGACAGACGGAGCTGATATAATGGATAGCCAGGACAAGCACTCAGCAGGACTGTAGTGCCAAACTGGAGCCGAAAGAGAAGTCAGAGTAATAGCCAGGGTCAGCAACAAGCAGTTGATGAGGTACCGGAACATCAGACAGGGACGAGGTCAGGAGGAAGCCAAGATCAGAAACCGGTGAGCAGAAGCATAAACAGAATCCAAGAGCAGGTCAATGGCAAGCCGGGTCGGTAACGTATACACACAGGATACAGCAGGACCCAGGGAATTAGCTGAAGACCATTCAGCACTCACAGAGAGTAAGAGCCTCCTTTAAATAGTCCATCTGGAGCCAGAAACTGTGGGCACGCTCCCGCATGCATGCTCCCGTGCGCGCACATTCTTGCGCGGATGTGCAAGCCTATGCTCATTTATATTAGCAATGCACCTGTGCTCATTTCTATGGGTGATATTGCCCACTTGCACATTTCTATGTGCCAGTTGCCGTACAGGAATTCCCTTACAGTACCAGTGCAGAAAATCTCTATGCCTAACGTGTAAACAGGTTACACATGGTCAAAAGCAGTTTCAGGTTAACCACATGCCACCCAGCCACCGCATATAAACGGTGGCAGGGCGGCATTTGTAGGCAAAAGCACGTTTTAAAACGGCTGCCTTCAAAACAGGTAGGGGGCGCGTGCGATGCGCGTGCCCGTCCTACCTGTCCCGCGGGTGTCAGCAGCGGGTCTCCGCCGCCGGGTCACGGCCGGTTTTTACCGTCCGTTTTCCCGCGATGAGCGGTGATCACTGACACAGAGCAGGGCTGCATTGTTTACACACAGCCTGCTCTGTGACAGTTCGCCACAAGCTGCAGAGGGAGAAAAGAGTTTCTCTCCCTCTATCAGCTCCCCCCTCCCTCCCCCCGTCCAGTACACACCCCCACCCCCTAGTAAAACACTCCCCTTAACACAGCAAATTCTAAAAATGTTAACCCCTTCCTCCCCAGTGACATTAGTACAGTTTCAGTGTTTTTTTTTCACTGAGCACTGTATTGGTGTCACTGGGGATGCCAGTGACCCCAAGTCAGTTCCCCCCCAGTGTCCAAATGTGCGCCGCAGTCCCGCCATAAGTCGCTGGTCGCCGTCATATGTCGCTGATTGCCGCCATATGTCGCTGATCGGCGCCATTATTAGTATAAATAAAAATTAAAACTCCCAGTATCTTTCCCGCCATTTGTAAATGCTATAACTTTCACATAAACCAATTAATTTACACATATTGGGGTTTTTTTTTAGCAAAGACATATTGCAGAATGCATTTTGGCAGAAATTTATGACTAAATTTGATGTTTGCATTTTTTTTTTACTGGACATGTTTTATAGCAAAAAGTCCAAAATATTGTTTTTTTTCCTCAAAATTGTCAGCTTTTTTTTATAGCGCAAAAAATAAAAACCGCACAGGCAATCAAATACCACCGAAAGAAAGCTCAATTTGTGGGGAAAAAAGGATGTAAATTTCATTTATGTACCATATTGCATGACCGCACAATTGTCCGTTAAACTAGCGCAGCGCTGTATAGCAGAAAAATGGTGTAAATTGCAGTATCTATCCCATAGTTTGTAGACGCTATAACTTCACACAAAGCAATCAATATACACTTATTGGGATTTTCTTTACCAAAAACATGGAGCAGAATACATTTTGGCCTAAATTTATAACCAACTTTGAGTTTACTATATATTTTTTATAGCTGAAAGTAAAAAATATTGTTTTTCTTAAAAATTTTTGGCCTTTTTTTGTTTATAGCGTGAAAAATAAAAAGCGCACAGGTGATCAAATACCACCGAAAGAAAGCTCTATTTGTGTGAAAAAAAAGGACGTAAATTTTGTTTGGGTGCAGCATTGCATGACCGCGCAATTATCAGTTGAATTAGTGCAGCGCCAAGTAGCAAAAAGAGGCGTGGTCATTAAGGGGGGTAAATCCTCTGGAGCTCAAGTGGTTAACAACAAAACATATGATATCAAAGCATTTTACAATTGTTCCTCTGAATATGCCATTTATCGCCTCGCGTGCCCTTGGGGATTATTGTTTGTGGGTAGAACCACACGGACACTGAGGAAACGTTTTGGCGAACGATGCGTGGAGGAAGGGGTCGAAAAGCACAGTGTATCTAGTCTCTTCAAAGGGCACCATGGCAAATGCTCTGAAGGCCTAAGGGTTTGGGTCATTGAGGGGATCTCTAACACATACTCCCCTGCCGAACGTTTCAAAAGATTATGTGAACAAGAGACATACTAGATATACATTTTGTACACGCTGGCCTCTATGGGTCTCAATGAAGAGATAGAAATGTGAGAGGAATCCACCTCAGACCGCACTCAGAATTCAAGTTAAAGAGTTTATTTACTCGTACGAGGAGACAAGATACAGTACAATGGCATTTATCCTGACTTTAATATAGGAAGAGAGTATCAGTGAGCGCTACCTTAGAATGCAATAGACTGAAAGTATATATATGTATTGTGGCAGTGCGGTGTCCTGCCATGGTCAAAATAAAGCTGAAAACCCTGGATTCTCAACCAGGCAGGATGAGGGGCTCCAGAGAGTTGATTTATTGCAGAGGAAACTGGCTTTTCAGTTTCCTCATTTGTTCATTAAGTTTGTTTTGGGATCTGGAGCCTGGAGATTTCAAAGAGATCTGGGAGGGATGAAATCTCCAATCCGGGGTCCGTGTTTTGAGAACCCCCAGCCCACTGATTGCACAGGTGTGTGCAGGCCTTTTTATAGAGTCCTAACCATGGTTCTGGGCTCCACCCCGGCAGCTAGGAGTCAGCAGGGCTCCACCCCGGCAGCTAGGAGTCAGCAGGGCTCCACCCCGGCAGACGGAGTCAGGAGGGCTCCACCCCGGCAGACAGGAGGTCTCTGCCTTGGAGTCAGGTGAAAGCCAGACTAGCTGTGTGCTAGTGGCCATAATTTGGGAAGAGTCTGCAGGAGACAGACAGTGAACTGTGTACAAGCCAGGAGGCTGAATCTTTGTTGGTATTTCTTGATGGTGGATACCCCTGCGTGGGAAGCATTTGTGTTATTTGAACTTTCTTTAAATAAAAGTGGGCAAAAAAGCCCTTAAAGAAGCGAGTTGCTGTGTGCTTAAACAAGAAAAGCTCTACCAGTTGAAGCGAGTTCCCACAGTATATATACATATATCTAGCCAATTATACTATAAAGCTGCTGATACACCAGAAAAGGTAACCAAGAAAAACCTCCAACAATACATGTAAACAGGAAAGGGATTGGTGCAGCGCTAAATCATAACACACGTTAATACACACAATATCGTACTGCTTCAAACATATGCGGATACGTGATATCACCTAAAAGGTGATTATTAGTGATAGGATTAGTTCAATATGGTTGTGTATCATAGAAAGATCACAATTCCAAGTGAGTGGACGTCCTGATCCGGGAGTGACAGCTGGTGTAAATCAAACAAATGGGTGAAAAACGCACTCACCAGAAGTGCGTTTAAAATTTGCATTAATTAATCCTGCGTCACCAGGCCATAGATAGGTCATCAGGTCTCGGGTCAGGTACACTCACGAATCACCATCCAAGCTCCACAGAAAAAGGTCACCAGGGTCTGCTACCAGGTATCACCATCAGGGTCATCATTCCTCCAGATGGGCACTGCGAATGATAGCACTCACACGGAGTGCCCAATAAGAGACCACATAGCATGATACTGCTTAAGGTACCTTTATTCAAGGACAGTGGGTACAATAGCAAATTTTCAAAAACTTCCAAAAAAGTTACTGACCATGTATACAGGATAGCCACCTGCGGTGGTTGGATGTCCAGTTGCTGCAGCCCCCTCTGACGCGTTTCGTGCGATGCGCGTAGTCATAGGGATAAGGGCGTAAGCATCAAAGATGCTGACTTAGCCACCTCTTCTGGATATGGTTGACTTAAGTCTGGGCTTTACCTTTATTGGTCAGATCCTAGAAGAAGGTAAAGGTGTAGCTAAGTCTTACAGACTCTTAATAAGGAAGTCACTTTTGCATTCTCATACAAGGAAGTATTTTAACAAGCTTGCAGTTTTTTGCTACACAATGACATGTTCTTCTTAGCCTAGCGGGTGGGAACCAAGGACATTTTCTAGCCTTGCAGATTGATACAAAGAAATGTTTCTTGCACACTTTGCAGTTTCAGACAAGAAAATGACTTACGGCTAGCATATATTTACAAAATACAGTTTCTTAAGTAACCCTTTATAAGCAAGCATAAATGATTATAAATGGAGCAACAGATTATTAATTTTTCTAACAAGAAATTAGTACTATTATTTGATTTTTGGTAATACAGCTCTGTGTTCCACATTGTGGACCTATGAACATTGTCCCATATAGAACTGAGTGGACAATGGTCTAAATCAGCAATGGGCAAACTACGGCCCGCGGGCCGTATACGGCCGGCGGACCCTTTAATCCGGCCCGCGGAGCGTGGCAAACATCGGCTGTCAGAATGTGTGTAGGCGGGGCAGCATGAGGAACGTGAGGGGAGCTAGGCTCCTCTCACAGTCCGCCCTGAAGACCGGAACGGCGCGGGATACATTGGCTGTCAGGATGTGTGTAGGCGGGGCAGCGTGACGAACGTGAGGGGAGGGGAGCTAGGCTCCTCTCACAGTCCGCCCTGAAGACCGGAATGGCGCGGGAACACGGCGAGAGGAACGCGCGGAGCAAAGGTAAGTGAATTGACACAGGGGGGACTTGGGGACTTAATATGGGGGACGAATTAATATGGGGAATGAATTACTATAGGGGGGATGAATTACTATATGGGGGATGAATTACTATATGGGGGATGAATTACTATGGGGGATGAATTACTATATGGGGGATGAATTACTATGGGGGATGAATTACTACATGGGGGATGAATTACTATATGGGGGGATGAATTACTATGGGGGATGAATTACTATGGGGGATGAATTACTATATGGGGGATGAATTACTATATGGGGGATTAATTACTATGGGGGATGAATTACTATATGGGGGGATGAATTACTATGGGGGATGAATTACTATATGGGGGATGAATTACTATGGGGGATGAATTACTATATGGAGGATGAATTACTATAGGGGATGAATTATTATATGGGGGATGAATTACTATGGGGGATGAATTACTATGGGGGATGAATTACTATATGGGGGATGAATTACTATAGGGGATGAATTACTATGGGGGATGAATTACTATATGGAGGATGAATTACTATAGGGGATGAATTATTATATGGGGGATGAATTACTATGGGGGATGAATTACTATGGGGGATGAATTACTATATGGGGGATGAATTACTATAGGGGATGAATTACTATATGTGGGATGAATTACTATGGGGGATGAATTACTATATGGGGGGTGAATTACTATGGGGGATGAATTACTATGGGGGATGAATTACTATATGGGGGATGAATTACTATGGGGGATGAATTACTATGGGGGATGAATTACTATGGGGGATGAATTACTATATGGGGCATGAATTACTATATGGGGGATGAATTACTATATGGGGGATGAATTACTATGGGGGATGAATTACTATATGGGGGATGAATTACTATGGGGGATGAATTACTATATGGGGGATGAATTACTATATGGGGGATGAATTACTATGGGGCATGAATTACTAGATGGGGATGAATTACTATGGGGGATGAATTACTATGGGGGATGAATTACTATATGGGGCATGAATTACTATATGGGGGATGAATTACTATATGGGGGATGAATTACTATGGGGGATGAATTACTATATGGGGGATGAATTACTATGGGGGATGAATTACTATATGGGGGATGAATTACTATATGGGGGATGAATTGCTAGGGGGGATGAATTACTATGGGGGATGAATTACTAGATGGGGGATGAATTACTATGGGGGATGAATTACTATATGGGGGATCAATTACTATGGGGGATGAATTACTATATGGGGGATGAATTACTATGGGGGATGAATTACTATATGGGGGATGAATTACTATATGGGGGATTAATTACTATGCTTACTATGGGGGAATATTACTATACTTACTATGGATGACACATACACATCATTCATCTACTCTTGGTCCGGCCCCCGGGTCCAATATATGAACCCATTGCGGCCCTCAAGTCAAAAAGTTTGCCCACCCCTGGTCTAAATTCATATTCCTCCCTTTCCCCCCCTTTTGGATTTAATCCCTTTGTCTGATGGATTTAATCTTTTTATGTATCGGGTTTATTACTGTATTAATATACCTTTACATAAACACCATGATTCCTCTCCTCATTTAAATATGTAATAATCACATCATTATCATATCTTTAGCTACCTTTTTAGTGAAAAATAGCACTGGATTCCATAACTGAAATATTTTTTTTTCTTTTGTATACTTTTTTTTATTGTTTTATACCCCTTGTATTTTTTTATTATTATTATTATGTTCTTTAATTCTTATTACCATTTCATTTTCATGGGGTCATCCATGTGCATGTGTGTGTGCCTAGATATACTGTAAGTACATACATATCACATGGCTTTTTATTAAGATACATTGCCACTATGTTAATTGATTCTGTTTGTTCCCACGATCTTCCCTAGTAGTGTATAGCTATTCCCCCTGAGGTCATCACAGAGGACAAGGAGGCGCTCTTTACGTCTGGAGGAAAAGAAATTTAATCTCCAAACAATGAAAGGTTTCTTCACAGTAAGAGCTGTGAAAATGTGGAATAGACTCCCTCCAGAGTTGGTTGTGACCAGCTCAGTGGATTGCTGTAGGAAAGTCCTGGATTCTTTCTTGGACACACAGAATATAACTGAATATAACATTTGTAGGTAAAGTTGATCCAGGGAATATCCGATTGCCTCTCGGGGGATCAGGAAGGAATTGTTTCACCTGCAGGAGCAAATTGGGTCATGCTTTGCTGTTTTTTTTGCCTTCCTCTGGATCAACTGTGGTTATAGGATTATAACTTTTTTTTTTTAATGGTTGAACTGGATGGACTTGTCTTTTTTTCAGCCAGACTAACTATGTAACTATGTATAAGACCACCCTTACCCCACCCATATAGGCTCATGCACCAATATAAATGGAGAATGTCATCCTTACCAATCTGGTTTGACAAAGGTGTTGATTGGCGCACAGAAACGCATTACCTAGGCTACAGACCCACCCTCCATGACGCCACATCCGGTCTTGCAGTCCACTGTGGGTTTTTTATGTCACTTTTGGTTCCGTGTTTCTTTCCAACTACAGAAGCCGATGCCCTCCATGGAGCACAGATGTCTGGTTTGTCTCTTGGCTCCATCTGTTCCTGGAAACCGCTATTGGCTTACCTAACGAGTGGCAGCGGTCCTTACACTGCTTATGGTCATTTTAACTCTTCACAAATGTGAGTACTACATTTTATGGTTCACTAAACTATCTTTTAATGCTGCATTTAGAGGTGTCCCCTTGTGTTTGTTTTAATATATTTTTTGCATTCCCTTACCTTCAATGTATGAGCACAACATTTATTTTTTACTGTTGAGGCATGGAAGGTTTTGGAAGAATTTATCAGGTCCTGGTTTCTCTAGAGTTGAGAATTACTACCTTGGAGACACACAGATAGGTAAGATCATTTTAATTAGTTTTGAAACATTGAATAGACATGAACAGAGGCCTCCTGGGTAATGAGTCCTGTGAGACTGATCAGTATTTTTAAAAAACGTAACAAGGAAATATATATAAGACCCACCTGACACCTTCATACATGTAGAGAGCTACCAACACACCTAGGAATTACAGGTACGTTATTTCCCAGACTATGCCGCTAATTACATTGTACAGGAGATGATTGATGTGCCGGGCGAGACATCCAGAGACAAGCTGAAACATGTTACTGACACCTTTTATTCACTGTATGTACTTTGAGACTGTAGTAAAATAGTTATTCCAGTAGACAGCAAACACACACATAATTGTCATTTACACAAACATGCTGGTACATACATGCAAATATACACATCATATATTTCATCTACACATATATATATAAAACCCATTGCACTAAGGGTTATGGACACATGTATGAGCTTTTTGGCATCCCATTCTAAAACCATGGCCATTCATATGGAGTTGACTTCCCCTCTTCTGTGGAGGCTTTCAATAAGATTTTGGAGGGTGTCTGTCAGACTTTTGCTCATTTGTGAGGTCAGATATCGATGTTGGATGAGAAAACCTGCCTCACAATCAACATTCCAATTCATGGGGTGTTCAGTAGGGTTGAGGTCAGGACAGAGCCGCTCTAGGTCCTCCACACCAAACTGTTCAAACCATTTATTTATAAAGATGTTGGTTGAGAAGACCTGGCTCATTCTAGTTCAACCCAAAAATGTTCAGTAGGGTTGAGGCCATGGCTCTGAAGGCTACTCAAGTTCCTCCACACCAAACTGTTCAAACCATTTCTTTATGAAGATGTTGGTTGAGAAGACCTGGCTCATTCTAGTTCAACCCAAAAGAGTTCAGTAGGGTTGAGGCTATGGCTCTGAAGGCTACTCAAGTTCCTCCACACCAAACTGTTCAAACCATTTCTTTATGAAGATGTTGGTTGAGAAGACCTGGCTCATTCTAGTTCAACCCAAAAGAGTTCAGTAGGGTTGAGGCCATGGCTCTGAGGGCTACTCAGGTTCCTCCACACCAAACTGTTCAAACCATGTCTTTATGAAGATGTTGGTTGAGAAGAACTGGCTCATTCTAGTTTAACCCAATAATGTTCAGTAGGGTTGAGGCCATGGCTCTGAAGGCTAGTCAAGTTCCTCCACACCAAACTGTTCAAGCCATGTCTTTATGAAGATGTTGGTTGAGAAGAACTGGCTCATTCTAGTTCAACCCAAAAATGTTCAGTAGGGTTGAGGCCATGGCTCTGAAGGCTAGTCAAGTTCCTCCACACCAAACTGTTCAAGCCATGTCTTTATGAAGATGTTGGTTGAGAAGAACTGGCTCATTCTAGTTCAACCCAAAAATGTTCAGTAGGGTTGAGGCCATGGCTCTGAGGGCTACTCAGGTTCCTCCACACCAAACTGTTCAAACCATGTCTTTATGAAGATGTTGGTTGAGAAGAACTTGCTCATTCTAGTTCAATCCAAAAGTGTTCAGTAGGGTTTAGGGGGCTCTGTGCAGTACACACGGGTTCCTCCACACCAAATCACTTCAAACCATGTCCTTATGGAGATGTTGATTGAGAAGACCTGGCTCATTCTAGTTCATCTGAAAGGTGGTCAGTGGGGTTGAGGTCATGGTTCTCAAGACTACTCACGTTCTTCCACACCAAACACCTCAAACCATGTCTTTATGGAGATGTTGGTTGACAAGACCCTAGCACATTCCAATTCATCCCAAAAGATGTTTAGTTGGGTTGAGGTCAGGGTTCTGTGCAGGACACTCGAGTTCCTCCACACCAAACTGTCCAAACCATGTCTTTATGGAGCTGGCTTTGTACACGGGGGCACAGTCATGGTGGAACAGAAAAGGTTCTTCACCAAACTTTTACCACAAGGTTGGAAGAGCACAATTGTCTTCAATGTCTTTGTATGATATGGTATTACCAGGACCCTTCACTGGAAACACGGAATTTAGTATAGGGAGTATATAATAGATGTGATGGTCTGTTGTCTACATACTTTTGGGCTTTTCTCAACCTGGGTGCATCCTGGTAGAGAAAAGATATCACATGAGACTGGACTCAAAACAGACCCAAACAGTACATTGGCAGTGAGGGAGCTTGGTTTGCACTCAGCAAAGTGAAAGAATAGAGAGCAGGAGTGTATACTGTGTTCTCTGCCTCCCCCTACAGTGCAGTACCCAGCTGTGTAAGTGCAGGTACTGTACTGCTGAACTTTAAATGCGTGTGTGTGTGTGTGTGTGTGCATGCGTGTGCGTGTGTGTACATGTGTTTGTTTTTGTTTTAACTACTTGCCACCACCCACAGTAGTTATACTGCCGACAAGCAGCACAGCCCCACCAGATCACCTACCTGTACTTTGGTGGAGACTTCTGGGTTCTGCTGACCACGCTGTGATTGGACACAATTTTGTCAAAAGGTTCCAGCCACTGAATCATGGATGAAACCTACTGATCAGCTGTGTCCAATCAAAACACAGAGCCCTATGTTCACAAACACACATGACTCTACCCTGATCAGTAATCTGGCTGTTTTTTTTCCCTGCAAAGCAGGGAGAAAAAGCAGCCAGGTGGTAAAGTAAAAGCAGCACACATTACACATTAGGCACACATTTAATTCCTTGATTGCCCCTAGATGGTAACCCCTTCCCAGCCAGTGTCATTAGTGAGAGTATATAGTTTTATCACTGATCACTGTGCTAGTGCTACTACCGACGTCAGTGTCAGTGATACTCCCAGATAGTGTCTGTTAGATTCAGATTTCCTGCCACCCTATCCCAGTCACTCCCAGATAGTATCTGTTAGTGTCAGATTTCCCGCCACCCTATCCCTGTCACTCCCAGATAGTGTCTCTTAGTGTCAGATTGCCAACCACCCTATTCCAGTCACTCCCAGATAGTGTCTGTTAGTGTCAGATTGCCTGCCACCCTATCCCAGTCACTCCCACTGCCCACCACCCTATCCCAGTCACTCCCATATAGTGTCTGTTAGTGTCAGATTGCTCGCCACCCTATCCAAGTCACTCCCACTGCCCGCCACCCCATCCCAGTCACTCCCACTGCCCGCCACCCTATCCCAGACACTCCCAGATAGTGTCTGTTAGTGTCATACTGTCTGCCACCCTATCCCAGTCACTCCCAGATAGTATCTGTTAGTGTCAGATTTCCCGCCACCCTATCCCAGTCACTCCCATATAGTGTCTGTTAGTGTCAGATTGCCCGCCACCCTATCCCAGTCACTCCCAGATAGTGTCTCTTAGTGTCAGATTGCCAACCACCCTATCCCAGTCACTCCCAGATAGTGTCTGTTAGTGTCAGCATGCCCGCCACCCTATCCCAGTCACTCCCAGATAGTGTCTGTTAGTGTCAGATTGCCAGCCACCCTATCCCAGTCACTCCCAGATAGTGTCTGTTAGTGTCAGATTTCCCACCACCCATCCCAGTCACTCCCAGATAGTGTCTGTTAGTGTCAGATTTCCCGCCACCCATCCCAGTCACTCCCAGATAGTGTCTGTTAGTGTCAGATTTCCCGCTACCCTATCCCAGTCACTCCCAGATAGTGTCTGTTAGTGTCAGATTGCCTGTCACTCCCAGATAGTGTCTGTAAGTGTCAGATTGCCAGCCACCCTATTCCAGTCACTCCCAGATAGTGTCTGTTAGTGTCAGATTGCCTACCACCCTATCCCAGTCACTTCCACTGCCCGCCACCCTATCCCAGTCACTCCCAGATAGTGTCTGTTAGTGTCAGATTGCCTGTCACTCCCAGATAGTGTCTGTTAGTGTCAGATTGCCAGCCACCCTATCCCAGTCACTCCCAGATAGTGTCTGTTAGTGTCAGATTTTCCGCCACCCTATCCCTGTCACTCCCAGATAGTGTCTGTTAGTGTCAGATTGCCTGCCACCCTGTCCCAGTCACTCCCACTGCCCACCACCCTATCCCAGTCACTCCCATATAGTGTCTGTTAGTGTCAGATTGCTCGCCACCCTATCCCAGTCACTCCCACTGCCCGCCACCCTATCCCAGACACTCCCAGATAGTCATACTGTCTGCCACACTATTCCAGTCAAAGTGAATGCTGCTGAGCACCGCCATTACCAGTATGGCATCTATAGCTGCGTAAATTATAGTATATACACCATAGTTTGTAGACGCTATAACTTTAACATAAACCAATCACTATACACTTATTGGGATTATTTTTTTTTTTTTCACCAAAGACATGAAGCAGAACACTTTCTAGCCTAAGATTATTTTTTATTTGCTTACTGGATATGCTTTATAGCAGAAAGTAGAATATATATATATATATATACACACACTGTATATATAAAATGTATTTTTAATTTTCAGTCTTTTTTCATTTGATCACCCCTGAGTTTTTTTATTTGTTTTAGTGTGATTTAAATACCACCAAAAGAAAGCTCTATTTGTGTGAAAAAAACTGATAGAAATGTCATTTGCGTAGTGTTGCATGACCGCTCAATTGTCAGTTAAAGTAGCGCAGTGCTGAATAGCAAAAAATGGTCCGGTAAGGAAGGGGGTAAAATCTTCTGGAGCTCAAGTGGTTAAAGTATATGTTTGTGTGTTTTTATATCTGTTTGTATACGTGTGTGTCTGTGTATGTATGTTACTTTTAAACCTGACCACTATTCATGGACATTCAACTGCTTTTTTAGGGCTGATTTGTAATCGCATCGAGGACTGCTACTCTTCTGAAAAGCAATCCAGGCTCAGATTGATTTTCAGAGGCATTTGACAGGTAGTGAAGAGGCAATATGTCTCACTATTTTTTTTAAGGGCCAGTTCACACTATAGAAACGCAGTCCAGATGTGTTCTGGAGGCGTTTTTGCATGCCCATTGTTGACGTGTTTTTGGCGTGTTCCGGTGAGTTTTTGATGCTTTTTTGATGCGTTCCAGTGCGGTTTTTAGGCATTCCAGTTCATTTTTTCCCCTCTCGATTTTTCTTCAATTTAAATAGGGACATGTGCACTCCAGTGCGTTCTGGTGCGTTTTGATGCATTTTACTGTACAGTTCTGTTCTACTTTTTTTTTCTGCAACCGGAACTGCAAGCCCTGATGTGAACTATGACATTGACAACCATATAACCTACTTTCTGTGCGTTTCGAATGCAGGAAAAGAGCAACTGAAACGCATGGAGTGTGAACCGGCCCTTAACCCCCTAAATCACCACACCTCATCTGCTTGTAATGCACAATGTTGCAAGCAGGGGCAGACTGACAACTCATGGGGCCCCCCGGCAATAGGGGATCTTGGGGCCCCTGTGTCCTTGCCCAAACTCAAAAAAGCCTATGAAAAATGTACCAGGGGCATCTCATGGGGCCCCCTACTGACCCCAGGCCCTCAAGCAGTGCCCGAGTTTCCAAATGGTCAGTCCGCCCCTGGTTGCAAGGAGGTTGCAGTGCAGCCTCATTCACGTTGGGGTATACTTCCAGCCGTGGCTACAGCATGTGCACCCCCCAGCTGCTGCCTCTGCTACTAAAGGGGGAGCAGTTGGGGGTAGTAATATCAATTCAACTGTGTGTTTTTTCCACCCCCCAACCTCACAGGTGAACAAGCTCTTGGTTCACACCTGTGTAGCTGCTTGCTGTGTGTAGGGCAGCCTATTGATTTGAAATGCAGAGAAAGTCATCCCCCAACTCTTTTTTTAACCGCTTACCCGCCGCATTATAGCAGATATACTGCTACACGGCGGCATGGGTGAGAAAAATCATGTATATATACGTCATTTTGCATTTTCAGGTAGGGGGTGTGCGTGAGCCGCGCACACGCCCTACCCTTGCTACCTAGCCACGGATGTCAGTCCGGTGGTTACCGCCGGATCCCGGTTATTATTGAAAATTTCCGACAGGGAAGGAACACTGTTTTGTTTACAGTCTTCCTGCCTATCAAACCGGGCACACTGCACAGCCCAGTCATCCTGATCAGTGTGCTTACAGTGAAGCACACTCCCCCTGCCCCATAGTAAAACACTCCCAGCACACAGTTAACCCTTTGATCGCCCCTCACATTAATCCCTTCCTGCCCAGTGCCATTAGTACAGTATCAGTGCTGTTTTTTTAACACTGATCACTGTATTGGTGTCACTAGGGATCTCAGTGACACCAAGCCAGTTCACTCCAGTGTCCGAATGCCCGCCCAGTCCCGCAGTCCTGCTAATATTTGTTGATTGCCGCCATTACTAGTAGGAAAAAAAAAATCCCATTATCTATACCGCCATTTGTAAACGCTATAACGTTCACGTAAACCAATTATGTTACACGTGTTGGAATTTTTTTCAGCGAAGACACAGAGCAGAATACACTTTGGCCGAAACTTATGAGGAAATTTTATTTTTTTTATTTCTTTTTTCTGGACATGTCTAGTAGCAAAAAGTCCAAAATATATTTTTTTTCTCAAAATTGTCGGTCTTTTTTTGCTTATAGCGCAAAAAATTAAAACTGCACAGGTGATCAAATACCACCAAAAGAAAGCTCAATTCATGGGAAAAAAAGAACGTAAATTTCATCTGGGTGCAGCGTTGCATAACCGCGCAATTGTCAGTTAAAGTAATACAGTGCTGTAACGCAAAAAAATGGCCTGGTCAGGAACAGGGGGAATCCTCAGGAAGGCGAGGGGTTAAAGATTGCACCACACCACAAACACCCCGCGTTTGCCAATGTGTGGGGTACCATCAAGAATGAATGTCACCCCCGTGTGTCTGCTATAGCAAACAGCATGTAGAACTGAAGAAAGCTGTCTGGGTGTTTGCAAATTTGACATGTATCTTTTTTTTGTTCTCCTTTTTGAAACTTTCATATTTTGCTTGCCTATATTAAAGTGATAATAAAGGCTTACATTACGATAGATAGATAGATAGATAGATAGATAGATAGATAGATAGATAGATAGATAGATAGATAGATAATAGATAGATAGATAGATAGATAGATAGATAGATAGATAGATAGATAGATAATAGATAGATAGATAGATAGATAGATAGATAGATAGATAGATAGATAATAGATAGATAGATAGATAATAGATAGTAGATCGATAGATAGATAGATAGATAGATAGATAGATAGATAGATAGATAGATAGATAATAGATAGTAGATCGATAGATAGATAGATAGATAGATAGATAGATAGATAGATAGATAGATAGATAGAAGATAGATAGAAGATAGATAGATAGATAATAGATAGATAGATAGATAATAGATAGATAGATAGATAGATAGATAGATAGATAGATAGATAATAGATAGTAGATCGATAGATAGATAGGTAATAGAAGATAGATAGATAGATAGATAGATAGATAGATAGATAGACAGACAGACAGACAGACAGACAGATAGATAGATAGATAGATAGATAGATAGATAGATAGATAGATAGATAATAGATAGATAGATAGATAGATAGATAGATAGATAGATAGATAGATAGATAATAGAAGATAGATAGATAGATAGATAGATAGATAGATAGATAGATAATAGATAGATAGATAATAGATAGATAGATGATAGATAGATAGATAGATAGATAGATAGATAGATAGATAGATAGATAGATAGATAATAGAAGATAGATAGATAATAGATAGATAGATAATAGATAGATAGATAGATAGATAGATAGATAGTAGATCGATAGATAGATAGATAGATAGATAGATAGATAGATAGATAGATAGATAGAAGAAGATAGATAGATAGTTGAAGATAGATAGATAGACAGACAGACAGACAGACAGATAGATAGATAGATAGATAGATAGATAGATAGATAGATAGACAGACAGACAGACAGACAGACAGACAGACAGACAGACAGATAGATAGATAGATAGATAGATAGATAGATAGATAGATAGATAGATAATAGATAGATAGATAATAGAAGATAGATAGATAGATAGATAGATAGATAGATAGATAGATAGATAGATAGATAGATAGATAATAGATGATAGATAGATAGATAGATAGATAGATAGATAGATAGATAGATAATAGAAGATAGATAGATAATAGATAGATAATAGATAGATAGATAGATAGATAGATAGATAGATAGATAGATAGATAGATAATAGATAGATAGATAGATAGATAGATAGATAGATAGATAGATAGTAGATCGATAGATAGATAGATAGATAGATAGAAGATAGATAGATAGATAGATAATAGATAGATAATAGATAGATAGATAATAGATAGATAGATAGATAGATAATAGATAGATAGATAGATAGATAGATAGATAGATAGATAGATAGATAATAGATAGATAGATAATAGATAGATAGATAGATAGATAGATAGATAGATAGATAGATAATAGAAGATAGATAGATAGATAGATAGATAGATAGATAGATAGATAGATAGATAGATAGATAATAGATAGATAGATAGATAATAGATAGATAGATAGATAGATAGATAGATAGATAGATAATAGATAGATAATAGATAGTAGATAGATAGATAGATAGATAGATAGATAGATAGATAGATAGATAGATAGATACAGTTGTGTCCAAAATTATTCAACCCCCAATGCTGTAAAGGGGTTTAGGGACTATAGTGTACATTTGGAATTGTATTCAGAATCAAATCCTACAAGGACGTTGTAACTACCCAAATGCAACTAAAATGACATCAATTGTTTATGTAATACAGTAGTAAATGGTTCTTATGTGGTTTCTTCATTGCCACAATTATTCAACCCCTTAAAGACTACCACTCTGAAGAACAGAGGTTCATACAGGTGCTTTCCATCAGGTATTGAAAACACCTGTGGATGTCACCGAGCAGCAATCAAGCATAATAAGCACCAATTAGGCAGCTTTAAAATGACTGTGATACTCAGCTCCTTCTAGACATTTACTGGTGTGGTTACAAACATGGTGAAGGCAAGAGAATGGTCCAGGAAGACAAGAGAAGAGGTGATTTCTCTTCACAGGAAGGGCAATGGCTATAAGAAGATTGCAAAGATGTTAAACATACCAAGAGACACCTTAGGAAGCATCATTCGCAAATTCAAGGCAAAGGGCACTGTTGAAACGCTACCTGGTCGTGGCAGAAAGAAGATGCTGACTTCGACTGCTGTGCGCTACCTGAAGCGTAGAGTGGAGAGAAGTCCCCGTGTGACTGCTGAGGAACTGAGAAAAGATTTGTCAGATGTGGGTACAGAAGTTTCAGCCCAGACAATAAGACGCACACTGCGTAATGAAGGCCTCCGTGCCAGAACTCCCAGGCGTACCCCCTTGCTGTCTCCAAAGAATAAGAAGAGTCGACTGCAGTATGCCAAAAGCCATGTGGACAAACCACAAAAGTTGTGGGATAGTGTTCTGTGGACTGATGAAACAAAATTAGAACTGTTTGGGCCCATGGATCAACGCTATGTTTGGAGGAGGAAGAACAAGGCCTATGATGAAAAGAACACCTTGCCTACTGTGAAGCATGGTGGAGGGTCAATCATGCTTTGGGGCTGTTTTGCTTCTGCAGGTACAGGGAAGCTTCAGCGTGTGCAAGGTACCATGAATTCTCTTCAGTACCAGGAGATATTGGATGGAAACGTGATGCAGTCCGTCACACACCTGAGGCTTGGGAGACGTTGGACCTTTCAACAGGACAATGATCCCAAGCATACCTCCAAGTCCACTAGAGCATGGTTGCAGAGGAAAGGCTGGAACATTTTGGAGTGGCCATCGCAGTCACCAGACTTAAATCCGATTGAGAACCTCTGGTGGGACTTAAAGAAAGCAGTTGCAGTGCGCAAGCCTAAGAATGTGACTGAACTGGAGGCCTTTGCCCATGAAGAATGGGCGAAGATACCCGTAGATCGCTGCAAGACACTTGTGTCAAGCTATGCTTCACGTTTAAAAGCTGTTATAACTGTAAAAGGATGCTGTACTAAGTACTAAGATTGAATGTCACTTGGGGGTTGAATAAAACTGATAATGCTGTGAGCACAGAAAAGACATTTGTGGTTATTTCATTATAACTGTTATGTTATATTTGTCTGACCTACAAGTGCCTCTTTAATGTAAATGTAAGCAAGATGACTGAATGATCAAAAGCAATGTCAAACTGGCCAAAACACTCAATTTCAGTGGGGGTTGAATAATTTTGGACACAACTGTAGATAATAGATAGATAGATAGATAATAGATAGATAGATAGATAGATAGATAGATAGATAGATAGATAGATAGATAATAGAAGATAGATAGATAAATAGATAGATAGATAGATAGATAGATAGATAGATAGATAGATAATAGATAGATAGATAGATAGATAGATAGATAGATAGATAGATAGATAGTAGAAGATAGATAGATAGTAGAAGATAGATAGATAGATAGATAGATAGATAGATAGATAGATAGATTAATAATAGAAGATAGATAGATAAATAGATAGATAGATAGATAGATAGATAGATAGATAGATAGATAGATAGATAGAGAGATAGATAGATAGATAGATAGATAGATAGATAGATAGATAGATAGATAGATAGATAGATAGTAGAAGATAGATAGATAGTAGAAGATAGATAGTAGAAGATAGACAGATAGTTGAAGATAGATAGATAGATAGATAATAGATAGATAGATAGATAGATTAATAATAGAAGATAGATAGATAAATAGATAGATAGGTAGATAGATAGATAGATAGGTAATAGAAGATAGATAGATAGATAGATAGATAGATAGACAGACAGACAGACAGACAGACAGACAGACAGACAGATAGATAGATAGATAGATAGATAGATAGATAGATAGATAGATAGATAGATAGATAATAGATAGATAGATAGATAGATAGATAGATAATAGAAGATAGATAGATAGATAGATAGATATATAGATAGATAGATAGATAGATAGATAATAGATAGATAATAGATAGATAGATAGATAGATAGATAGATAGATAGATAGATAGACAGATAGATAGATAATAGATAGATAGATAGATAGATAGAGAGATAGATAGATAGATAGTAGAAGATAGATATATAGTAGAAGATAGACAGATAGTTGAAGATAGATAGATAGATAGATAGATAGATAGATAGATAGATAGATAATAGATAGATAGATAGATAGATAGATAGATAGATAGATAGATAGATTAATAATAGAAGATAGATAGATAAATAGATAGATAGGTAGATAGATAGATAGATAATAGATAGATAATAGATAGATAGATAGATAGATAGATAGATAGATAGATAGATAATAGAAGATAGATAGATAGATAGATAGATAGATAGATAGATAGATAGATAGATAATAGATAGATAGATAGATAGATAGATAGATAGATAATAGAAGATAGATAGATAGATAGATAGATAGATAGATAGATAGATAGATAGATAGATAGATAGATAGATAGATAATAGAAGATAGATAGATAGTAGAAGATAGATAGATAGATAATAGATAGATAGATAGATAGATAGATAGATAGAAGAAGATAGATAGATAGTTGAAGATAGATAGATAGATAGATAGATAATAGATAGATAATAGATAGATAGATAATAGATAATAGATAATAGATAGATAATAGATAGATAGATAGATAATAGATAGATAGATAGATAGATAGATAGATAGATAGATCCTTCTTATCTGCTCTGTGTAATGGTTTTGCACAGAGCAGTCCCTACCCTCTCCTTCTCGAGTCCCCTGCTGACGCTCTCAGCTCCTCCCTCCTGCCGAGTGGCTTGCTATGGGGGCACCTGTGCATGCTCGCTTCTGAGCCCCGCTCTATTTATCCAGAAGACACACAGAATAGAGCTTTGCCCCGCCCCACCCCCTGCTCCCTCCTCAACAACTGTGATTGGCAGCAGCAAAGACAAAATGACTCCTGCTGCTGTCTCTGAGCCAATGAAGCGATAGAGAGCCAGGACAGCCGCCACTATTGTGCACAATGCTGGATCGGGCTCAGATAAGTACTGGGGGGCCGTGGGGGGAACTGCACACTGAAGCTTTTTTACCTTCATGTATAGAATACCTGAAGGCAATAAACCTTTAGACTTTACAAGCAACTTAAAGTACAGGTGAACAGTCACCTTGTTAAGCAACCTTTTCAGTGTAAAATAGAAATCAAAGGGAAAAACATTTGTGTATAGATATAAAACGAGGGGGTTTATTTCTGTTTTTTTTTTTTTTGTAAGTACTCACATACCCTCTGTTGACAGCTACAGTAGGAGCTCAGAGAGGTGGAGGAGGGAAAACAGCTGCACACTGGTCTTCCCAGTGTGTGTGTGTGCGTGTCTAATCATTGCAGGAGATAAAGCTCAGTTCACAGCACACCTAGAGAACTGACCACACTGTGTTCTCATTCCTAGTGCGGTCCATTTTTAGTAGGAAGCAAAAGGGACTGGCAGGAACACCAGGGATTTCACATAAAGAAAGCAATACTAAGAGAACAGACGTCTTCATACAAGTACATTGGACAGCAGGCACAGATCAGGAATAGGAAATGCTGGGTTTACCTATTCTTTAACTACTTGCCGCCTGGCCTATAGTCAAATGATGGCCAGGCAAACCTCTCGTCCCTCCGGCAGGGCGTCATATGATGTCTTTCCCGGATCGCGCTTTGCACGTGCCCACAGGGCCACGCTGTGGTGAGATCTGCCACCAGCCGATGACAGATCTGTGTATTGGCCCCATTGCCGGTACCATGTAACCTGCTGTGACCAATCACAGCAGGTCACATGACAGTGGTATACAATGGATGGCTTCCTTTCATGCCATCCATTGTATACAAGTGTGTCTAGCTGTGAATGGCCACAGCGATCACATACACAGGCTGGGCCAATCACAACCCATCTGTGTCATGTGATTAACCATGGCCAACCACAGCTAATCGCAGAAAAACCCTGAATTAATCAATTTCATTCAGTTAAATGCTTGCTTATAGCAAAGAAATTATTTTCTTTGAGAGAGAAGAATTCAAATAGAGATTCCAAATAGAGATTCGGATCCAAATATTATTTTGTATGGAATTTGTTAATGATAACAATAAAAGCAGTAAAAGAAATCCCCTGCATCCAGCAACAATCCCCCTCCCCCCCCCAACAACAACAATAGATTACCCCAGCAACAATGGACCCCCACAAAAAAATACCACACCAGCAAAATAGATCTCCAACAGCAACAACAGATTTGCAAGCAACAACAGACCCCTCCCTCAAAAAGTAGATCCCTTTCGGAAACAATTGACCTCCCAGCAACAAAAGATGCCTCTCCAACAACAATAGACTTCCCCAGCAACAATAGACCACCATGCAAAAATAGATCCCCACCAGTGGCAATAGATCCCCCAGAATTCAGCATCAATAGACCCCCCTGCACACCCCAGCACCCCTTGTCATTACATACAGTTTGTGTTGGAGCTGCTGGAACTGCGTTCCCCTCTGAAAACAATGCCTGGTGCAGCTATTAGCAATAGATAACCACACGATTGTTATTGGTGTATGGTGCAAATCAATTGCATAAGCAAAACAGATGAAATGTAGTCTATAGGAAAATCCATCAATTATATGTGAGTGTCAGGGCAGGGCTGTGGAACGGACAGGCAGGCCTAGTGGCAGGGTAACGCACTGGCTGACGACAACCACCACCAACAGACCAAAGTCCCTCAGGGCGCGGAGTCTAAGTCCCAGGCTGCCCTTCACCAGGGCCCCTGATGGTGGGGATGGACTTGACGCAGCCAGGAACCAGGTCGCGGCCCTCGAGACACCCCGGCTGCGGTAATGGCCACCTGGTAAGAATGACAATAGCGTAGTCAGGCAGGCCGGGTCGACAACAATGGGACAAAACGGTACAGAACAGTAGACAGAGAATCACGGGCCGGGTTCAGCAACAGAGGGTCAGATCGAAGGAAAACACAGAGAATGGTCTTAGTCACAAGCCGAGTCAGATACCAGAAGAGTCACGAGAGTATACACAGAGCTGTAGCAAGACCAAGACACAAGTGCAAAGAGCATGTGCGGATCACAGGCTTATATGTACTCAGCCACACCCCTCTGGGGGATGGACCTCAGAGACCTGAAGGCATAAAAGATTCCCACCATGCTCAGCAGAAATCCAAGATGGATGCCAGCACATGGAGTAACATAACCTCTGGGAAAAGGTAGGACCTTGACAGTGAGGTACCTAAAAATTTTGAGGGCCAAAAGAATCCATACATTGAACATGAAGCAGGTGCTGAAACACTATGCCCTCTTTATTGAGAGTAAACATGAAAAAAAAAATTATATTATGTCCAAAAGGTGTAACAAATCCACAGCCCCACGTGTGGCCTGCCGCTGGTGAAGCGATGCCACCAGGAGAACAAAGGATGGGAGTATGGATGAACCAGCTGGAATGAAAAAAGCCAATGGTGAGTAGTGTGTATTCCAAACCAGGAAGACTAGAAATGACGTCACAGGAAATGAAAAGTCATCAACCAGAATCCAGGAAGCTGTGGACTGTGCTGCAAGGAGGCTCTGCCCCTTTGTCAAGTCAGGAGACCACAGAAGCAGTCATGCATAATATGAACATCTTCAGAGCTGATGACACTCTATCACCCAACTTAACCACTTGCCGCCCAGCCACCGCATATAAACGGTGGCAGGGCGGCACTCGTAGGCAAAACCACGTTTTAAAACATGGTTCTGCAAAACAGGTAGGGGGCGCACGTGAGGCGCGCCCCCCCCGCCTGTCCCGCGGGTTTCAGCAGCGGGTCTCCGCCGCCGGGTCACGGCCGGTTATTACCGGCCGTTTTCCCTTGATGAGCGGTAATCGCTGACACAGAGCAGGGCTGCATTGTTTACACACAGCCCTGCTCTGTGACAGTTTCCCGACAAGCTGAAGAGGGAGAGAAGAGTTTCTCTCCCGCGATCAGCTGCCCCCTCCCTCCCCCCGTCCAGTACACACCCCCGCCCCCTAGTAAAACACTCCCCTTACACAGCAAATTCTAAAAATGTTAACCCCTTCCTCCCCAGTGACATTAGTACAGTGTCAGTGGGTTTTTTTTTCACTGATCACTGTATTGGTGTCACTAGGGATGTCAGTGACCCCAAGTCAGTTCCTCCCCAGTGTCAAAATATCCGCCGCAGTCCCACCATAAGTCGCTGATCGCTGCCATATGTCGCTGATCGCCGCCATATGTCGCTGATCACCACCATTATTAGTATAAAAAAATTAAAAATTCCAGTATCTTTCCCGCCATTTGTAAACGCTATAACTTTCACGTAAACCAATTAATTTACACGTATTGGTTTTTTTTTAGCAAAGACATGTCGCAGAATGCGTTTTGGTAGAAATTTATGACTAAATTTGATTTTTGCATTTTTTTTTTACTGGACATGTTTTATAGCAAAAAGTCCAAAATATTGTTTTTTTTCCTCAAAATTGTCAGCTTTTTTTTTATAGCGCAAAAAATAAAAACCGCACAGGCGATCAAATACCACCGAAAGAAAGCTCAATTTGTGGGGAAAAAAAGGATGTAAATTTCATTTATATACCGTATTGCATGACCGCGCAATTGTCCGTTAAACTAGTGCAGCGCTGTATAGCAGAAAAATGGCGTAAATTGCAGTATCTATACCATAGTTTGTAGACGCTATAACTTCACACAAAGCAATCAATATACACTTATTGGGATTTTTTTTACCAAAAACATGGAGCAGAATACATTTTGGCCTAAATTTATAACCAACTTTGAGTTTACTATATATTTTTTATAGCTGAAAGTAAACAATATTGTTTTTCTTCAAAATTTTTGGCCTTTTTTTGTTTATGGCGTGAAAAATAAAAAGCGCACAGGTGATCAAATACCACCAAAAGAAAGCTCTATTTGTGTGAAAAAAAAAGGACGTAAATTTCGTTTGGGTGCAGCATTGCATGACCGCGCAATTATCAGTTGAATTAGTGCAGCGCCGAGTAGCAAAAAGAGGCGTGGTCATTAAGGGGGGTAAATCCTCTGGAGGGCAAGTGGTTAAAGAATCCACCATTAATGGTACAGAAGGGAGGTAGATCCCTAAGTGACTTATTAGTTCAAGCGGACCCTAGGAGCAAATACTCAAAGGCAGTGTTCAAGTTCTCAGAAAGACGGGGTTGTTACAAGTGTTCCAATTGCAATATATGCATTTCAACTCTGGGGAATACTGTATTTCACACACCCCCCACAATGGGAAACGTCACCAGATACAGGGTTACCTGAACTGTAACATCGATCACTGCATTTATATTCTGAAATGCCCGGCTCACTAGTTCATGTGGGCAAAACAAAAGGTCCCTTTAATCGTAGGTTTCAGAAACACAGGAGTGACATGAGGACAGCTCTAGTCAAGAGTATCAAGGGTGATCCTATTGATTTGAACAAACCCGTAGCAGTCCATTTTATTTCGGCAGGACACCAGGTACATGAATTGAGGGGCATGACCATCGAACACGTCAGTCGATCTTCGAGAGGAGGAGATCGTGACAACTTCCTCCTCCGTCGTGAAGCTTATTGGATCCAGAACCTTGACACGACACAACCGAGGGGACTTAATGCTAACACATCATATTTGTGCTTTTTGGATGGCAGATGAACATTGATTAGGACAGTGGTCGGCAAGCCGCGGCTCGCGAGCCACATGCGGCTCTTTACAGACTTTAATGCGGCTCTTCTGTGTGCCGGGCGCCCGCTCCCCTCCCTCCTCTCGGGCGGCCGCCCCAAAAGTCAGGACTTTGCAGCTAGCCCAGCAATGGGCAAACTACAGCCCGCGGACCTTTTAATCCCGCGGAGCGTGGCAAACATTGGCTGTCAGGATGTAGGCGGGGCAGCGTGACGAACTCCTCTCCTCTCACAGACCGGAACGGCGCGGGAACACGGCGAGAGGAACGCGCGGAGCAAAGGTAAGTGAATTGACACAATATGGGGAATGAATTACTAAAGGGGGGATGAATTACTATGGGGGATGAATTACTATATGGGGGATGAATTACTATATGGGGGGATGAATTACTATATGGGGGGATGAATTACTATAGGGGGGATGAATTACTATAGGGGGGATGAATTACTATAGGGGGGATGAATTACTATATGGGGGGATGAATTACTATATGGGGGGATGAATTACTATATGGGGGATGAATTACTATAGGGGGGATGAATTACTATAGGGGGGATGAATTACTATGGGGGATGAATTACTATATGGGGGATGAATTACTATATGGGGGATGAATTACTATGGGGGATGAATTACTATATGGGGGATGAATTACTATGGGGGATGAATTACTATATGGGGGATGAATTACTATAGGGGGGATGAATTACTATGGGGGATGAATTACTATATGGGGGATGAATTACTACGGGGATGAATTACTATATGGGGGATGAATTACTATGGGGGATGAATTACTATATGGGGGATTAATTACTATGGGGGATGAATTACTATACGGGGGATGAATTACTATATGGGGGATGAATTACTATGGGGGATGAATTACTATATGGGGGATGAATTACTATATGGGGGAAGAATTACTATGGGGGATGAATTACTATGGGGGATGAATTACTATATGGGGGATGAATTACTACGGGGGATGAATTACTATATGGGGGATGAATTACTATGGGGGATGAATTACTATATGGGGGATTATTACTATGGGGGATGAATTACTATACGGGGGATGAATTACTATATGGGGGATGAATTACTATGGGGGAAGAATTACTATATGGGGGAAGAATTACTATATGGGGGATGAATTACTATATGGGGGATTAATTACTATGGGGGATTAATTACTATGGGGGATGAATTACTATGGGGGATTAATTACTATGGGGGATGAATTACTATACGGGGGATGAATTACTATACGGGGGATGAATTACTATGGGGGATGAATTACTATATGGGGGATGAATTACTATGGGGGAAGAATTACTATATGGGGGAAGAATTACTATATGGGGGATTAATTACTATATGGGGGATTAATTACTATATGGGGGATTAATTACTATGGGGGATTAATTACTATATGGGGGATTAATTACTATATGGGGGATGAATTACTATGGGGGATTAATTACTATGGGGGATGAATTACTATATGGGGGATGAATTACTATGGGGGATGAATTACTATATGGGGGGTGAATTACTATGGGGGATTAATTACTATGGGGGATGAATTACTATATGGGGGATGAATTACTATGGGGGATGAATTACTATATGGGGGATGAATTACTATGGGGGATTAATTACTATGGGGGATGAATTACTATATGGGGGATGAATTACTATATGGGGGATGAATTACTATGGGGGATTAATTACTATATGGGGGATGAATTACTATGGGGGATTAATTACTATGGGGGATGAATTACTATATGGGGGATGAATTACTATGGGGGATGAATTACTATATGGGGGATGAATTACTATGGGGGATGAATTACTATATGGGGGGTGAATTACTATATGGGGGATGAATTACTATATGGGGGATGAATTACTATATGGGGGATGAATTACTATATGGGGGAAGAATTACTATGGGGGATGAATTACTATGGGGGATGAATTACTATATGGGGGATGAATTACTACGGGGGATGAATTACTATATGGGGGATGAATTACTATGGGGGATGAATTACTATATGGGGGATTATTACTATGGGGGATGAATTACTATACGGGGGATGAATTACTATATGGGGGATGAATTACTATGGGGGAAGAATTACTATATGGGGGAAGAATTACTATATGGGGGATTAATTACTATATGGGGGATTAATTACTATGGGGGATTAATTACTATGGGGGATGAATTACTATGGGGGATTAATTACTATGGGGGATGAATTACTATACGGGGGATGAATTACTATACGGGGGATGAATTACTATGGGGGATGAATTACTATATGGGGGATGAATTACTATGGGGGAAGAATTACTATATGGGGGAAGAATTACTATATGGGGGATTAATTACTATATGGGGGATTAATTACTATGGGGGATTAATTACTATATGGGGGATTAATTACTATATGGGGGATGAATTACTATGGGGGATTAATTACTATGGGGGATGAATTACTATATGGGGGATGAATTACTATGGGGGATGAATTACTATATGGGGGGTGAATTACTATGGGGGATTAATTACTATGGGGGATGAATTACTATATGGGGGATGAATTACTATGGGGGATGAATTACTATATGGGGGATGAATTACTATGGGGGATTAATTACTATGGGGGATGAATTACTATATGGGGGATGAATTACTATATGGGGGATGAATTACTATGGGGGATTAATTACTATATGGGGGATGAATTACTATGGGGGATTAATTACTATGGGGGATGAATTACTATATGGGGGATGAATTACTATGGGGGATGAATTACTATATGGGGGGTGAATTACTATATGGGGGATGAATTACTATATGGGGGATGAATTACTATATGGGGGATGAATTACTATGGGGGATGAATTACTATGGGGGATGAATTACTATATGGGGGATGTATTTTCAGTTTTAAAAATGTGGCTCTCAAAATAAATTTCAATCGTGGTTTTGGCGAGATTTGGCTCAGTTGAAAAAAAAGGTTGCCCACCACTGGGTTAGGACAATTCCTCATGATTGAAGTGTATATAACTTTGTAGATAATTTTGGTTTTGATTTTTCACATTCGCACTATTCACAGTAATGACAATGAAAGGTATGCAGCGCTAAAAACAGTATAGAAATCAAAGAATAGTACAAAAATCATCCGTATACCCAGAGTCAGTGTATATTGATTAATCCATATGAACCGTCAATCAAACATGAACGGTCCCAAATGTGATGTGAATGGTGAAGATGAAAGAGTGACAATAACACAATGGTGTTTGGTGTATTCCGAATCCAGTTAGACTTGTGGAAGAATCCAGTGACATAATGCGCTTACCACAAACACATACAAACTGAGCATTGTATGTATATCAGCGGACATCAGGGCCTGATCAGCAAATAGAACAGCATGTTAGACACTCGGGAATGATGGGATACACACACGAGGGCCACCTCAGGTTTTGCTGGCAGGTCCAACAGAGTCCACTCCTGATAATACTCCTCCAAAAGGCTCCACCTTGACGGGGCTCGTAAACAACGAGCCGAGCGGCAAAATGGTAGTAATAGTGAAGTATGTCTTTAATAGTCCTTTAATATGTCCTACCCCACATCCAACTGCTATCTAGATCTTGCAGGCTCCACCTCCGCAACATCTCCAAGATAGGCACATTCCTCACCCCAGACACCACCAAACAACTCGTACACTCCCTCATCATCTCACGCCTGGACTATTGCATTTCCCTTCTCACTGGCCTACCCAAATGAGCGCTATCCCCACTCCAGTCGATCCTAAACTCAGCTGCTAGACTCATCCACCTCACCAACCGCTCCACATCTGCCTCCCCCCTCTGCCAATCCCTTCATTGGCTCCCGATTGCCCAATGCATCAAATTCAAACTGCTAACTCTGACCTACAAAGCCATTCACAATGCCGCCCCAAACTACATAACTGACCTGATACCCAAATACTACCCTACCCGTTCCCTCCGCTCCTCACAGGACCTCCTACTCTCTAGCTCCCTGGTCTCCTCCTCCCAAGCTCGATTACAGGACTTCTCCAGGACTTCCCCCATCCTCTGGAACTCCCTACCCCAATCTATCAGACTGTCGCCTACCCTCCTCACCTTCAGGTGCACCCTGAAAACCCTCCTCTTCAGGGAAGCCTACCCCAACCTTACCTAACACCCGACCTCACCTAACAACTAACCTCCTCCACTCCTCCCACCACTCCATCCCCCACAGCCATCTCCTCCTGTACCACCTTCCCCTCCCTCCTAGATTGTAAGCTCGAAAGAGCAGGGCCCTCAAACCCCTCGTGTATTGTATTGTTACTGTCTTGTCTCATGTTCTGCCCCCCTCGCTACTGTACAGTGCTGAGCATACCCTTTGGCGCTATATAAATACTGTATAATAATAATAATAATAGGTAAAAAGAAAATAATACACATGGGAACTCACATAAAGTAACAATTGAATGGCCTCCAGGTCTAACAGATAAGCTCCCTGGTGGCTAATGGCTCCCTGGTGGTTAATGGCGTCAGTTGGGCGGATCCCCTAACATGTTTCGAGCCATGCTCGTTATCAAAGGGGTGAATCCTCTCCCAAGGACGCCTGAATTTTAAAACCGTGGTCGCGCATGCGCCACTCATTATTCACAGTGGTTTCTCTCTGGTCACATGCCTGATAAAGGGGCCCTGCGAGACTCCGAAACGTTGCCTTGCTGTAACTATGTGATCGTTCAATTAAACCTTTGGACCCATACCCATGAGTTGTCAGTCTGCCCCTGACAGACTCACACTTTTTTGGCAGTTTGGCATTTGAGAGGCTCATATTACACTTTCTTTGATTTTAACACACATTAAAGTGCCTACATGTTCAGTATGCTTGTTTGATGTGTTTTTGAGGCTTCTGTGATGACTTTTTAAGCTTTAATGAAGCTTAACAAATGCTCCGTGTGAATTGTTTTTCTATTTGTTTTAAAGGGGCCCAGTAGAACCCTAGCTTAGTATTACCCCAAGCTCAGTAATAACCCTGCTCAGCAGATCTCTAGCTCATTAATACCCTCATTCAGCAGATCCCTTTCTCAGTAGTACCCCAAGCTTTACTGATTCCCTGCTCAGTGGTAACTCCCAGCTCTGCTGATTCCCCACTCAGTAGTAACCCCCAGTTTTGCTGATCCCCCACTCAGTAGTAACCCCCAGCTCTGCTGATCCCCCACTCAGTAGTAACCCCCAGTTTTGCTGATCCCCCACTCAGTAGTAACCCCCAGCTCTGCTGATCCCTTGCTCAGTAGTAATCCCCAGCTCTGCTGATCCTTTGCTCAGTAGTAATCCCCAGCTCTGCTGTTCCCCCACGCAGTAGTAACCCCCAGCTTTGCAGATCCCCTGCTCAGTAGTAACTCCCAGCTCTGCTGATCCCCAACTCAGTAGTAACCAACAGTTTTGCTGATCTTACTTTCTCTCCCGGCCCCCCTTCTCTCCCGCTATATTTCTCCCATGCTATGCACCACATATGACATCTCCGGCTCCAGTCACCCAGCTCTGCAGATCCTCCGCCACTCAGTCCTCTTTCTGGTCCCCACTCACCTTCCACTATAGAGTTCCCACATGTGGTGGTTTATGTAAGAATTTATTCTACTTATGAAGGGCGATGTCCTTTTCCCTTAAATAAAATATTGCAGTGCCTCCAGCCGTTAAAATACGGCAAATATTTAATGAACCAATAATTTGGACACCTTAATAATTTGATCACCACTTATTATTATACCTTGAGTCCTTTTAGCCAGTATGATTTCGTACCATACACACAAAAATTGTCTTATAATAAATAAATATATAAATTTATTTATGTACAAAAATTATATATATATTAACACAAAACGCAAAAGACTGGTAATAAATGGATACTGGTACACACGATCAAAAATATACTATACCAATACTATACACCAAACAATATTTCTAGATAATGATAAAGATTAAAATTAAATTTAGTAATAAATGGTAATTTAGAGTACTTCAGAGGTCATTTTCTCCCAAAACGTGGCCATAGGAATGGGAGAAAATATTCCCTGATAAATTGTACTATAACCAATAAAAATTAATTAATTATGCAATATGTAGATTTTCAATATGACACCAAACAATTCTTAGCAGTAATAATATGGATCTCTCTATCTATATATGAACACCCAATGCAGTTATCACCCCAATGCAATTATTATCACTCTACACAAGAGAGGAGATATACAATACAATATTAATTCTAAACAGTCTCACCACACCCAGAATCTGGATTATGACGCCTCCCCAGTGGACTCAGCTGGCAATTGAAACGCCTTCAGGAATGGCCACAGGGAGCAAGTGAGAGATAGTGTAATAGGTGGTAGGGTTGAAAAAAAAATGTAGGATGGTAGAAGTTCAGAGACTTAGAAGTTTAGTAGAAGTTTTTAAAAGTTTGAAAGGATTAAGTAGTAGTTCTTCAGATGGGATAGATTTCAGCCTCGTCAGATTTCTTCAGTTTTTCAGATCTCCTTGGTTTTTCTGTAGCTTTTCTTATTTTTCTTAGTATGAGTTTTTCCAGCTTGTTTTTCTGCTTGTGTTTTTTTTTGTGTGAGGTGCATGGCTTTTTTATACCATCCAAACCATTGTTTTAAAGACCCTCCCAACAGGCTTTTTGATTGGCCGGTCGAGAGGTGTATGTACCTAAGATATCTCTCACCTGTCCACTGGGGGGCAGTCAGGGATCACAAAACAATTTGAGTATTAATGATGGAAACCAAGGTGATTTTAGATATTAAATATACGTCTTATATTTGATTTTACTACTAATGTTTCGGATAGGAATCATAGAAAGATATATGTGTATTCAGTTATTCATTTCCCTGAGGTTCGAACTTGTGTGAAAACATTTGCTTTCTGATGGAAACATACAACTGATACCAATTCAAAAAATATCTTACTTTTCACCATTTCATACTTAATTTAGTGGTATGCAATCCCCAACTCTGCTGAATATATTTTTCTTTGAAAAAGAGTGTGAATAATATGTCTCTTCTTTAATGTCTTTGTGGGTAGAAATATATGTTCTAAGTTTCACCTTTTGGTTTTAGGAATGACGAACAGGAAACCTCTGTTTACCTGTCCATTGTTAAGATAATAGGGTAAACAACCAGTTATCCTTGTAGCCTTCCTTTGAGAAGTCTGTTGGCTTATCACTCTCCCCAAGGTTTTGTTTAATCTTCTCAGACTTACAAGTATCGTCTCACCATTGCTAATTTGGTCAGGTGTGGTGATTCACTGTTTGGAAGTCCAACGTTGTATTTGGCTTTATAATTAACTTTTTGTAGGTGGAATCTCCTCATTTCCAACAGACAATGGCAACTTGTTGATAAAACATACTTTTGCCAGTCTTATAGTCACCGACATCAGCTCTCACTATTGTCTGTCTTGGGCCTTGTTTGACTACTTGTAGAAATTCAAATAACCTATTGTCTCTGGAACAGGTTCCTTCCACTCATTGTGGGTGTAATTTCACTAGAAGGTCATTTGAATTCTAACCAAGAAAGGTTAACCCTTAACAGACGGCTGGGCTTGTTGCTGTTGGAATGAAATCATATTTTTAATAAGCAGTCCCCCAAAAGTCACTACACACATTTTGCATTACATGTGCCATCTGCTAGTTGCTCTGCTCTGGTATCGACCCTGCTCACCTTCCTGCAGATCCATGCTTCACACCAGATGTGACATCTGCACCAGACATTCCCAGAAATCCAGTACACATGAACAGGAAGTGACTGCTGGTGATGTCTCTCTGGTTCAATATTTAGCTTCCCAGTGCATCCTGGGATATCTTTTACCTGCAATACCTCCAAAACAAAGCAAAGCTAACTGAATAAATGCCCCTCAACTGCTGCAGGTGCTGTTATCAAGCATTATAATGGACTTCTGTGAAGGCTTTGGAAGTGCTTTGAAGCACCAATAAAGTAACATGGGGTATAATTTTTGAAGTGAAGCAAAGCAAATGCAACAGTGTAAACAGGCCTGTAAGGTAACCATTTTATTTAGTGAGAAGTGCTTTGATTGACATTCAATGCACTTTAAAAAAAAAGTGTGTCAAATGCCACTTTTTAAAGCAAGTGAAAACAAGCCCTACATTGAGAGCAGAAAAGCCTGGCTCATGCCAGTGTGAAGAGAAGGAACCTCTCTCTATGGCTAAAAGCAGGGGTCTCTCCGCAGAGGTCCCACACACCCCCTGTTGGGCTTGAAAGTACACAATAGTCACTTAAAAAGTTACAGCCTAATAACAGTCATTCAATTCCTTTCACAGATGGCACACCAAAAAAATCAAACACTGAATGCTGAAGTCCTGATTGTTGGATTCGAGAATCTCATTGACTACAGAATCCCTCTCTTCCTTCTCTTACTGATCATTTACACGGTGACTTGTATTGAGAACCTTCTTATTATATTTTTGGTATATATAAGTCCTTGTCTCAACTGTCCCATGTACATCCTGATCGGAAATTTGCTCCTCTGTGAATTTCTTTATACGACGGATCTGGTGCCCCTGATATTGCACCACATGCTCTCAGGGAGACCCACCATCTCCCATCTTGGATGTTCTGTCCAGTTAAGTGTATCTGGAGCCATAACAATCGTTGAGACCTTGCTGCTCACTCTGATGTCATATGACCGATATTTGGCCATTTGTAAACCTCTCAGGTACTCCGTTCTCATACACAATAGACTCTGCTTCTATTTAGTAGCCTTGATTTGGCTCGTTTCAGTTGCAATAATTTCGGGTCAATTTTACAATGTAATAAATCTTGAATTTTGTGGTGCTCTGACCATCGATCATTTTTACTGTGACTTCACCCCTTATGTTTCCCTTGCATGCTCAAACATAATGCCTGCTGTTGTACTTGGCTTGACAGTCAGCATTACATTAACTATTTTACCGTTCCTATTGATTGTTCTGTCCTACGTCTTTATTATATTCACAATCCTCAGGATACAGACGTCGGAGGGAAGGAAGAAAGCCTTCTCTACCTGCAGCTCACACCTCCTTGTAGTGACTATATATTACACTGCGCTTTTCTGCTTATACGGGGTGCCGAGGAGTGATCAATATCTCAATGTCTACAAAGGATTGTCCTTCACATACTTTTCAGTGACGCCGATGATCAACCCCATCATTTACACTTTAAGGAATCAGGAGATTCATAAAGCTCTGAAGGCAGCAATAAGTAAAATGAAAACTTTTTATTGTTAGCATATAACATATACATTTGTATTATATTGTACAAAAAGTTACACATTGTTTTCATTTTCTTCTAAAGTAACTTTCCAAATTAAACTTGTATTGTACAAACTATTGTTCATTGATTTATATTGTACCAACTATTACTCATTGACTTATTTTCTTCTGAAAAAAATAAATATATATATATATAAACATAGTGACGGCATCAAAAGTGGTCCATTGAGTCTACCCTTTTTGTGTGTGTGTGTTTTCGTTTTGTTTTGGGATTTTTTGTGTTTTTTGTTTTTGTGTGTGTGTGTGTGTGTGTGTTTAACTTTTTTGTCTGAGTATAGATCTATGTTTGTCCCAAGCATGTTTGAAGCTATTTACTGTTGACTGGCTCACTACCTCTACTAGAAGTTTATTCCAAGTATCAACTACTCTTTCAGTAAAATAATACTTTCCGAGATTAGTTTTGAACTTTCCTCCAGTTAGTTGGAGATCATGTCCCCGTGTTCTTGATTTTGGTTTCGTGTTGAGAATCCTGCCCTCCTGAACCTTATTGACCCCCTTGATGTATTTAATGGTTTCAGTCAAGTCTCCCCTTTCCTTTCTTTCCTCCAGACTGTACATGCAAAGTTTCTGAAGTCTCTCTTGATATGTTTTATCCCCCAGAACTTTCACCATTTTTGTTACCATCTATGGACTGGTTCTATCCTATCAATATCTCTTTGTAAGTGAGGTCTCCAGAACTAGACGCAGTATTCTAGATGAGGTCTAACTAAAGATCGATTTTGGTAAATCAGGACCTCTTTCCTCCCTCTGGTGACCCCTCCAGTGATATAAAGATCTATATAGAGGAATCAGAACCTCCTTCCTACTGCTGGTGACCCCTCTAGTGATATAAAGATCTATATATAGGAATCAGGACCTCCTTCCTCCTCCCTCCGGTGACCCCTCTAGTGATATAAAGATCTATATAGAGGAATCGGGACCTCCTTCCTCCTCCCTCCGGTGACCCCTCTAGTGATATAAAGATCTATATAGAGGAATCAGGACCTCCTTCCTCCTGCTGGTGACCCTCTAGTGATAAATATATCTATATAGAGGAATCAGGACCTCCTTCCTACTACTAAGTGACCCCTCTAGTGATACAAAGATCTATATAGAGGAATCAGGACCTCCTTCCTCCTCCCTCCGGTGACCCCTCTAGTGATATAAAGATCTATGTAGAGGAATCGGTACCTCCTTCCTCCTCCCTCCGGTGACCCCTCTAGTGATATAAAGATCTATGTAGAGGAATCGGGACCTCCTTCCTCCTCCCTCCGGTGACCCCTCTAGTGATATAAAGATCTATATAGAGGAATCAGGACCTCCTTCCTCCTGCTGGTGACCCTCTAGTGATAAATATATCTATATAGAGGAATCAGGACCTCCTTCCTACTACTAAGTGACCCCTCTAGTGATACAAAGATCTATATAGAGGAATCAGGACCTCCTTCCTCCTGCTGGTGACCCCTCTAGTGATAAATATATCTATATACGTAGAGGAATCAGGACCTCCTTCCTCTTACTAAGTGACCCCTCTAGTGATATAAAGATCTATATAGAGGATTTGGGACCTCCTTCCTCCTACTAAGTGACCCCTCTAGTGATATAAAGATCTATATAGAGGAATCAGTACCTCCTTCCTCCTGCCAGTGACCCCTCTAGTGATATAAAGATCTATATAGAGGAATCAGGACCTCCTTCCTCCTGCTGGTCACCCCTCTAGTGATATAAAGATCTATATAGAGGAATCAGGACCTCCTTCCTCCTGCCGGTGACCCCTCTAGTGATATAAGGATCTATATAGAGGAAACAGGACCTCCTTCCTCCTGCTGGTGACCCCTCTAGTGATATAAAGGTCTATATAGAGGAATCAGGACCTCCTTCCTCCTGCTGGTGACCCCTCTAGTGATATAAAGATCTATATAGAGGAGTCAGGACCTCCTTCCTCTTGCTGGTGACCCCTCCAATGATATAAATTTCTATATAGAGGAATCAGGACCTCCTTCCTCCTGCTGGTGACCTCTCTAGTGATAAATATATCTATATAAAGGAATCAGGACCTCCTTCCTCTTACTAAGTGACCCCTCTAGTGATATAAAGATCTATATAGAGGATTTGGGACCTCCTTCCTCCTACTAAGTGACCCCTCTAGTGATATAAAGATCTATATAGAGGAATCAGTACCTCCTTCCTCCTGCCAGTGACCCCTCTAGTGATACAAAGATCTATATAGAGGAATCAGGACCTCCTTCCTCCTGCTGGTGACCTCTCTAGTGATAAATATATCTATATAGAGGAATCAAGACCTCCTTCCTCTTACTAAGTGACCCCTCTAGTGATATAAAGATCTATATAGAGGATTTGGGACCTCCTTCCTCCTACTAAGTGACCCCTCTAGTGATATAAAGATCTATATAGAGGAATCAGTATCTCCTTCCTCCTGCCAGTGACCCCTCTAGTGATATAAATTTCTATATAGAGGCATCAGGACCTCCTTCCTCCTGCTGGTCACCCCTCTAGTGATATAAAGATCTATATAGAGGAATCAGGACCTCCTTCCTCCTGCTGGTGACGCCTCTAGTGATATAAGAATCTATATAGAGGAAACAGGACCTCCTTCCTCCTGCTGGTGACCCCTCTAGTGATATAAAGGTCTATATAGAGGAATCAGGACCTCCTTCCTCCTGCTGGTGACCCCTCCAATGATATAAATTTCTATATAGAGGAATCAGTACCTCCTTCCTCCTGCCGGTGACCCCTCTAGTGATATACATTTCTATATAGAGGAATCAGGACCTCCTTCCTCCTGCTGGTGACCTCTCTAGTGATAAATATATCTATATAGAGGAATCATAACCTCCTACCTCCTGCTGGTGACCCCTCTAGTGATATAAAGATCTATATATAGGAATCAGGACCTCCTTCCTCCATCTGGTGACCCCTCTAGTGATAAATATATCTATATACGTAGAGGAATCAGGACCTCCTTCCTCTTACTAAGTGACCCCTCTAGTGATATAAAGATCTATATAGAGGAATCGGGACCTCCTTCCTCCTGCTGGTGACCCCTCTAGTGATATAAAGATCTATATAGAGGAATCAGGACCTCCTTCCTCCTGCCGATGACCCCTCTAGTGATATAAAGATCTATATAGAGGAATCAGGATCTCCATCCTCCTGCCGGTGACCCCTCTAGTGATATAAAGATCTATATAGAGGAATCAGGACCTCCTTCCTTTTGCTGGTGACCCTCTAGTGATAAATATATCTATATAGAGGAATCAAAACCTCCTTCCTCCTACTAAGTGACCCCATCTAGTGATATAAAGATCTATATAGAGGAATCGGGACCTCCTTCCTCCTGCCGGTGACCACTCTAGTGATATAAAGATCTATATAGAGGAATCAGGACCTCCTTCCTCCTACTAAGTGACCCCCCAAGTGATATAAAGATCTATATAGAGGAATCAGGACCTCCTTCCTCCTACTAAGTGACCCCTCTAGTGATATAAAGATCTATAAAGAGGAATCGGAACCTCCTTCCTCCTGCAGGTGACCCCTCTAGTGATATAAAGATCTATATAGAGGAATCGGGACCTCCTTCCTCCTGCCGGTGACCCCTCTAGTGATAAATATATCTATATAGAGGAATCAGGACCTCCTTCCTCCTGCCGGTGACCACTCTAGTGATATAAAGATCTATATAGAGGAATCAGGACCTCCTTCCTCCTACTAAGTGACCCCCCAAGTGATATAAAGATCTATATAGAGGAATCAGGACCTCCTTCCTCCTACTAAGTGACCCCTCTAGTGATATAAAGATCTATAACGAGGAATCGGAACCTCCTTCCTCCTGCCGGTGACCCCTCTAGTGATAAATATATCTATATAGAGGAATCAGGACCTCCTTCCTCCTGCAGGTGACCCCTCTAGCGATATAAAGGTCTATATAGAGGAATCAGGACCTCCTTCCTCCTGCTGGTGATCCCTCTAGTGATATAAAGATCTATATAGAGGAATCAGGAGCTCCTTCCTCCTGTCGATGAGACCTCTAGTGATATAAAGATCCATATAGGGGAATCAGGATCTCCTTCCTCCTACCGTTGATCCCTCTAGTGATATAAAGATTTATATAGAGGTATCAGGACCTCCTTCCTCTTGCTGGTGACCCCTCTAGTGATATAAAGATCTATATAGAGGAATCAGGACCTCCTACTAAGTGACCCCTCTAGTGATATAAAGATCTATATAGAGAAATCAGGACCTCCTTCCTCCTGCCGGTGACCCCTCTAGTGATATAAAGATCTATATAGAGGAATCGGGACCTCCTTCCTCCTGCTGGTGACCCCTCTAGTGATATAAAGATCTATATAGAGGAATCGGGATCTCCTTTCTCCTGCCGGTGACCCCTCTAGTGATATAAAGATCTATATAGAGGAATCGGGATCTCCTTCCTCCTGCTGGTGACCACTCTAGTGATATAAAGATCTATATAGAGGAATCGGGATCTCCTTCCTCCTGCTGGTGACCCCTCTAGTGATATAAAGATTTATTTAGAGGAATCATGACCTTCTTCCTCCTGCTGGTGACTAGTGATAGACTGAACACCCCCCCTTCAGTTCGGGATCGAACATCCAAAGCTACAGAATGTTCAACCACAAACTTTGAACACAAGCAATATACTGAGTGGTATCTTAGCTCATCTGAGTACGTGGTAAGATACCGCTCAGTTACTAGAATACGGTTATATAATGTCATGCAATATTTTAGTAGTGAACTATTCATTCATGTTTCAATGTAAAAAGAACTGGCATTGCCCAACAATATATATATATATTTTTTTTTAATGGCGTGCCTTTCAGCTCTGGTATGGATTTTGAGGGGAACCCCTATGGTAATTTATTTTTAAAAATGTTGTGGGGGTCCCTCCCAAAATCAATACCAGACCCTTATCCGTGCATGCAGCCCAGCAGGTCAAGAAAAGGGGGGATGAGCTAGCGCCCCCCCTCTTCCTGAACCATACCAGGCCGCATGAACTCAACAGGGGAGGGTGAACCCTTCCCCAAAGCACTTTGTCCCCATGTTGATAGGGACAAGGGCCTCTTCCCCACAACCATTGCCTGTGGTTGTGGGGGTCTGTGGGTGGGGGGCTCATCGCAATCTGGAAGCCCCCTTTAACAAGGGGGCCCCCAAATCCCACCCATTGTACGTGGTACCGCTACCCATTCACAAAAAAAAGCATAGTGTAAAAAGAGACAGGTGAAAGTCTTTGAAAAGTCCTTTATAAAAAATAAAATAAAAAAATCCAACATCAATCACAATGCCCGCCGCCTCCGCTACCCGAAAAAAAAAAGCTCTGCTCATGATGCTGGCTCCTACTGTCTGACAGCTGTGCCCCTGATGACAGTTCTTAAATACTGTTATGACGTCACAAGGGAGCAGGGGTTCACCTCACCCCCTTGTGACATCATCACCGCTGTGGTTCGTCAAAGCATTGCTTCGGCAAATCACAATACACTGTCAGGGTGTAGTGCATTGTTAGGCATGACAAACAGCCCGCCAAACACCTGTACCATTTGTGTGTTCGCCAAACACACGAACGGCCCATGTTCAACTTGAACATGAAGCCCATCCCTACTGGTGACCCCTCTAGTAATGTATCCTAGTGTCACGATCCGCCTGGTGGCATCTCTATCGGTCCACAGCACGGATTTCCTCTAAGTCCCAATATGCTTATTCACCAGGGCCTCTGATGGTGGAAATGGACTTGGAGCAGACTGAGACCAGGTCACGACCCCTGAGTACATCCGACAATTGTAGAGAGCACTGTCAGAGGAGTGCGGGGTAAGGAGTCTGCTGTGAAGAGGCTGGCAGACCTGGTAACCAGGAACGATCCCTGCGGGATGGATGGATGGATCGTCTGGGTGGCTGGAAACGTAGTCAGGTGGGCCAGGTCAGCAACGCGCGGGCAGTGAGGTACCGGAGGAGAAGGCAGAGAGTGGTTGAGGTCACAAGCCAGGTTCAGTAACTAGTGGACAGCGCGGTACAAAGGGGTCAGGCAAGCCAAGGGTTAAGCAGGATACAATCAGCAGGGTCAGGTACAAAGCAGAGGTCGGCAGCGGAGTAACACAGGATCAGGTATCAGGAACAGAACACAAAAGACCAAACGGCAATTTGACATACCTCTATTCCCATTTAAATAGCCCGCCCTGCGTTGTCATTGGTGCCAGGTGCGTGTCCGCGATCGAGAGTGCACATGTGCTGCCATCGTGATCGCCCGGTCCTGCTGCCCGCTGATTAGAACGCGTCGGTGTCCTGCGCATGCGCCGCCCTGCACATTGCGGCAGGGACACCAACCCCTGACACCTAGAATTCTATTTGCTTCCCCCACTGCCTGGCCACACTGTTTGCTCATTTTGCAATCATCTGAGATAAGTACCCTAAGTCCTTTTCCTCTGTAGTGCTGGCCAACACTGTACCCCCAATGTTGTACTCTCTCAAGGGATTCTTTTTCCCTAGGTGCATTATTTTACATCATTAAACTGCAATTTCCACTTTTTTGACCAATCTTCCAGCAATGCCAAATCATGTTCCGTGTTACAGACACCTCCAGGGATATCAACCCTATTGCACACCTTTGTGTCATCAGCAAAGAGACATCCCCTTACCCAACAACCCTTTAGTTCTATCAGTTACATATAGATTAGATAGAACAGGTCCAGTACAGAGTCTTGTGTACACTACTAGTGACTGGTCTCTGTTCCGAGTGAATCCCATTTACAACTCTGGCATCTATCCTTTAGCCAGCTGCATATCCACTGAACCACCCAAGGGCTAAGTCCTAGCTTTTGTATTAGATCATTATGTAGAATTGTATCAAATGCCTTGTTTAAATCAAGATATAATGGGGTTTATTTACTAAAGCTGGAGAGTGCAAAATCAGACTCACTTCTGCATAGAAACCAATCAGCTTCCAGGTTTCATTGCCAAAGCTTCATTGAACAAGCTGAGGTTAGAAGCTGATTGGTTCTATGCAGAAGGGAGTCTGATTTTGGACTCTCCAGCTTTAGTAAATAAACCCCAATATGTCTACAGCACCAACCGGGTCCAAAACGTTGGTAGTATAGTAAAAGAATCCAATCAGATTAGTCTGACATGGTCTGCCCTCAAAAAAGCCATGCTACTTTGAACCCAGCAAGTTGTGTGTTTTTAAGTGATCAATGATCCTTCTTTACAGGTACAATATTAGCTGTCCGCCAGTCATGGGGAACATCTCCTGTTAGAAGAGACTGATTAAAAAGATCAGTTAATGGTCCAACAACTAGACCTCAAAGTTAGAACTCTGGGATGAATACCATCAGGGCCCATTGCTTTAACCAAGCCATTTCCTCTGCTACCTCTGTCTCTGGAAATCCTAAAAATGAACCATCATTAGTAGAACCAATATGATTTCCAAACTTATTATTATTAGTATAATTTATTTCTGAGAAGGATATATATATATATATATATATATATATATATATATATATATATATATATACTGTATACACACACGGCACAAACATGTATTGACATTAAGGACAACTTCTGAATCTCATATCTCCTTACATTCTTAAAAGGAAAGTACAAGACGGGCACCATGATTTTGTCAATAGTTTGCACTTTATTCTGAAGTCTGGGACTTTATTCAAAGTGACTCTGTAGTAAATGGCACTGACTCCCTGTAAGCGGGTTGCACTTTAGCTAGTTAGGTACTACCCTGTATGGGAGAGTTAGAGTTCATTTTTGTCATTGGTATTTTGCTTGATGGGTTTCCTTGGGTCCAGCCTACTGGTTCTGTGATATATATATATATATATATATATATATATATATATGACAGCGAGGAAGTTGAGCAGGACTTGATATGAGAGCCCAGAGTGGATGCAGTATAAGAAACCCGAAGCCAACTTCTGGGAGCCTGTCACGATGTAGGATGTCAGCAGGACCTGGGTTTCACCCTGAAGACATCAGCTACTGGAGAATGCCACCTTTGGACCTTTAGAGCATGGACTCTACTTTTGAAGGTATACCAGGGCAGCAGATAGCCTGAGTTAGGATTAGGGACATAGGAAGAGGACTGTTCTTGTCTACTGAACTTTGTAATGTTTGGCACCTTGATACTGTATAAATAAAGAATGTAAATAGGAAGAAGACAAAGTTTCAAGGGGTGCAATGCAAGTAAACAGCACCACCCTACACATAATGTATACACTGCTGTGAAAAAGTATTTGCCCCTTCCTGATTTTTTTTATTTTTTTTCATATTTGTCACACTTAAATGATTCAGATCGTCAAACGATTTTAATACTACACATAGATAACCCGAGTAAATACAAAATGCAGTTTTTAACTGATGATTTAATTTATTAAGGGTACAAAGCTGTCCAATCCTGCCTGGCCCTAAGTGAAAAAGTAATTGCTCCCTAAACCTAATAACTGGTTGTACCACCCTTGGCGGCAACAACCGCCATCAAGAGTTTGCGATAACTGGCAATGAGTCTTTCACATCACTGTGGAGAAATTTTGACCCACTCTTCTTTGCAGAATTTTTTTCATTCAGCCAAATTGGAGGGTTTCCAGCATGAATGGCCTGTTTAAGGTCATGCCACAGCATTTCAATCAGTTTTAAGTCTGGACTTTGACTAGGCCACTCCAAAAACCTTCATTTTTTTTTTTGTTAGCCTATTAGAGGTGGTCTTGCTGGTGTGTTTTGGATCATTGTCCTGCTGCATAACCCAATTGTGCTTGAGCTTGAGGTTATGAACTGATGGTCGGTCATTCTCCTTCAGGGTTTTCTGGTAGAGTGGAGAATTCATGTTTCCATCAATTATGGCAAGTCTGCCAAGTCTTAAAGCTGTAAAGCAGCCACAGACCACCACACCTTCCAAAAAGTCCAACTTTTGTCTCATCAGTCCACAGAATATTTGCCCAAAAGTCTTGTAGGTAATCATGGTGAGACAAGCCTTTGTGTTTTTTTTGGTCAGCAGTGGCTTTGGCCTTGGAACTCTCCCATGGAGGCCATGTTTTCCTAGTCTCCTTCTTAATGTTGGATCATGAACCTTGACCATAACTGAGGCAAGTGAGGCCTGAAGTTCTCTGGAAGTTGTTCTGTGTTCTTTTATGACCTCCTGGATGAGTCGTTGTTGTGCTCTTGGAGTAATTTACTTTGTTTCTCATCTGTTCTTGAATTTCTTTAGATATTGACATGATTTGTTGCTTTTTTAGATCTTTTAGTGTGCTTAACTTTGTCAGACAGCTTCTGTTTAGCTGATTTCTTGATTCAACAGGTCTGGCAGTAATCAGTACTGGGTGTGGCAAATAAAATCTAACTCAGCTTTCCAAAAAACATAGTTTATCATAGTTCATTCATGATTTATCAAGGGGGAGGGGGGTGGGGGAATTACTTTTTCACAGGCCAGGCAGGTTTGGACAGATTTTTTTCCCTCAATAAATGAAATCACTATTTAAAAACTGCATTTTGCATTTACTCAGATTATCTTTGTGTAATATTAAAATTTGTAAGATGATTTGAATAATTTAAGTGTGACAAATATGCAAACAAAACAAAAATCAGGAAGCGACAAATACTTTTTCAAGGCACTGTAGCTGTTGGTCACTGGGGTATGAAGAGTTAGTGCCAAAAAAGCCATCATGGTGCAGTACTACATGTGAAGCCATGGGCAATGGAAATCTAAGATCGCTTAATGCAACCTGTCCGTAGCGTGTACTTGTTATAGGCAGCGAGGGAGATGTTGTCCGAACTCCTGTTGCCGTGGTCTTTCTCCCATAGCAACAGGAATGAACTCTTATCGCAGAGGTCCCCATTTTGTACAGAGGTGTGCAAGCTCAAGAGTCAAGTGTACATGTGGAGCCCACACTGGGCGAATGGCGGGGCCCCCCTCTACTATTGGAAAAGGTAGTGGAAACCACTGGACAGGTGGTTGTGGACAAGGCTCAACATATCCCTCCTAATTGCAGGTTACAATGGAAGGATGTGCACGGGGACCAGAAAGTTAACTAGAGGACAGTTATGGTGCAAGTATACATTGTGTGTGTTCAAGAGTAAAGGCCCATCTTAAGGTTGAGTATTCTCCCACTGTAGCCTCAGACTTGTCCCAGGACATTGATGAAAAAGTCACAAGAATAAAGTGATCCTGTCACAGGTGACTAGCAAATCCCAGAAGAACCCATGCACCAGGGCAGCCCTCTTATATGACCCAGACTAGGTGCCCATCTAGTTAATAGGGGAACATGGAATGTCTGCATTCTAATAATTGGCACTGGATATTTTCTGTCATGGATGTCTTTTAATAATTGGCATTGGGCATTCTCTTTCACTATTGGAATTTAGTTAATGGCACTAAGCATTTTCATTTCCATGGCTGTCCTCTAGTAACTGGTGTTGGGCATTATCTGTAATTTCTGCCTGCTGATCATTGACTATAATCATTCTTTGTCATGGCTGTATTTAAATAATTAGTAATGGGCATTCTCTGCCATGGCTGTCCTTTATTAATTGGCACTGGACATTCTCCCACATTTCTGCCCTTTTGAAATTGGCTCAAGACAATCTTTGTCATGGCTGCCTTCTAATAATTGATATGGGATATTATCTGTCATGACTGTACTCTGTTAAATGACATTAGGCATTTTCTGCCTCATTGTCCTCTTGTCAGGGATCCGGGTATGACCAGAGGTCTAATAACTAGTACTGGGCATTCTCTGTCATAATTGTCCTCTGGTAAATAACACTAGGCATTATTTTTCATGTTTGCCCTCTAGTAAATGGCACTAGGCATTCTCTGTTGTGGCCGCCCTATACAGTGCTTTGAAAAAGTATTCCTACCCCTTGAAATTTTCCACATTTTGTCATGTTACAACCAAAAATGTAAATGTGTTTCATTGGGTTTTTATGTGATATGATAAAGGGACAGGATGTAAAGGGATTTGGTGTGATAGACCAACACAAAGTGGCACATAATTGTGAACTGGAAGGAAAATCATAAATGGTTTTCCACATTTTTTACAAATGAATATCTGAAAAGTGTGGCATGCGTTTGTATTCAGCCGTTTTTACTCTGATACCCCTAACTAAAATCTAGTGGAACCAATTGCCTTCAGAAGTCACCTAATTAGTAGAGTCCACCTGTGTGTAATTTAATCTCAGTAAAAAAACAGCTGTTCTGTGAATCCCTAAGAGGTTTACTAGAGAACATTAGTGAACAAACAGCATCATGAAGGCCAAGGAACACACCACACAGGTCAGGGATAAAGTTGTGGAGAAGTTTAAAGCAGGGTTAGGTTATTAAAAAATATCCCAAGCTTTGAACATCTTATGGAGCATTGTTCAATCCATCATCCGAAAATGGAGAGAGTATGGCACAACTGCAAACCTACCAAGACATGGCCACCCACCTAAACTGAAAGGCTGGGAAAGAAGAGCATTAATCAGAGAAGTAGCAAAAGAGGCCCACGGTAACTCTGGAGGAGCTGCAGAGATACACAGCTAAAGTGGGAGAATCTGTCCACAGGACAACTATTAGTCGTGCACTCCACAAATCTGGCCTTTATGGAAGAGTGACAAGAAGAAAGCCAATTTTTGAACGAAAGCCGTAAGCAGTCCCGTTTGCAGTTTGCAAGAAGCCATGTGGAGGACACAGCAAACATGTGGAAGAAAGTCCTCTGGTCAGATATGACCAAAATTGAACTTTTTGGCCTAAAAGCAAAATGTTATATGTGGACGAAAACTAACACTGCACATCACCCAGAAGACACCATCCCCACTGTTTAACATGGTGGTGGCAACATCATGTTGTGGGGATGCTTTTCTTCAGCAGGGACAGGGAAGCTGGTCAGCATTGATGGGAAGATGGATGGAGCCAAATACCGGGCAATCTTAGAAGAAAAGTCTGCCAAAAAGACTTGAGACTGGGGCAGAGGTTCACCTTTCAGCAGGACAACGACTCAAAACATCCAGCCAGAGCTACAATGTTACAGCATATTCATGTGTTAGAATGGCCCAGTCAAGGTCCAGACCTAAATCCAATTGAGAATCTGTGGCGAGACTTGAAAATTGCTGTTCACAGACACTCTCCATCCAATCTGACAGAGCTTGAGCTAAGACAAATGGGCAAACATGTCCCTCTCTAGATGTGCAAAGCTAGTAGAGACGTTCCCAAAAAGACTTGCAGCTGGAATTGCAGAGAAAGGTGGTTCTACAAAGTATTGACTCCGGATGGCTGAATACAAATGTCACCACACTTTTCACAGATTTATTTGTAAAAAATATTGAAAACCATTTCTCATTTCCCTTCCACTTCACAATTATGTGCCACTTTGTGTTGGTCTATCACACCAAATCCCATTACCATCCTTTGCCAAGCAGGTCAACCCTGTCACTTTCAAGCTCTGTCTCCCTTCACATCTAAGGATCCTTAATGTTTACCATGTTTCTCTCTTAAGACTGTACATAATTGACAGGTTTTCCCATCCTCTTTCTCATCCTTCTCCAACATTCAGTACCACGGATTAGTATGAAATGAAGCAAATCTTGGATTCCAAATTCTCCAGGGAGAGGCTTTGTATCAAATTGACTGGTAGGGTTATGGTCCTGAGGAGAGGTATTGCTTTTTTTCTTTTTTTCTAGTGGTGTTTCTGCCCTTCGTTTGGTGAAAAATGTTCATCTGAAGTTCCCTCTCAAGTCTAGCCCTAAACAAGTGGGGAAACCTTGTAAGGGGGGGGGGGGGTACTGTTAGCCTGAAGTTTCCTGCCTGTGTATTAATACCTCCTTACTGCAGTGCTTTTCCTACCCTGGTCATACTCCTAGTTTGCTTGCCTATATAAGACATGCTTAGTGTAGCTGACATTGCCTGGCCAACTTCACTCTTCTCTGAGCTCTCGGTCAGTTGCTATTTGTGTATCCTGTGCCTGACTACCCCTGTACCAATCCCAGCTTTATTCACCATCTATGTCTCATAGATTTCCCATTGTCTCCTGCTGCTTGTACTCTGCACACGTAAGTGGTCTCTGCATCTTCAGTTGGGTGTACCTGTGGGCCGCAACCTGGTTCCAGCTTGCTGCAAGTCCGTACCCACCATCAAGGTCTCTGGTGAAGATGCAGGCTGGGGCTTGGACTTCACACCCTGGAGAACCCAGAGTTGGTGATCTGCAAGGGTTTACTGTCACAGACACTTGACAAGCCATGGATTATTGGCTGAAACCAGCTCATAAAATCCTGCTGTGTCCAATCACAGTGGGATTTGGTGGGGGGCGCACACCCTGGACTCAAAATAAGTGCTGACGTACAGGTACATGATGGAACCTGTATGAGCTGCCCGCCCACAGTAAATGTGTGCAAAAAAAAAAGGAAAAACAGCTCTGGCAGTGAAAGGATTAAAGTAGATGCAAATCCAACCACTAAAAACTCAAATTATTATGTTAAATCTTATATAATCTGGAAAGCCTGTTTTAATTTTGATCAGTAGTTTTCACATAAATAACATCTGGTAATACTGATATAAAGATCCTTGTTTGGGCACTTTGTCTTATGGGATGACAACGCTTTACTCCACGTCTCCCACAATCTCCTGCTTGTAAATCACCCAGTCACATTATCTCCCCCCAAAAAAAGGTTCTGTGCTGATGCACATTAACTAGGCATATTCCACTGTATCAAAATCCTTCACCCCCATATTCCACTGTATCAAAATCCTTCACCCCCATATTCCACTGTATCATAATTCTCCTCTGGAGAGTCAAATCACCTGCAAAGGCAATTTAAAAGTAAAGCTGCTGCTAAAAAAAGAGAAAAAAAACTTCCTGGCTTCCAACAGGCATGGTTGATGTCACTGTGCCTCAGCACTGGCTGCTGGGAAAGCTGGGTGCTCAAACCTCTGTAAGAATATACATTTGCAGTGGCCTGAAGTTCATCTCATGGGATTTTAAGTGTCCAGTTACTTGAGTAGGCAGCGGTGATGCATGTTGATGTGTGCCTCTCAAAAGACATGAAATCCGATGCCAATGCACGTAGGCAACTGCTTTATAATTTTTATAATTTTCTTGTACAATAATTTTTATTCCATTAAGAGGAATAACAATAAAAGCATCAGGTCTGCCCACAGGGGTGGAGGGGGTGGAGGTTGAATTGACAGTATAGGTGAGTTCAAAACCAAGTATGACTCCAGAGCAGGGGCGGACTGACAACTCATGGGGCCCCCGGGCAATAGGGGATCATGGGGCCCCTGTGTCCTTGCCCAAACTCAAAAAAGCCTATGAAAAAAGGTACCAGGGACATCTCATGGGGCCCCCTACTGACCCCGGGCCCTCGGGCAATGCCCGAGTTTTCAAATGGTCAGTCTGCGTAAGGGATTTCCGTCAAGAAGAATCGCAATCGGAAATGCGCATAGGAATTCCCTCAGAAGAATTGCCGGTTGTGCGCATGCGCACAGGAATGCACGATCACACACACGCACGTGCACACGCACGGCGAAGATTGTTGCCAGACGACCTATTTAAGGAGTGCCTGTGCTCATGTTCAGTGCTGACTGGTCTTCAGCTCCCCAGTGTCCTGCTTGTTCCTGTGTGATTCCTTTGTTGCTGACCTGGCTTGTTCCTCACCTGACTCCGATTGCTCTCCCGATTGATACTGGTTCCTGACTTCAGCTCTGCTCCTGACCTTGGCTTTTTCTTCTGATTCTGTACCATGCTGCCCGACTGTTGATGACCCTGGCTATTCCATGACACTGCTCCTGTCTCTTGTTCTCACTACCTGCCTTTCTCTGGTGCACGCCTGGCAATCTACAAAACCTGCTCCGCCTACTACTACTGTGCCAAAATCAGAGGATCATCAGCCTTCCAAGGTCATCATCTGCAAGAGCTGCAAACAACAACTACTGGTGCTCTTTTTCCCCTGGGTCCTAGACTCCCTCTGTTCCAACTCCAGCGGGGTCAGGGCTAGTGACACAAGTGAGGCCGACCTCATCATTTCAGTCTCCCATCAGGTACGTGACAGTCCGCCCCTGCTCCAGAGGAATAAACAGCAGCAACAGTGGCTAAACCTCAGAAGGTATAAACAAATGAGTAGAGGGGTCTAGGCAGGATCCACATAGATAGCAATGTGAAACCTGGACAAGTAAACTTCCTAACAATAGTGTAGTATGAATTATGCTCCACAAAAAAAAGGAGAAAATAGGGGCAATAACTCCACAGAGAAAGACGTAGGAAGAAGAAAACAGGGAGGAAGGAGGGTGAAGGGGGACAAGGGAATATGGACTCAGGACCATGAGGGGAACCAGTCAAAGGCACCCAACTCTAACTGAGGGAAGTGAAGGGAAGGCACTAAAGACAAGATTCCCAAATTTTGAGAGGATACTGGACATTTGTCCAACAAGCATCAAGACCATCATGTGGTCTCTAACATCGTGGAAAGGCACCATGGTTTTTTTTCCAGGCCTGGACAATTATTCTCTTGGCCAACTAAAATAGATAGGATGCCAACTTTTGCTGATGGGCATATATGCCTGGGATAGAGCAATACAGTAAAGCAAGTTTGACATCCTTCCGAATAGTCAAATGGAACACAGTCTGAAACAGGCCAAAGACTCACAGGCATGCCCAACAGCTTTATTTTTAAAATTTGACTTTGAGAAGTGGGCACTTACAACAGAGTACATTTTCTATTTTCATGGATGACCCACTTTAAAATATTAAACTAGAGTTGCACTGATACCGATATCAGTGCCAATACTAAGCATTTACATGAGTATCAGTAGTCGTGCAAATGCTGTGATACTAAAAACCAATACCTTCAGGTTCGGTTCTTTCAGTGGTATTCCCCTTTAAGAGTTGAAATATAAACAATATATAAATAATTTTGGCAATTAATGGTAGTTAAGGAGCGGGGCTGCCGCTTCCTTAACAACCAATGAAATTTCAGCAGTCAGCGGGATTCCCCTGCTGACAGCTGAAATGTAAAAAAAAGAATGCTGGCAATAGTTTTCTATCCATCTAAGAGTGATCCTCTATTCTCTGTTAGCTCCTGTGCTATGTAAGCCAAAGAGCACTGTAAAGTCCTGGGTACAGAAGATGCAGAAAGTTCAGTCTGCACCTCCCTCTCTCTGCCCTCCCTGTGCTCTTGTGGCAAATCTACCATTGGTAGGCTGTGGTTGGATTGCCAGCTCAGCTTTCTGTTTTGCCAGTAGGATCAAGGGAGGTTCAATCTGAGCGCTCTGAATCTTCTGTACGCAGGACTTTACAGTGCTCTCTGCCACACATAGCACAGGAGCTCAGACTAGCTGTGATGGGGGGGGGGAGCACAACCCATACCCTCTCCTGGCTCCCTCCCCCTTCCTGCTGCTGTCACTACTGTAGGGACAGAATTTGTGCTAGGAAGAAGGGAGATTTGGGGGGGTGTACTAGGAGATGGGAAGAGGTGGGATTGGGGGGGGTTGTGCTGGGAGGGGGTATTTAGGGGTGTTGTGCTAGGAGGGACGATGGGGGGATTTGTGCTAAGAAGAAGGATTTGGGAAGGAGGGGGAATTTACAAGCTATAGACAATTGAACTCTGCTTTACAGAGTACATTTAAAGGCTTGTTCACACCAAGTGCAGTGCAATAACGTGCAAAATCATGTGTTTTCCTGTATCTCACAAAAATGTGCTACCTTTTCCAGACACACATGGGTGCCATTAAATCTTAATCCACCACAATTTATGACTCCAACTTCCTAACTCCCCTCACCACCTCCCAAACCCCCCTCTACCTACTCTTCATAGGCAATAGGTATCGGTAATTGGTATCGGTGAGTACTTTAAAAAAATGATCGGTACTCGTACTCAGTGTTAAAAACAAATTGTATCACTGCATACCTATAACAAACCCAGAAAAAAAAAAGATTGTAGTCAACAACTAGCAAATATGTCCTGTGAAAAAAGACATGCAGCCTGCAATTACTGTAGTGCATGTAGACTGGAAAAGCTGTAGAGAGGCTTCAGGATATCAATACTATAAGGATGTAGCAAAGAATGAAAAAAAAAATAAAAACCTCCATCCTCCACCTCCAATTTTTCTAGAATACATACTGTAACTGTAGCACCCTCCTAGGGGAGCTCTAGTTCTAATTGCTGAGTAGCAGACTCGGTGTGATAGCCAGGTGGCTCAAATTTACATCAGACCTGAGAGGCTTTGCAGACCAGCTCTCTGGGTTTTCTCCCAACTCTAGAACTTTGGAGAAAGATCTAGAAGCAATTGAGGAGTGGCGGGTCTGTACACTTAGAGGATCCTGGCTAATCCTGGCTTGACAAGGGGCCAAGACAGCTTTTAATAGTAACTAAGCCTGCTCAGCAGCAAGAGAGTTGGAAACAAATTCAGGTGAAAGATGAGGAAGTGAGTCTGATGAGCAGGAGCCTGGGTGGGGGCCTAACTGGGAGAGGGGCTCACCTCCAGGCAGGATTCACCCCCTGAGAGAGGACCACCTGTGTGGCAGGGAAGGAGTGGCCCAGATAGAAGGCCTGGTAGCAGCCTCTGACCCACCAGCAACAAAGGAGAAGGACTAAGTGAGTAAACATGTACCCCCAGATAGGGGAAGGAGCACTCTTGTGGGAAATCAGATAAGTGACTACCCGGGACTGTTTTACTTTTTTACTTTGAAGTGACAGGCACTGAATTCACTGATCAGGGATTCACCCAGATTGGCTGGATTAGGAGAATCTAGGGTCTTGCTGTAAAAAACTTGTATATAGTTTCAGGAAGTTGTCCTTGGTTTCACAGGTCCATTAGGCATCCTGTACACCCCTAACCCTATCCCAGTTGAAACCCCTAATAAAACTTCAAAATAAAGCTCAAGGATTGATTATTGTGTCCTGTATGCAAGTTCCTGGGAAAATGTGTGTCTCCTGGCTTACTCCTGGCATTCCCTATCACAGATGATCACATTGTCAACATGGCTGCTACAACCTCACCTTTTTATAGTGAGGAGGCTAGCTTATACAAAGTACCCCTTATTGACCCTTTTATGCCAGCTGATTTAAGGCGGATCTCCACCCAAAAGGGGAAGTTCCGCTTGAAGTCTTTGGCCCCCTCACTCCCCATTAAGGATTGTCACCTTTGTGGAGCGGGGGGGAGTAGGTACTCGAATTTGACAGGTACCCGCTCCCACTTCCACTAGGCCAGGGGTAGGCAACCTGCGGCTCTCTAGTTGTTGAGTTGAGGAATGATGGAATTTGTAGTCCTGCGGCTCTCAGGTTGCCCACCCCTGGCCTAGGCGATCGGAAGAGGAAGTTATCCTCCCTCCCTCTCTCTCTGTAGTCTTCTGGAACCTGTTATGTGTCCCAGACGACTACGGGGCCATTCACAAAGTGCCCCACTTCTTGAGCATGCGCAGTGTGTACCCTGCTGTGAAACCTCAAGCTGTCACAGCTGGGTGCCCACACTGAAGATGCTGGCACCAGGGAGAGAAGACCGCCGGTGAAACCAGCCGTGCTGAGGACACCGCTAGACCGAGGGACAGGTACAGTAACTGTCTGCATTTTAAAAGTCAGAAACTACAGTTTTTGTAGCTGCTGTCTTTCTTTTTTTTTCAGCTGGAACTCCGCTTTAAGTTCAAATTATGACCCATTCCTGTTTCTCAACAATCCATGTTATCCACCTGCTCTGACCTTTGTTTAACCACGTCTTTGCCTGACAGTCCTGGACCATATTTAATTTCTTCCAGCTGTTGCCCCTCCATGTTACCAAGAGCCACAACCTAGGTACCGTCCACAGCAAAGCCCATATTCCCTTGTAGGATGCTTATGTGAACACCTGGTGGTTCCTTAGACCCTACATCTTGGCCCTCTTTAGGGCATGCATTCTCCCAGTGATGTAGAAGGTTGGCCAACTTAGTGCAGATGAGCTCATCAGTCTTCTGCTCATCCTTTCATTGTCCAATCACAGTCTAGGGAAGGGATGGAACCTAGATTGTGGCCCTTAGTAACAGTGGGAGTGGCAACAGCTGGAATAAATTAAGGAAAATACCTATCAGGGGGGCGCATGCGCGGCCAGGGACGATGGCGGCTGCATTCTAGCTGAGCTCCGCTCATCCCCGGCCAGCGCGGACTCACCTGCTACACGCCACTGCTTCCCTGCTAATAAGGGTGAGTCCCACCCACTTGGCACCCGGCCCGGCTCCAGGGAGAGACCTGTATGGGGAAGATAGGGCGCTGGAAGCCCCCCTCCCCGCAGCCACCGGATTCGCGGCCCTCGCCACTCCGGCGGTTCCTGTCCAGGCCGCAATCCCCGGCCTCCAGTATGCCCAGGAACCCAGGGAGAGATCCAGGCCCCCCGGTGGTCACGGAGGGTACTGCACCTTCATGCCTGTCAGCTTCCATGCCTGCCTCTGCCCTGACTCAGCCCCAGATGGAGGACTCTGATCCCCATAATATAACTGGGGATTCCCAGCATATAACTGGGAGGGCAGCAGAATACTCTGCATCGGGAAATCATCCTCCCTCCACCCAGATATCTCAGCAAACCATACCGTCTCCTTCCCTCACACTTTCAGCGCTAGATGACAAGTTGCAAATTTTTCTGCGCAATATTACCACATCCATATCCGCTGAAATTGGAAAGCTGGCATTAGATCTCAGAGGGGAAATAACTCAGATTGGAGATCGCACGGATAAATTGGAGACTGAGTTTGATGATTTGGTGCAATACGTTCATGTTTTGGAAGAGGATAACGCATATTTGAAGCATTCCATGTCCCAAATGCAACTCCAGCAAGAGGATTTAGAAAACCGGGAACGGCGCCAAAATATCCGTATACGCGGTATGTCCGAATCTATCGCTGATGCGCAATTGCACCGTCACCTTCTGTCCTTCTTTAGCGCAACTGCTCCATTGGTTCCGGAAACGGATTGGCGAATGGACAGGGCTCATCGCTCACTGGGCCCAAAACCTGTCGAAGGCACCAGACCACGCGACGTCATAGTTCGCTTCCATTTTTTTCAGAGCAAAGAAGCCTTATTATCAGCTGCTCGCCACAAATCATCTCTGGAATTTAAAGGTGACAGACTCCAACTCTTCTGCGATTTGTCTCCGACTACCTTGGCCAAGAGACGAGCCCTGAAGCCGCTCACCACACACCTCCAACAACATCATGTCCTTTACCGATGGGGGTTTCCTTTCTGGTTGGTCGTGACTAGGGATAATTCCCAAGTCGTGCTTCGTGATCTTCAAGAGGTGGATTCCTTCTTAAAGCGCCTGGGTCTTCCACCTTTGCCTGAAGATGTGTCCCCTCTGCCACCAACTCCGTCTCGTCCATCCGCCACCCCCAACAAGATCTGGACTCCAGTCCGCGGAGGTCGGAAGAGACTCACACGTACCCCACAGCGTCCACGTCACCCTCAGTAGATCAATCCATCTGTATGATGATTCTCTGGGGTGCCCTTCCGATGTGTTTCCGGTGATGATCCTTCCTTCCTGGGTTTTTTTTTTACATAATATTTTTTTCTTTTTGGGTTTCTCTTTTCTGTCCGGCCGAACCATTGTTGGGTGCATTTTCTCACTTCTGTTTTATCTGGCCGGGCATGACGATTTTTCTGATGTCTTGGTTGTCGTGCTGCTCCCAAATTTGTCTAGCCATAGGCCTAGACGACTTGGGCCAATTGGTTGTTCCCGAGTTTATATCCCCATGGATACTTATGTCAATTTCTATGTTTACACTTTTCTGTGTTACTTTATTGTTTTTTGTTTTTTTTTCTATTGCATCGATGGTATTTCATTTCTTTTTTAGGCTAACACATTTGCTTAAATTTTTGTTATTTTATAATGGCTTTGCGGTTTATGTCGTATAATGTCAAGGGCCTCAACTCCATTCAAAAAAGGTGGATGGCTTTGAGGGAATTTCGATCCTCAGGAGCAGACATTATTTTTGTTCAAGAGACCCATTTCAAATCAGCTGGCTCCTTTCGTTTTGCCTCAAGATTTTTTCCCCAAGCCTATTCGGCCTTTGATCCCTCCGGGAAGGCTGGGGTGGCAGTTTTGATTGGGTCGCACTGCTCCCTTCGGATTGTTTCCTCCAGAGTTGACCAAAAAGGTCGTTTCATTATTCTGGAATGTATGCTGGGTAACACTCCCCTTGTTCTGCTGAATTTATACGCCCCCAATACGGGTCAATTGCAATTTCTTTCCCAAACACTCGCCACTTTAGACTCTTTTTCCACTTCACATGTGATTGTGGGGGGTGATTTTAATTTGATTTTATCCCCCCATAAGGACAGGAAAGTTCTTTTTGAGTCCACACCCTCAAAGCGGCAATGCTCCGCTTCAAAATCCTTTCGTAGACTGATAAGGGAACATCGTCTCTTCGATGCTTGGCGGATTAAACACCCCACCCATAAACAATTTACTTTCTACTCCACCCCTCACCGTAGCTTCTCCCGCTTAGATCATTTTTTCATCTCTGCCCCATTGCTTTCACTCTTGGTCTCTTCTGAAATTAACCCCATTACCTGGTCTGATCACGCCTCTCTGACTTTAAACCTTTTCTTTCCTCCCGCTTTACCCAAACCATGTCATTGGCGCCTTAATGAGACCTTCCTCTCCACAGATCATCTTAGGGATGAATTGTCTCGGGGACTTGATACCTATTTTACCCTCAATGTTGGCTCCGTAGCGTCTTCCTCTATTTTATGGGAGGCCCATAAGGCGGTATTTCGGGGACTCTGTATTTCTATGGGTTCTCGTTTAAAGAAATCTGCGGCACGTGCTAAGGCCTCTCTTGTACATCAACTATTTTTGGCGGAACGACGGTTGATGGCCAAGCCTTCCATTTCTGGACTCCGGAAGGTAACATTTTTACGTGACCGAATTAAAACCCTCGACTCCAGTAAGGCTGCACAATCCCTGCTGTGGGTTAAACAGAAATTTTATGAATTTTCCAACAAACCCCATCGTATGTTAGTCAATCGACTTAAAGCTCAGTCTCCTTCCACGATGCCTGATCTTTTAATCCAACCAAACGGCAGTCCTACCTATGATCCTCAGGTCATGGCAACCCTTTTTGGCTCCTACTATGAGAAACTGTATAACTGTTTGATCACAGGCCTCCACCCGCCTCTCACACAGTTATCCTTTGACAATTTTTTTGATTCCTTGTCATTTCCGAGACTATCTCCCTCAGACATTGCCATTCTTAATGCTGACATTACGATAGAGGAATTACTTGATACAATTAAACATCTCCCTTCTCGTAAGGCCCCGGGTCCGGATGGTTTACCCTACACCTATTATAAATCCTTTATTGGTATCCTGGCTCCCCATCTCCTTTCTCTTTACAGAGATCTTTTTAAGGGGGTCACACCCCAGACTGACTTTTCACGAGCCTATATCTCGGTTATCCCTAAACCCGATAAGGATCCCTCTATTGTAGACAACTACCGTCCGATTGCCCTACTTAATTCCGATTACAAGATTTTCACAAAAATTTTAGCCAACCGACTGTCCGGAATTATTTCCAAACTCATACATAGGGACCAAGTGGGCTTTGTGCCTTCCAGACATGCTGCGGATAACACCAGGAGAACTATTGATCTGGTTGATCTGGTTAATCGATCCTCCACCCCTGCTGTGTTACTGAGCTTGGACGCTCAAAAAGCTTTCGACCGGTTAAGTTGGCCCTACATGTTTATGGTTTTGGAGAAGTTTGGTTTCCGGGGTCCATTTGTAGCAGCCTTGAAGGCCCTTTATTCTTCCCCATTTTCGCAGGTCAGATTAGCATCTTTTTTTTCACTCCCTTTTCAGATGTCAAATGGCACACGTCAGGGTTGTCCACTCTCCCCTCTGCTGTTTATTCTTTGCCTGGAGCCACTGGCCACAGCCATTAGGTCAAATCCGGATATTTGCGGGATACATTCCCATACCCATGAGTACAAATTATCGCTGTTTGCAGACGACATCCTCCTCACACTCATGAGTCCCTATACTTCTTTACCGATTTTGCATCAGATCTTGAAACGATTTGGGGCTATTTCAGGTTACAAAGTTAATACGTCTAAAACTGAGGCACTCCCAATTCACGTCCCACCTGTCACATTATCCTCGCTTCAGGAAGCCTTTCCCTATCGGTGGTGTACCCATTCTTTAAAATATTTAGGTACTAATCTTACTTCCTCTTACCAATCCATATACGAGGCCAATTTCCCTCCACTATTCATAGCAATTTCTCGCTCTCTGAAACGATGGGATGCCTTGCCCATTTCTTTCCTAGGACGCATTAACGTATTAAAAATGACAGTGTTACCTAAACTTTTGTACCTGTTTGCGACCCTCCCCGTTCCCATTCCTATGTCCAAACTTCACTCTCTTCAGAAATCTTTCCTGCATTTTATTTGGCACAATAGGCGGCACAGGATTGCACGTTCCGTTTTGCTTTCCCCAAGATCTAGGGGGGGCTTGGGGGCCCCGGATATTATAACATATTACTACGCAACTCATCTCCGTTTTCTCATGTCATGGTCTTCCCATCATCCTCCCAACACATGGACTGAGATCGAATCTTTGCAATTGTCCCCAGCTCATCCATGCTCTCTCCTTTGGTCGACCTCAGCAGTGGATGTCTCCTCCTTTCGCCATTTATTTCTGGGACCTATGTACTTTTCTCTGACTGTTTGGCGGAAATGTAGGGCTAAATTTACATTGGCCTCTGATTGCTCCCCACTGACAAATGTCCTCTATAACCCTAATCTCCCAGACAATATGGCCATGTCCCGGATGTCGCATTGGGTTGTAGCTAACCTTTTTCAACTGCGTCACTTGGTACATCCGGTGACTCGTAAGTTACACTCATTCCCAGTCCTCCAGAAAAAAGCCCTTTTACCTCCTCAACACCTATATATTTATCTTCAAATACGCCACTTTTTTTCCACTTTATCTCCCTCATTGACTCTGGGGAAACCTACTCCCTTTGAAAGTTTATGTATGCAGGGTCCCCACCATAGGGGTATAATCTCTAATACTTATAAACTTCTTATGGAAGCCCCCTCCTTATCCAATGATACTCACCTTTATATGCGTAGGTGGTCTCAATTCATACAACGTGACATTGATTTATTAACATGGAAGAAAATTTGGGAAAATGCATCTAGATCTTCTGTCTGTGTGGTTTTTAAGGAAAATATTTACAAGATTATGATGTTATGGTATAAAACACCTGAGGTTCTGCATGCTTATAATCCGAGTGCTTCTCCTGATTGCTGGTGCTGTAGTAGAGACCCTAGTTCTCTCTATCATATTTTTTGGACATGCAGCTCCATTACCCCTTTCTGGCAGGATGTTCTTTCCTTGTTGAATTCATTGCTGCATGTCTCTCTCCCACTTGATCCCTTACATTTTTTACTGGGTCTACCATTCCCAGGATTACCTAAATTATCCAGGAAACTCGCTGTCCATGTGCTGACCGCGGCCAGGAGAAGCATTCCTATGTGTTGGTTATCCTCTACTCCTCCTTCAATGTCAATTTTGTACAAACTCATTGCTGATGTAAGACAGATGGAATATTTGACTGCACTACATAGTTGTTCGTTTGCTGTATTTGAGATGATTTGGATCCCATGGGATACTTTCACCTCTTCTATGCCGGTCCACGTTGCAAGGCCCTGATATCCTTTACATTGATATTTATGACTCCGCTGGTCCTGACACTATTTAATTTTGCCATCGATGTATCTTTCTGTTATGTTTATTTTCTCTTCTTAACCTCTTGAAATATACTGTTTTTGTATTTCATGAAAACCAATAAAAATTGTTAATACAAAAAAAAAAAAAAAAAAAAATACCTATCAGGATCAGGATCTGAACCTACAACCTCTGCTGCATCCATTAATGGCTCTTCTTGCTGAGCTACCTGTGATGCTGGACAGCTCCCTTGGACTTCTTTGCCTCTTTTTTTTGGTGAACTCTTTGCTCCTTCCATGAACTTCTTGATTTAAGCCATGTCTCTGCACTTCCTGTTTACCAGATTATTGCGCTCCTTTCCAGCCAATATCTTGCTCCTTTGCATACCTGCAGCTCTCCTTATCTATACTACCACTCATTATCAACCTCGGCTTGTTCTTCAGCTACAATTCCTCTTGAACCCAACCTGCAACCAAACTCATAACCAACCTTTGGCTTGTTCCTCAACAATGCTTTCGCTTGATCTTAACCTACAACCACTTGTTACCAACCTTTGGTTTCTGCCTCGACTACGCTTATAGGTGATCCTAACCCACAACCACTTGTTACTAAATGTTAGGAAATGCCTGTCAGACATTTGGCTTGAATAAATGTGCATGCATGCATAATTCTAAGCAGAATGGTGATTAAGCATGGGCATGCATTCATGGATGCCTGCACCATTCATGTTAGCGCCAGACAGGCTATTTAAGGATGCTTCTGCCCATGCTTAGTGCTCACTGGTCTTTCAGCTGTTCCCTGCATCCTGCTACTACTCTGCTGTTTCCCTTTTTGCTCACCTGGCTTGTCTTTGACCTGAACTTGGATCTTGCTTCTGCCTTGTTGTTAGTTCCTGGAAATGTCTCTGCCTGATTATTCTGTACCTTGCTGCCCACTTGCTGCTGGACTCATCTGTTCCTGTGACCACGCTTCTGTTCCTGGTCCTGTGTCCATGACCTAGCTGTCATCTGCACCAGCTCTGCTCACCACAGTGCATTCATCTTTCAAGTCTGCTGGAAGTCCTAACAAGCCTCACATGTGGAACCTGCAGCTCAGGTGGAGTGCCCCTTTAACCTCGGGTTGGATCTCTGTACACAGTTGCAGTTCCTGAACTGATGTTCTGCCACCCTGTCTAGGACAGCATCAGCTTCAAGCGTTCCTATCAACACCTGCTGGCTCTCGTGTTCTTCCTGTCCCTTGGTACTCTCTGTTCCACCTTCAGTGGGCTGGAGATACAAGAGAGGCCAACCTTGTCATTTCAGTCTCCAATCAGGTATGTGACACCAACCTTTGGTTTGTGCCCTAACTAAGCTTCTGCTTGATTCCTACCTGCAATATTTGTTAGTATACCCTGGCTTGCTCACCCCCTGATGGGCTGATCTTGAGGACCGAGACCTGGTACTAACACACAGCAAAACCCATCTTCACAATCAGGAGCTCTGGTGAATGTTAGTTAGTGCTTAGACCCCGCACCTCGGATGAGCCCACTTTATTCACCTGGGTGGCCTGCTCATTTACTTATTCTGCTGGTTGATGGACGCATCTCTCTATCTATAGCTACTGGTCTCCAAGCCTGACTCCAGACTTTGGCAAGACCTGTAAGAGTTACTTAACTGCATCACAAAAACTCAGGTCTCCTGCTGTGTGGTGGAGTCCTTACTTAAGTAAAACAGCCCACTTATATGTATTTTATCTATTTTATTTATTTAGCCTGAATGTTGTCTTTAGATTATTTTAATGGCTGCACCATATGCATGTCTGTGTTCTTCACATTGATAATTATAATTAGTAAGAAAACATTTAATTGACATAAACAGGATCCTTCAGGTTCAATAGTCCTGGGGGACTAATTAACATTTCAGAAGCTCTACACACAGAAACATATAAGACCCACTGAGCATCTCATTACAAAGACTCCATCTTTTATCTGTCCCAGACACACATAATTACAGGTACATCATTTTACTGCAGACTTCATTAATGGCAGATAATATTACTAATCACCCGGTAGTGTAGTCCTATGATATGTTAGTCATTGGCAGAAGCCGGAAAATGTGAAGCTAAAGCAGTGAAATACAAACAGTATAAATGGGCTGTCAACACATTTTACCTTCTCATCCAAACACAATTTTTTTCCAGCTACACCAGTGGCCTCTTTGCAAAGCCAGAGGGCACAACATTTTCTTATTGGAATTTTCTGTCTATATACACGTGTGTCACCCTCCTAGTTAGTGTAGCATGCATGTTTAGCTTCTCTGTTCAGCCAGAGGAGCAGTGTTTGATTGCCTTAGTCTGTTCAATGTTTCACAAGTTGCTGGTCTGATTATTTCCCCCTGTATTCTAGAGAATTTGTGAAGCACAGTGGATGGAATATTTATGGGGACTCAGGCAATCACTGGGGAGATGTGCCCAGTAGGTGGCTGGAGAGCCCCTGAGGCCTGAAGTGTAGTGGGTTCTGAGGCCAGTCCTGCAAGAGGCATCTTTTGTCTATGTCTGCAGTCTGCTGGAAATGCTGCTCGAAGGCCATTAAAGGTCCTTGATGTTCCAGCTCTAGTTTAAGCTGGGAGGGAGGGGGCAGTTTTCTGGAGATGCTGCTTGAAGGTCATTAAGGTCTCAACTATAGTCTAAGCAAGGGGGGCAGTCTGCTGATGATGCTGCTTGAAGGTCATCAAGGTCCCAACTCTAGTCTAAGATGGGGGGGGGGGGGCAGTCTGCTGGAAATGCTACTTGAAGGTCATCAAGGTCCCAGCTCTAATCTACGCTGGGGGAGGGGGGCAGTCTGTGGGAGATACTGCTTGAAGACCATCAAGGTCCCAGCTAAAGTCTAAGCTGGGGGGCCTATTCTCAAAGTTCATTCTGGGATTTTCTTATGATCTGAAGAATTTACTGAAGGATACCCGGTGGAGATTGGGGGAGAGGGCCCAGCTGTCTTTTAGTATTGTGAGTCTGTGTCTTCCTCACTGAAGAGTGCCCAGTGAAAATCAGAAGGAGGCAACCTATGGTCTTGTGGCACTGTAAGTACTGACCTAAATTTTGACTGCGTGCACTTTTCAGTTCTGCAAAAGGAAGTTCTAGGCAATTCTCAGCAAGTAGTGAATCTTGTGAGAACGCTCTGTCAAGTCAGCAGTGTCCTCGGCCAATTCAGTTCTTGGCGTATCCCATGGTTCCCCTCACCCCATCCAAGTTAATTCTGTAATAAAAAATATAAATGGGCACACCTAGACTGTTTATGAGCTAGAGAAGACAAAGAAAATACTGTGTGCCTGGCTGTGAGGGCACCAGAGTTAAGGGAAGGAAGTAAGAGGCATGGTGAGTTTTTTTAAGTTCTGTTGAAAACAAAGAATTTTTTTTTGTTCCACAAAATTGTCATATTAAAAAGTTATATCTCCCACACGGCATATGCATACTTGCAACTACATCCCAAAAACACATTCTGCTACTCCTCCTGAGTATGGGGATACCACATATGTGACAGCCTAGCCACAGAGAGAGGCCCAACATGCAAGGAGCACCACCAGGTGACCTAGGGGTATAAATTACACATTTTATTTCCTGACTAGCTATTACACTTTTGAAGTCCCTAGAGCACCAGGGCAATGGAATTACCCACAAAATAACCCCATTTTGAGAAGAAAACACGCCGACGTATATTCTGTGAGGCATACTGAGTCCGTTGAATATGTCATTTTTTTCCACAAGTTTTTGGAAATTGTGGAAAGAAAATAAAATCTTTTTTTTTTTTTACAGAATGTTGTCCATTTAGAAGATATTTCCAACACAGCACATACATACCAACAATTACACCCCAAAATACATTCTGCTACTTCTCCTGACTATGGAGATACCACATGTGTGAGACTTTTCCACAGCCTGGTCACATAGAGAGCTCCAACATCCAAGTAACACCTTTAGGCCTTCTAGAGGCAAAAGTTACACATCTAATTTATTTAAAACTATCATGTTTTTGAAGACCCTGGAGCACCAGGACGGTGGTAACACCCACAAAATGACCCCATTTTTTAAAGCAAACACTCCCTACATATTTTTTGTGAGGCATAATGAGTCTTTTCAACATGTCTATTTTTTTCACAGGTTTTAAGAAAAGCATTTACATACCAAAAATTACAACCCAAAATACATTCTGCTACCTCTTCTGATTATGGTGATACCACATGTGTGAGACATTTCCACAACCTGGCCACATAGAGAGGCCCAATATCCAAGAAGCACCTTTAGGCGTTCTAGGGGCAAAAATTATATATCTAATTTCCTGACAACCTATCATGTTTTTGAAGCCCCCGGAGCAACAGGAAAGTAGACACACCCACAAAATGACCCCATTTTGGAAAGAAAACACCACAACATATTTTCTATGAGGCATAATGAGTCTTTTGAACATTTCATTTTTTTTCCACAAGTTTTCTGAAAACGTGTAAAGAAAATGAAAATGTATTTTTTTTAACACAAAGTTGTCAATCTATAAGATATTTCTAAAAAAGGGCATGGACATATCAAGAATTACACCCCAAAATACATTCTGCTACTCCTCCTGATTATGGGGATACCACATATGTAAGACCTTTTCAATATCTGTACAGACTATGTGCCCAACATTGCAACAAGTGTAACACATCAACAAACACTGTCTAGAAAACAATGTAAACAAATGATTGCATGTGGTATGAGTAGAGCATTGGTCCAGGTCAGTACAGGCAGCAGGCTGACATTTAGGTAACAGCCAGGAACAAGGTCCATAAAAATCCTGGGTCAGTACAGGCAGCAGGCAGATATATGGTCAGCACAGCCAAAGTATGGTTAAGGCAGCAGGCAGGAACACGGTCCATAAAATGTCCTGGGTCATTACAGGCAGCAGGCAGAGATATGTTCAGCACAGCCAAAGTATTTGTCAATGCAGAATGCAGGAACATAGTCCATAAAATGTCCTGGGTCAGTACAGGCAGAGATATGGTCAGCATAGCCAAGGTATTTGACCAGGCAGCAGACAGGAATATGGTACATAAAATGTCCTGGGTTATTACAGGCAGCAGGCAGAGATATGGTCAACACAACCAAAGCATTTGTCCAGACAGCAGGCAGGAACATCAGGCTTAGGGCCTTGGTCAGGTAGGACCAGGGCACAGGGGTAGAGGCTTCATCGCACCCAATCTCTTCGAAGCCTCCAGACAAACAGACCCTGTTCCAGGAATTACAAAACAAAAAACTGTTTTTTTCTACTCAGATCTCTACAATGGAGCTCCTCACATATGTGAGACCCCCTATGTTATCTTGAATTCCACTACTACAGGGCAAAATATCAATCCAAGTGGCAGGCAAAACACATCGTTGATCAACAGGATGAGGTCAGTCCAAGAAGCAGGTGTAAACATGGTTAATAATCCAAACGGCAGGCAGAAGTATAGTCGATAAACAGGCCGGGGTCAGTTCATGTTGAAGGCAAAAATGTGGTGAATAAACGATGCAAACGGCAGGCAAATAAACAGGCCAGGGTTGGTTAAGGTAGAAGGCAGTGGAATGGTTGGTTGAGGCAGCAGGGAAATGATCAGCAGAGATATTGAAACTGGGAAATGGCAGGCTGTTTGAAATATGGGCTAATATTTTAGTAACGTGTGAAAATGTCGGAAGCAGTCTCTGGTGCACAGGCCTGGTTGGGAGGGACACTGGGGTCAGTGAAAACTTGTATCTCTTCTAACTCCTCCTCTGCTTCATATCCAGCATCTTTTTTGGTGTCTTCAACCTGCTTCTGTTGGTGAAATGCTCTCAGGGAAGTGGCGCTCATGAGGTCTGCTCACAAAATCAGAACATATGCTTTCTGGGTGGGATCCTTGCTGATAGATAAGGGACGTGATAAGTTCTATAAATTTAAGGAAGGCAGTGGGTCTTTCTGTGGATTTGGTGGTGTAGGTGACATACGCATTATAAATAGCCAAATGAATAAAATAGATTGCACATTTTTTATGCCAGAAACAGGACTTTCTTGTTGCTAAATGGGGCTGCAACATCTGATCATTGAAATCCCTCCCCATGTAGAGATTATAATCTTGGGTAACTGCAGGCTTTTGAATTGGACCGTGTCTTCCAGTAACTTCCACCGAGGTGTCGTTGTGGATGGTGGACAGGTTGTAAACATCTCTCTTATCCTTCCACTTCAGGGCCAGCACTTCATTGTTTCTTAGGCTTGCTGATTCCCCCCTTTGTAGCCTGGTATTCACTACAAATTGTGGGAAGCCCTTCCTGTTTTTTTGGGAGGTACCGCAGGTCAAATGTGATAGCCTTTTTTGGAAAAGTGGATAAGCCAGGTCCCAGACAATATTTCCACTTGTTCCAATGTAGGTTGGGCACTCAGGGGGATGGAGCTGGGGATCTCTGCTTTCATATACCTGGAACCAGGGGCGGACTAACCATTTGGAAACTTGGGCACTTCCCAAGGGACCAGGGTCAGTAGGGGGCCAATGAGATGCCCCTGGTACCTTTTTCATAGGCCTTTTTGAGTTTGGGCAAGGACACAGGGGCCCCATGATCCCCTATTGCCCGGGGGCCCCATGAGTTGTCAGTCTGCCCCTGCCTGGAATGCATACAAATATCGTGTGGCTCTTTCACAAACCTTATAGAGCTTTGCTCCATATCTGATCCTCTTACTTGGAATATATTGCTTAATTCAGCAGTTCAGAAGCTCAGCAAATCTGTGGGAAAAAAAATAAGAAGTGGGCGGATTTTGTATAATTTGTCATAGTTGGGATGATTTCTGGGTATTGCCACTGAAATGAAGGAATCGCATTTTGCAGAAGTATCTTCACCTGGAGGTCAGCATGGGAGAGAGGGCGTTGCATCTTCAGTTTAAAGCCTTCTCCTTCGGTTTATCTTTAACTCCCAGAGTGTTCATCAAGGTTATGGCAGATGCCCTAAGACTGAAAGGGGTCTCAGTTGTACCTTACCTGGCAGATCTACTGTACTTTTATTTACTGATGCCAAAAGTCATTTGATGTCGAACCTGCAGGAAACACAGGAGCATCTGAGGAGTCTTGGCTAGCTTCTAAACCTAAAAAAGTCAAATCTGGTTCCAACTCAGATTGTGAGACTCCTGGGTTACACCATCAATTATTTTCAGCAAAAAATCTTCCTACGAGAAAAGAAGGTAGAAACTAGCATTAAGTCAGATATAAACCAATCTTTCAATTTCAATTCAGGTGGCTATATCCACCTAGGGTCTGCTCAGAGCCTCCATTCCTGCAATACAGTGGACACACATCCACTCTTCCCTGCTTCAACAAAACATGCTTCAGAGTTGGAGTCATCAGGAATCTTGGGAGAAACCAGTTAAGGTTTCCACACAGGTGAAGAGAGTGCTATGGAAGCTATGTCAAGGGGCCTATCTTAGTACTTTCTCTCCTGGACAAAACGCTAACTAACATATGTGCATGCTTGGTGATGGGAAGCCCATCTTGAATATCAAGTAGCACAGAGTTCTTGGCCAAAAATAGAGGCCAAGAGGTCTTCCAATTGAATGGAGCTAATGGCAATTCAGTTAGACCTTCTGTCTTTCTTTTTAAATATCGTAGTAATTCAAATATATGTCAATATATTTGGGAATAATATTTTTTAAATATATTTTAAATATATTTTTCTTCCATGTGGGTAAGGTCCTGTTCACACCTGAGTGTTGCTTTTTTCATGTTTTTCTGCAATGTATTTTTTTTGAGCAGCACCATTACATTTTCAATGGGCCTCCCTCCGCTCCAAAAACTCTTCAAAGAAGCTTATGCATCAGATTTTTGTATTTGGCTTTGCATTTTTGTCATATGGCAAAACCACATCACATTTAAGAAATAATGGCACCTCAAAAACGTTGCGTTTTGCTGTGACTCTGAAATCACAGGCAGAATTGTACAATTCTGTTAGGCTCCATGTACACGGGACACTTCTGAACGATGGAAACTGATTGCTGGAAAACGTAGGTTAAAAAATGTCTGTTTAGCTGTGTTTGCATACCGCGTTTATGTACGTTTATGTGCGTTTGCGTTTAGAAGCGTTTTTTAAAGATAAGCACAGGAGAACCTCCCAAAATGCCCAGAATACACTGAAAAGTGGTAAATTATGAACTATTTCAGACTGTTTCAGAGAAGTACAGAGAAGAAACAGAAACAGAGACAGCAGTATGTGTTGAGATAATTAGGTGTGAGTTGCTCATTAACATTTCTTTGGTTCCAAGGGCAGGAAAGGTGGCTGGTGGAGGGAGTCATTAAGGCCACCTGGCAGGGGGTCTTCATGAGGAAGTTGAGGTGTGAATGGTCATTAACATATCTTTTGTTTCCAAGGGTGGGAGAGGTCTGAGGTGTGAATTGGTCATTAACATATCTTTTGTTTCCAAGGGTGGGAGAGGTCTGAGGTGTGAATGGTAATTAACATATCTTTTGTTTCCAAGGGAGGGAGAGATCTGAGGTGTGAATGGTCATTAATATATCTTTTGTTTCCAAGGGTGGGAGAGGTCTGAGGTGTGAATGGTCATTAACATATCTTTTGTTTCCAAGAGTGGGAGAGGTCTGAGGTGTGAATGGTCATTAACATATCTTTTGTTTCCAAGGGAGGGAGAGATCTGAGGTGTGAATTGGTCATTAACATATCTTTTGTTTCTGAGGGTGGGAGGGGCCTGAGGTGTGAATGGTCATTAACATATCTTTTGTTTCCAAGGGTGGGAGAGGTCTGAGGTGTGAATGGTCATTAACATATCTTTTGTTTCCAAGGGTGGGAGAGGTCTGAGGTGTGAATTGGTCATTAACATATCTTTTGTTTCCAAGGGTGGGAGAGGTCTGAGGTGTGAATTGGTCATTAACATATCTTTTGTTTCCAAGGGAGGGAGAGGTCTGAGGTGTGAATTGGTCATTACAATGTGTGACAAGACATCCTGTGTTCAGTGTTTTGTCCATCTAAGTACCTTGAAAACGTTTTGCATGCATTTTTCATGATGAAAAAAGGCTGTAAACAGCATAGAGAACTGGAAGAGTTAAAAAAAATTCAGACGCAAACGCTTATAAACACGATTTTCCGCGTTTAGTCGCATTTACAAGCATTTTGCATTGATAAAATTGACTGGTGAACGCAAGTTTTCTGCGTTCAAAAAAAGTCTGTAAACTCAAATGCCTGTAAATTACTGTAAATGAATATGTGTACATGGACACCTAGGAAAACATTAGGGTGAGTTCAGGGGCTGCTGGAAAAAACGCTGAACAGCTCCTAAATGTGAGTTTATCAGCTGCAGTGTACAAGAGCCCTTAGAGATTCTAATACGCTCAAGTGTGAATGGAGCCTAGTTGCTGAATGAATGTGAAAACTGCTCTAGTGTATGAGATGTACGGGTGTCTGAACTGATGCAATTAATAACACTCTCTTGTGACAATCTTGTTCACAGATGACCCATCAAAAGAATCAAACACTTGCAGCTGAAATTTTGATTGTTGGATTTGAATACCTCATTGCCTACAGAATTCCGTATTTCCTTTTCTTATTGGTCATCTACACATTGACTTGCTTTGAGAACCTGCTGGTCATCTTTTTGGTTAATAAAAGCCCTCACCTCCACTCCCCCATGTACTTCCTGATCAGTAACTTGCTCTTCGTTGGATTTGTTTACATCACCAATCTGGTTCCACGGATGCTGCATGACTTACTCTCAGGAAGAGGGGTCTTCTCCTTTCTTGGCTGTACTATCCAAATAAATGTGATGGGAGGTGTGTCAATCGTGGAGTCTTTCCTGCTTATATTAATGTCCTGTGACAGATTTTTGGCCATTTGTCACCCTCTGAGATATTCCGCTCTCATGCATACTAGACTGTGCCTGTATTTAGTGATTGGGTTTTGGTTGATTTCCTCTGTGATTATGGCAGCAATATGCTATTTCTTAACTAAAGTGGAATTTTGTGGCCCTGTTAGAATCAACCACTTCCACTGTGACTTCAACACCCTGATTCTGTTTGCCTGCTCAGACATAGCACCTCTTATGTTTCTTACCATCGTGGTCAGCACTATACTGTGTGCTACACCTTTTGTGGGGGTTGTTGTATCGTACACCTTTATCATCATGGCCATCCTCAAGATAAAGTCAACCAAAGGAAGAAAGAAAGCCTTCTCCACCTGCAGCTCCCACCTAGTGGTCTCAGCTATATATTTTGCCATAATTTTTACTTTATACGTAGTGCCGAGGAGTAATAATTATTTCCAGGTCTATAAATCAATGTCCTTTTTCTATTTATACGTGATTCCACTGATAACCCCCATCATTTACACGCTAAGGAACCAGGATTTTCAAAAAGCACTACAGACCACAATGAGTGAAATGAAACAATATGTCATAAATGTTCATTTTTAATGTATTCCAACAATAAACTTTTGAAAAAAAAAAGTAAATTAGAACAATGTTTTAAAATTTAACATTCCAGACTTGTATATGCTAATTTTTTTTTTTTAAGAGGAACTGGAAGCTGTGCCCAAAAAAGGCAAGTATGGAAACCTTCTTGAGTATTTTATTGTCATGCTATACGAGGTATATGATCATATATAGTGTGTATGTTTTGTTTTCTCTTTTTGTATGCAGAAAGTAAAAAATAAAAAAAAAATAAAAAAAGACAAGTATGGCAAATGACTAGTCACCGGTACTGGCTGTGGTCTCCAAGCCACTGAGTATGGCAAATGACTAGTCACCGGTACTGGCTGTGGTCTCCAAGCCACTGAGTATGGCAAATGACTAGTCACCGGTACTGCCTGTGGTCTCCAAGCCACTGAGTATGGCAAATGACTAGTCACCGGTACTGCCTGTGATCTCCATGCCGCTGAGTATGGCAAAGGACTAGTCACTGGTACTGCCTGTGGTCTCCATGCCGCTGAGTATGATAAAGGACTAGTCACCGGTACTGCCTGTGGTTTCCATGCAGCTCATATTTTCCCCAATAATGACTTACAATGCCGTGTTCTTCTTTATGTCTCTGTGTGAAGGTGGCCATCTCAATAGACTCTAGAATAAGGTTGTCCAACCTGCAGCCCAAGATGGCTATGAATGCGGCCCAACACATAATCGCATACTTACTCAAAGTGGTTATAAAGGCTCAAGGTTTTCTTTACCTTCATGCATTCTATAATTTTGCTAACCCATGGAGAAAGTGTAGATAGAGAATAAAAGAAGTCCAAGGATGGTCTATAATATTTATAATCACTGACAAAAATATCTGACAGGGTTTCCAGTCTTCCTTTTTTTTATTTCTGTGTGTTGCTGTTGGAGAGCATCAAACAAGAGATCCCTGTGCTCAAATCCCAACCGCTAGTGCATGCATTTATCCATCAGGTGCTAAAGGGGTGTAACCACATATTAACACTAGAAATTCTGAGGACCCTCTGCACACTGGTATATATACCCTTCCAGCAGACTATGCAATAAATAGGGATATTGTGTTCACACATATTGCAATACATGCTGGCTGTCCTGACAAAATAGTATTGAAAGCGCTAGTAAGGACGAGGGAGAGTAGGTGAGCATACTTCTTATAGTAAGAGGCAGAAAAGCCATCAGGGCTGGGCTGTTTTCTGATCTTAAGTTCTTTGATAGCAGACAGGGTTTCAGCTGAAAATGATAGGCTTCTCAAGGGCTTCTAGGTGTTGTGCAGATAGAGTTGGAAAAGAGAGGTTGGCCAGGAGGTTCTCAGCACGAGCTTGGTCAAAGGGCTCTGTTTGATAGTATAAGAGTGCTAGATGCTTACGGAAAACTTGAAGTATACAAGATGGATTGCTGGGGTAGTCACCGCGGGAGAGTTTAAGGTGAGGTTTGGTGGTGTGGTCCAATCTACGAAGTGAGAGAGCCAATAAGGTGTCGGGTTTATTAGCTTTAGTATAGAATTTATGATGGGATCTGCAAAGGGATAATTCAGCCTGGTCTGAAAAGAAAATGTTGAGTTCCAAACTGGATTGTTCTAGAGCTTTACGGTGAGAAGGAGTAGCCTGGAACAGTTAGTGAGATTGGCTGTAAGCTGCCTCAAGGCGGAGGCGTGTTTGTCTTTTTTCTCTGCTGAGGAAGGACGACTTACTGATGCAAAGTCCTCTAAGAACAGGCTTATGTGCTTCCCACAACAGAAGTGGGGAAATATCAGGAGTGGAGGTAAGCTCCAAGTAATCTTTGAAAGCGTTCTCTAGGTCAAGGCCGTGTGTAGGGTGGGATAGCAGGTTATCATTAATTACCCAGGTACTGAGGGAGATAGGGAAGAGAGAGACGTGAGAACTGCGCAGTGGTCGGACCATGGTATGGGAAGAATGTCAGAGTCAAGGAGTCTAGAGGAGGTGCTGATGGTCACAAGAATGTGGTCAATACGAGAAAAGGAGTTGTGGGGGTGAGAGCAGTAAGTGTATTTACGCTTAACTGCGTGGAGTTCCCTCCAGGAGTCCACTAAAGATTGGCGATTGAAAAGGTGTTGGAAAGAATGGGGAGTGGCTGGGGGAGGGGTGGTAGAGGAGATTTGTCAAGGAAGGGATATATTACGAGTCTCCACATATAAGCAAGCTGCTGCGTTTATGGTGGTCAATAGTTGTCAGCAAATGGCATAGGAACGGAAGGGGACCTAGATTGGGAGCGTAATAAGAGACAACTGTAATTGGAGAGTCTAGTAGGAGTCCCGATAGAATTAGGCAGCGGCCTTCTGGGTCACCAAGCTGGGCATGAAGCACAAAAGGGGCTGTGCAATGAAAAGCAATAAGGACACCTCTACACTTAGTTGTCGTAGAGGCAGTAAAAATTTGCGGGTAGATTTGGGAGTAGAAGTAAAATGTGTTTCCTGTAGGCAGATGATATGCGCTTTTTGAGACGCAAAAAAGCGAAAGGCCTTGTTTCGCTTTATGGGAACATTAAGGGTAAGAATGTTTAGGGGTACCATAGAGGTAACAAAGAGATCTCAATAGTCAGATGCAGCTGGGGTGAGTACTGATGGAACGGTCCCTAGGGGAAGGGAAAAAAAAAAGGAGGGAATGAAAGGTAAGAAAGAGAGAGAAGTCACACAAGAAAGGAAAGGGGAAGAGAAGATCAGGGGAAGAAGGTGGGAGGGAGAAGGGGAAACCAATGACAACGGCCTGGCCCCCAGGACTGGGGCAAAGCAAACAGTCCAGAGGGTCAGAAACAGCCTGTGAAGTGAAAAAAACTGACACCTCATGGGCCGACAGTGAGTGCACAGTGGCAAACATAGAGGAGAAGCAGCATTAGAAAAAAAAAACAGGCTAACAGACACCAGGTGAACCAGTGTCTGTAGCTCCCTAAGTAGTGGAGGAGGAGTCTGGGAATCCAAGCACACCAGCGGACAGTAAAAAAAAGAGAAAGCAAGGCTAGGACAGAGTGTCAGGTGTGGTCGGGTTCGGGACTGTCCAGCATCCAAAAAGGAGAATCAACAAACTCAGCCAATCTTGGACGAGTAATCCAAAAGATGAAGTAACAACATCATTTAGTAATATTCTTCACAGTAGGCATAACAGTGAGTAATGGAAAATAGAATAAATGACCCTAACAACCGTAGGAGCATGCAGCATAAGTAAAAAGAACAAGGTTACAGACACCTGTAAAACCGGTGTCAGTAGCTCATTGAGTAGCGGAGGAGGAGTCTGGGAATCCGAGCAGAGAGTAGAAAACAGAGGTTGTAAGACTGGGGTGGGGTGTCAGGTGTGGTCGGATTCGAGACTATCCGGCAGCCAAAAAGGGAACCAACAAACTCAGCATTTTGGTTGAGTTACCCAAAAGAGGAAGTAGCAGCATTATTTGGTGATATTCTACACAGTAGGCATAACAATGAGTAAAGGAGAAAAATGACCCTAATGACAGTAGGAGCATACAGTATAAGTAAAAAGAACAGGCTCACAGACACCTGGAAAACCGGTGACAGTAGTTCCCTGAGTAGCAGAGGGGGAGCCTGGGAATCTGAGTACACCAACGGAGAATAGAAAATGGGGGGTTTAAGGATAAAGAGGAGCGTCAGGTGTGGTCAGATTCGAGACTACCCGACAGCCAAAAAGGGAACCAACCAGCTCAGCAATTTTGGATGAGTTACCCACATGGGGAAGTAACAACATTATTTAGTGACATACTACACAGTAGGTATAACAGTGGATAAAGGGGAAAAATGACCCTAACAACAGTAGGATCATAATATAAGGCACTGGATCAAGGGAAGGCCCCACCTGGGGTAGGCAGGCCGGGACAGGAGACCAATTAGGTAGGAAGGCATTATCCAGGAGGAAGGCTGGAGTAACTAGGCCAAAGAGGGAGGACACCGATGAGGCTACCCTGGGGATTATGGGCTAAGGGAGAAGATCTACCAGGATGTTCACAAAGGGGATGTGAATCTGTGGAGGTTGGCAGGGGAATGGGTCAAGGTGGTCAGATTAGTGACTACCCGGGACTGTCCTACTTTGAAGTGACAGGCACTGGATCCCCTGCTCAGGGATTCACCCAGATTGGCTGGATTAGGAGAATCTCGGGTCTGGGGTGGTATAGCCAGAAACACTGGTTAGCTCTCCAAAAAGAGTATTTTGCTGTAAAAAACTTGTATATAGTTCTAGGAAGTTGTCCTCGCTTTCACAGGTCTATTAGGCATCCTGTACACCCCTAACCCTATCCCAGATGAAACCCCCTAATAAAACCTCAAAACAAAGCTCAAGGACTAGTCTCCTGGATGCAAGTTACTGGAAAAATGTGTGTTGCCTGGCTGACGCCTGGCATTCCCTATCACAGGTGAACACAGAATAATGAGGACGTCCGGCGAGAAGGACGTGCGTCGGCGAGCTCCTGCTCCCCTGGCCCCAATCCGCTGCCATCTGGGCAGCAGCGGACCCTAACGGGGGCCCCACGATCCTTCGGTCCCTGCTCATCAGCCAGGTAAGGCCACTGCACCTTTTCCCCGGACCTCCGGGACTTGAGGCCTACCCGGCACCCGAAGCCGCGGCCTCGATTTTTGGCGCGGCCGACCCGGATCGCCGGGCATCAGCCCAGGCCGCCGCTGCTCTGTTCCCCGGTCCCCGCCGATCAGCCAGCCTCCCCAGGGCCCCCCTCACTGGCCCTGGGTCCATCCCGACCACCGGGTACCAGCTCGCCCGGAGCAGCCACGTGCTCGTCAGCTCCGGCGCCCCCGCGCCCGATCCGCTGCCATCCGGGCCCCTGAGCCTGCTGCCGATGTCCCCACCAACACCCTGAAGGGGACACAGACACTCCGTCCCTCCAGCGGAGCTCCGGCGGTCCGAAGCGGCTTGAGGCCTACCACGGCACCCGAAGCCGCGGTGTTTCCTGCCGGCCGTGGCTGGAATCACAGCGGGACGCCTCCGCTCCTCCGGGGAAGCTACCACCACCAGCACCAACGGTCCTCCTAACATAGGAGGGATCCACCTCCACCCCGACGCTCCAGGACATCAGGTACTCCACCAGGGGCACCCACTACCCATCAGGGAGCCCAACCACCATCCCACCGGCAGCCACCAGGGATCCCACCACCCACCAGAAACCCTAACCACCAGGGACCCCTAACCACTATCCCTCTAGGGATCGCTACTAACCCACCAGGGATAGCACGGCCACCATCCCACCAGGGATCCCCTGCCCTCCACCCCACCTGGGACTACCAGCCACCTCCCACTGCGTTTCGGACACTGCTTCGCCATCCCTGACCAGCACCCCCTCACCCACCCTGACCCTTCCTGCACCCCGCTCACCCCAACATGCCGCCCGCGCTCCTCCTCCTTGTCCTCCTCTCCTCCATCCCTAAAACCGCCTTCCTCTACCCACCCACCCCCGCTAAGCAGCTCTATATCGCCCCCTCACTTCTCCCCTCTCCCCACTACGGCACCCACCACCTCCTCCTGCTACTCCACTTCCCCGCTGACCCACTTGCCACCACTTTCAGACCCAAGCGCTCCTACACCTCCCGTTCCCACGCCACCTTCCTCACCCTCCTCCTTCTCATATCAGCTGGGGACATCTCCCCAAACCCTGGCCCCTCACCACCTCACACCCCCCCTAGAGCCCCCCCTGCTCACGCCAGCCGACGCGACCCCCTCAACCTCATACATGTACCCCTCCTCCCCATATCTATCCCCCCTCTCTCGGTTGCACTCCTGAATGCTCGTTCGGTTTGCAATAAGCTTACCGCCATCCATGACCTCTTCATCTCTCGCTCCCTCAACCTCCTAGCAATCACCGAAACTTGGGTACAGGCCACCGACTCCACCTCCCCTGCGGCACTCACTCATGGAGGTCTCATCTGGACCCATTCACCAAGACTGAGCGATCGCAGAGGTGGTGGTGTCGGCTTGCTCCTGTCACCGCTTAGCACCTTCCAGGTCCTCCCTAACCCACCCTCTCTTTCCTTCCCCTCCTTTGAGGCGCACTGCATCCAACTCTTCTCACCCACCCCCCTAAGGATCGCAGTGATCTACAGGCCTCCCGGACCCATAGCCCGCTTCCTGGATGACTTCGCCGCCTGGCTTCCCTTCTTCCTCTCCTCTGAGCTCCCCACCATCATCCTCAGGGACTTCAACATCCCCATCAACGACAACACCCCGGCTACTTCCCAATTCCTCCACCTAACCTCCTCTTTCGCGCTCACACAGCACACTCAATCCTCCACCCACCTCGGAGGGAACACCCTGGACCTCGTCTTTTCCCACCTCTGTACCCTCAACCAGTTCGCGAACACCCCCTTCCCTCTCTCCGACCACCACCTCATCACCTTCTCCATCTCCCCTTCCCCCAACTCCCCCCCTCAAAAACGCCAAACCATCACCAGCCGCAACCTCCGCAACCTGAACCCGGCCCCCCTCCACTCTGCCGCCGACTGCCTACACGACAGCATCCTCTCACTGTCATGTCCTGACATAGCCACCACCTTGTACAATGACTCACTGTCAGCTGCCCTAGACTCTCTGGCACCCCTTACCACACGCATCATCAAACCCAGACCGCTTCAACCCTGGCAGACCGACAGCACTAAACGCCTCAAACGTCGCAGTCGCGCACTGGAGAGACTGTGGCGCAAAACCAGGTCCCCTCATACTTTCTCCCTCTACAAATCTGCATTTCTTATCTACACCTCCTCCCTCCACGCCGCCAAGCAGGCCTACTTTGTTAACCTAATAAACACCCTCTCCTCCTGCCCCCGCCGACTCTTCTCCACCTTCAACTCCCTGCTCTCCCCCCCCCCTCCTCCACTCAGTACCTCTCTCACCGCCCACGAAATTGCCACCCATTTCCACAACAAGATTGACGCTATCCATAAGGACATCGTCAACTTGCAATCTACCTCCCCACCTAGCCTCCTCGCCCCCGTCACCCCTTCATCTCCCCCCTCCTCTGCCCTCACAACCGCACTGCCCCCCTCCTCTCCCAATGCCCCGCCCACCATAACCCCCCCCGCACTGCACTCCCTCAGCCCTGTCACTACTGAGGAAGTCGCCAAAGTCCTCTCAAAAGCCCGCCTCACTACCTGCCCCCTGGACCCTATCCCCTCTCAACTCCTCCGGTCACCCCCCTCTTCCCTCATCCGCTCCCTCACCCACATCTTCAATCTCTCCCTCTCTACTGGTGTATTCCCCTCCCCCCTAAAGCACGCGCATATCACCCCCATCCTCAAAAAGCCCTCCCTGGATCCCGCGGACCCCAACAACCTCAGACCCATCTCCCTGCTGCCACTCACCTCCAAGCTCCTTGAACGCTTAGTCTACGATCGCCTAAGCTCCCACCTTACTGACAATAACCTCCTTGACCCTCTACAGTCCGGCTTCCGTCCCCTACACTCCACTGAAACCGCCCTCCTCAAAATCACTAACGACCTACTCAACGCCAAAGCCAAGGGCGACTACTCTGTCCTCCTTCTCCTGGACCTCTCTGCGGCCTTCGACACAGTTGACCACCCCCTCCTTCTTAATAAACTACTCTCCCTTGGCATCGGAGATGCTGCTCTCTCTTGGTTCTCATCCTACCTATCCCGACGCTCCTTCAGTGTCACCTACAATGGTGCCACCTCCCCCTCCCTCCCCCTCTCTGTTGGGGTCCCCCAAGGCTCTGTCCTTGGACCCCTTCTCTTTTCCATCTACACCTCCTCCCTGGGCAAACTCATACAATCTCACGGCTTCAACTATCACCTCTATGCTGACGACACCCAAATCTACCTCTCCACCCCTCACCTCACCCCCACTATCTCCGCCCGCATCACTCACCTCCTAAATGACATCTCAGACTGGATGTCGCTACATTTCCTCAAGATTAACCTCTCCAAAACCGAGCTTCTCGTCTTTCCCCCTGCCCACACCCCCCCCCCCCATCCTATCCATCATCACCAACAACTCCACTATCACTTCCGCCCCGCAAGCCAAAGTCCTTGGCGTCATTCTTGACGCGAACCTCTCCCTCCAACCGCATGTCAAATCACTCACAAACACATGCAGGCTCCATCTTCGCAACATTGCCAAGATCCGCTCCTTCCTCACCCCAGACACCACCAAACTTCTAGTACACTCCCTCATCATCTCACGCCTTGACTACTGCAACTCCCTCCTCACTGGCCTACCCAAGTGCAGGCTCTCCCCGCTCCAGACCATCCTGAACTCAGCTGCCAGACTCATCCACCTTACCACCCGCTCCACCTCTGCCACCCCCCTCTGCCTCTCCCTCCACTGGCTCCCGATTGCCCAACGCATCAAATTTAAACTCCTTACCCTGACCTACAAAGCCGTTCACAACACTGCCCCTGACTACCTCACCAATCTGATCACCAGGTACCACCCTACCCGTACCCTTCGCTCCTCACAGGACCTCCTTCTATCCTGCTCCCTGGTCTCCTCCTCCCATGCACGACTGCAGGACTTCTCCAGGTCCTCCCCCATCCTCTGGAACTCACTGCCCCAATCCATCAGACTGTCGCCTTCTCTATTCACATTCAGGCGCTCCCTCAAAACCCATCTCTTCAGGGAAGCCTACCCCACCCTCACCTAACGGCCATCCTCCCTCATTCCTCCTACCACTTCATCCCCCCCAGCCACTTCCTACTGTACCTTTACCCCCTCCCTCCTAGATTGTAAGCTCGTAAGAATAGGGCCCTCTTACCCCTCGTACGCTGTCTGTCTTTGTTGTACTGTGCCATGTATTGTCCCCCCCTATTGTACAGCGCTGAGCAAACCCTTTGGCGCTATATAAACTCGTAGTAATAATAATAATAATAATAATCACATTGTCAACATGGCTGCTGTAACCTCACCTTTTTATAGTGAGGAGGATAGCTTATACAAAGTACCCCTTGTTGACCCTTTTATGCCAGCTGATTTAAAGTGGAGCTCCACCCAAAAGGGGAAGTTCCGCTTTAATTATTTGTCCCCCATTAAGGATTGGCACCTTTGGGGAGCGGGGGGGAGTGGGTTCCCGAATTTGACAGGTACCTGCTCCCACTTTTGCTGCAATCACCTAGGCGATCGGAAATGGAAGGTGTCCTCCTTCCCTCTTTCCTTGTAGTCTTCTGGGACACATGACAAGTCCCAGAAGACTACGGGGCCATTCACAAAGCGCCACACTTCTTGAGCATGTGCAGTGGGCACCCGGCTGTGAAGCCACAAGCTGTTACAGCCGGGTGCCCACACTGAAGATGCCAGAGCCAGGGAGAGAAGACGGCCGGTGAAACCAGCCGTGGTGAGGACACCGCTGGACTGAGTGACAGATAAGTGGTTGTATTTTTTTTTTTTTGTATTAGCAATTTTTATTAGTTTTCACATATATACAGTCATGGCCGAAATTGTTGGCACCCTTGATATTTTTCCTGAAAATCAAGTATTTCACACAAAAAAGGTATTGCATTAACACATGTTTTGCTATACACATGTTTATTCCCTTTGTATGTATTGGAACAAATATAAAACAGAGGCAGAAAAGCAAATATGACATAATGTCACACAAAACCCCAAAAATGGGCTGGACAAAAGTATTGGCACCCTTAACTTAATATTTGGTTGCACACCGTTTGGAAAACATAACTGAAATCAGTCGCTTCCTATAACCATCAATAAGCTTCTGACACCTCTCACCCGGAATTTTGGACCACTCTTCCTTTGCAAACAGCTCCAGGTCTCTCTTATTGGAAGGACACCTTTTCCCAACAGCAATTTTAAGATCTCTCCACAGGTGTTCAATGGGATTTAGATCTGGGCTCATTGCTGGCCACTTCAGAACTCTCCAGCGCTTCTTTGCCATCCATTTCTGAGTGCTTTTTGACGTATGTTTGGGGTCATTGTCCTGCTGGAAGACCCAGGATCTTGGACGCAAACCCAGCTTTCTGACACTGGGCCCTACAGTGCGACCCAAAATCCTTTGGTAATCCTCAGATTTCATGATGCCTTGCACACAGTCAAGGCACCCAGTGCCAGAGGCAGCAAAACAACCCCAAAACATCATTGAACCTCCACCATATTTTACCGTAGGTACTGTGTTTTGTTCTTTGTAGGCCTCATTCCGTTTTCGGTAAACAGTAGAATGATGTGCTTTACCGAAAAGCTCTATCTTGGTCTCATCTGTCCACAAGACGTTTTCCCAGAAGGCTTTTGGCTTACTCAAGTACATTTTGGCAAACTGTAGTCTTGCTTTTTTATGTCTCTGTGTCAGCAGTGGGGTCCTCCTGGGTCTCCTGCCATAGCGTTTCATTTCATTTAAATGTCGACGGATAGTTCGCGCTGACACTGATGCTCCCTGAGCCTGCAGGACAGCTTGAATGTCTTTGGAACATGTTTGGGGCTGCTTATCCACCATCCGGACTATTCTGCGTTGCAATCTTTCATCAATTTTCCTCATCCGTCCACGACCAGGGAGATTAGCTACAGTGCCATGGGTTGCAAACTTCTTGATAATGTTGCGCACTGTGGACAAAGGCAAATCTAGTTCTCTGGAGATGGACTTGTAACCTTGAGATTGTTGATATTTTGCCACAATTTTGGTTCTCAGGTCCTCAGACAGTTCTCGTCTCCTCTTTCTGTTGTCCATGCTTAGTGTGGCACAGACAGACACACAATGCAAAGGTTAAGTGAACGTCTCTCCTTTTTATCTGCTTTCAGGTGTGATTTCTATATTGCCCACACCTGTTACTTGCCCCAGGTGAGTTTACAGGAGCATCACATGCTTGTAACATTCTTATTTATCCGCAGTTGTGAAAGGGTGCCAATACTTTTGTCCAGCCCATTTTTGGAGGTTTGTGTGACATTATGTCGAATTTGCTTTCTTTCCTCCCTTTTTTTGTTTTGTCCCAATACACACAAAGGGAATAAACATGTGTATAGCAAAACATGTGTTAATGCAATACGTTTCGTGAGAAATACATGATTTCCTGGAGAAATATCAAGGGTGCCAACAATTTCGGCCATGACTGTATATATATACAAGCAGTAAATTAAAAAAAAAAGAACACAGGAAAAAGAGGGAGCACATCGATGGTGAAATCTGCATGGTTACAGACATAATGTCACAAAGCAACAATGAGGAGGCCATCAGAACCGTACATTTGGAGAAATGTGGGAGGAGGTGAAATTATCCCATGGGTGCCACACTGCCTGGAACACAGCAATCGAACAGGCGTGTAGAGCAGTCAGGTACTCCATCTGTCTCACATCAGCAATAATTTTAAACAGAGTTGGCATTGAAGGAGGTATAGAGGATAGCCAACACATAGGAATGCTTCTCCTAGCCACTGTCAGAATGTGTGGTGAGTTTCCTGGCCATTTTGGGAAGACCTGGGAATGGCAGGCTCAATAAAAAGTATAGGGGTTCAAAGGGGAGGGAGGTATGCAATAGCAATTGTAAAAAGGACAAAACCTCTTCCCAAAAGGGAACGATGGATCCACAAGTCCAAAAAATGTGGAAGAGGGAGCCAAGGTCTTTCCCGCAACGCCAGCAGGTGGAAGAAGCATTCGGATTAAAGGCATGAATTACTTCGGGAGTTTTGTACCACAGCATCATAATTTTGTATGTATTTTCCTTATAAACCACACAGACAGAAGATTTAGATGTGTTTTCCCAAATTTTCTTCCACTGAGTCAGATCGATGTCACATTGTAAAAACTGGGACCACTTGTGCATGTAATGGTGAGTGTCATTAGAGAGGGGGGAAGCATCCATAAGAAGTTTATATGTATTAGAAATTAAGCCCCTTTGATGTGGACCCTGTATGCACAGACGCTCAAAGGGAGTGGGTTTCCCAAAAGTCAATGTGGGGGACATGGTGGAGAAAAAGTGGTGTATCTGGAGATAGATATATAAATGTTGGGAAGGTAGATCCTTTTTCTGGAGGTATGCGAATGGTTGCAGCTTCTGAGTCACAGAGTGTACTAAGTGGCGTAGTTGGAAGAGGTTAGCTGTGACCCAAGGGAGCACCCGTGACACTGCCAAACTGTCTGGAAGGTTGGGGATAAAGAGGATATTAGTCAGTGGGGAGCAATCTGATGTCAATGCAAACCTAGTCTTACATTTCTCATACTCATGGAGAATTGCATGGGGCCAAGGAAAAGACGACAGATAGGGACAAGATCCACCACCGAGGTCGACCAGAGGAGAGAGCAAGGATGAGTTGGAGTCAATTGTAAGGACTCAATCTCAGTCCATGGGGTGGGAGGGTTATAGGAGGACCACAATGCGAGGAAGTGGAGGTGAGTAGCATAGTAATAGGTCACCAGTATCCAGTGCCCCTAGGCCTCCCCTAGAATGCAAAGAAAGTAGTACACTATGTGCAATTCTATGTCGCTTATTATGCCAAATGAAGTGTAGAAGGGATTTCTGGAGGGAGTGTAGTCTGGACATAGGAACAGGAACGGGGAGAGTCGCTAATAGATACAGAAGTTTGGGCAGTACAGTCATTTTTATGACATTGATGTGTCCCAGGAAGGATATGGGTAGGGTATCCCAAAATTTCAAGGAGCGAGAAATAAATGTAAATAAGGGGGAAATTGGCGTCTTATATAGAACCGTAGGAGGAAGTGAGACTAATACCCAAATATTTTAGAGAATGAGTGCACCATCGATAAGGGAAGGAGTCTTGGAGAGACGTGAGAACAGCTGGTGGGATGTGGAGTGGGAGTGCTTCAGTTTTGGAAGTATTAACCTTGTAACCCGAGAGAGTCCCAAACTGACGTAAAATTTTATGCTATGCAATACTAGAAGAGAGATTTGGGGATTCGAGAGTGTAAGGAGGATATCATCAAATAGAGATAGTTTGTACTCATGGCCATGAGATAACATCCCTTGTATGTTGGGGTGAGACTGAATTGCAATAGCCAAAGGTTCCAAGCAGAGGATAAACAATAGAGGGGAGAGTGGGCATCCCTGTCGTGTACCATTCGACATCTGGAAAGGAGGTGAGAGAAAAGAGGCCAGTCTGACCTGTGAGGAAGGATAAGAATAAAGAGCTTTTAAAGCTGCCACGAAAGGGCCTCGGAAGCCAAACTTCCCCAAGACCATAAACATATAAGGCCAGCTGAGGCGGTCAAAAGCTTTTTGGGCATCTAAGCTCAATAAAATGGTGGGGGTAGAAGACCGGTTAACCAAGTCAACCAGATCAATGGATCTCCCGGTGTTGTCCGCTGCATTTCTGGCAGGAACAAAGCCTACTTGGTCTCTGTGTATGAGCTTGGAGATGAGCCTGGACAGCCTATTTTCTAGGATCTTAGTAAAAATCTTGTAATCAGAGTTTAGTAGAGCAATAGGACGGTAGATATCTAAAATAGAGTGATCTTTGTCCGGTTTGGGAATTACAGAAATATATGCACGGGAGAAGTCAGCCTGGGGAGTAATACCCTTGAAAAAATCCTGATAGAGAGAGAGAAGATGGGGAGCCAGGATACCAATGAAAGTCTTGTAGTAAGAGTAGGGAAGTCCATCTGGTCCCGGGGATTTGCATGAGGGGAGATGTTTGACTGTATCCAATAGTTCTTCAGATGAAATGTCAGCGTTAAGGGCCAAGATGTCAGAAGGCGATAGCTTCAGTAATAGTAGAGGATTAAAAGAGGATTAAAAAACCTATCAAAAGAAGTCTCTGTGAGGGGAGGATGGAGATCTGGGATCAAACAGTTGTAAAGGGACTCGCAATAGGAGCCAAAAAGGGAGACCATGAGGGTCATAAGTAGGGTCCCCATTTGGCTGGATGAGATGGTCTGGCAATGTAGAGGGAATTTGGGCTTTGAGTCTATTGACGAGCATACAGTGAGATTTATTGGAAAATTCGTAGAATTTCTGTTTGACCCAGAGCAGAGATTTTGTGGACTTACAGGCATCAAGAGCCTTGATTCGGTCACGGAGAGAGGTCACTTTACGAAGCCCAGAAATAGACGGTTTTGCAAGAAGTCTATGTTCAGCCAAGGTTAACTGGTGGACTAGGGTAATCCTGGCACTCTCTGAGGATTTCTTCAGGCGAGAACCCATGGAGATACACAGACCTCGAAATACCGCCTTGTGGGCTTCCCATACGGTTGAGGTGGATGGTACAGAGTCTACATTGTAGCGGAAATACATGTCAAGCCCCTGTGAGAGCTCAGCACGAAGATGTTCCGTGGTTAAAAAGGTTTCATTAAGGCCCCAATGACCTACCTTTGGCACAACAGTAGGTAAAAACAGGTTTAAGGTCAAGGAGGAATGATCAAATCATGTGATAGGGTTGATGTTAGAGGAAACCAGAAGAGGGAGCAGAGGAGCTGAAATAAAAAAATGATCTAGGCATGAATAACTATGATGAGGAGTGGAGTAGAAGGTGAATTGTTTATGGAGGGGGTGCCGAATCCGCCAGGCATCAAAGAGACGATGTTCCCTGATCAATTTATGAAAGGATTTATAGGAGGAACATTGCCGCTTTGAAGGAGTGGACTCGAAGAGAACCTTCCTATTTTTGTGTGGTGAGAGGATTAAGTTAAAATCACCCCCTATAATCATGTGTGGAGTAGAGAAGGAGCCTAATTTGGCGAGTGTTTGTGTAAGAAACTGTAACTGATCTGAGTTCGGGGCATATAAATTCATCAAGATAAGAGGAGTGTCACCAAGCATACATTCTAAGATAATGAAGCGACCATGGTGATCGACCCTGGAGGAAACGACCCGAAGGGAGCAATGTGTCCGAATCAATATTGCCACTCCAGCCTTCCCAGATGGGTCAAAGGCCGAATAGGATTGGGAAAAAAAACCTTAAGGCAAAACGAAAGGAGACTGTTGATTTAAAATGGGTCTCCTGGACAAAAATAATGTCTGCTCCTGAAGATCGGAATTCCTTCAAAGCCATCCACCGCTTCTGAATGAAATTAAGGCCCTTGATATTATATGACAAAAGTCGTAAAGCCATCACAAAATAACAATAGATATAGCATGTGTACAAGCAGAAAAGGTAAATGGAAAACCATTGATGGAACTAAACAGAAAACAAATGACATTAATAGATAAACTGGAAGCATTACAGTAAAAAACATAGATATACACTTGGGAAAAACAACTATACCCAAGTCATCCAGGCCAGTGGCTGGACGGGATTGGGGGCAACACGACAACTGAAACATAACAGTCGTCAAATCCGGCCAGAAAAACAGAACAAATGAAAGCACCCAGCAAGGGCTCAGCCAGCAAAAAAAAAAAAAAAAAAAAGGGGAGGGGGAGGGGAGAAAGGGAGGGGGGGTAGGAGGGGGAGAGGAGGGAAAAGGGAGGGGGGGTAGGAGGGGGAGAGGAGGGAAAAGGGAAGGGGAGAAGGGAGGGGGGAGGGAATAAGGGACAACCCTTAAGTATCCACAGGAGAACACCCTAGAAGAGCATCAGGTAGGCTCAACGCTGGAGCGAAGACGAGGACGTTGTGGAGTACATGAAAGACTCTTCCAGCCCCCGCGAACTGGTGTCCATATTTTGTTGGGAGTAACGGAAGGGCGAGATGGAGTAGGCGGTAATGAAGAGGCATCTTCCAATAAAGGAGGTAGTCCCAATTGCTTCAGAAAGGAGTCTGCCTCTAAAAGATCACGTAGGATAACTTGGGAATTGTCTTTGGAGACAACCAGCTTGAAGGGAAATCCCCAGCGATAAGGGACACAGTGGTGTTGAAGGTGTGTGGTGATTGGTTTCAGTGCCCTCCGTCTGGCCAGGGTAATCGGAGAAAGATCACAAAAGAGCTGGAGCCTTTCCCCTTTAAATTCCAAGGAAGGCTTGTTGCGTACGGAGGCTAGCAAGGCTTCTTTGCTTTCAAAGAATGAAAGCGGACGATGACGTCACGAGGTCTGGTGCCATCAGCAGGTCTAGGGTCTAGTGATTGGTGGGCTCTGTCCATGCGCCAATCTGCTTTTGGAACCATGGGGGCGGTTGCAGTGAAGAAGGATAAGAGATGTCGGTGGAGTTGGGAATCGGCAGCAGATTCAGACATACCGCGAATACGGATGTTCTGCCGGCGTTCCCTGTTTTCCAAATCTTCTTGTTGGAGCTGGATTTGTGTGTTTCAGATACGCGTTATCTTCTTCTAAGACATGGACGTATTGCACCAATTCGTCAAATGTGTTCTCCAATTGATCCTCATGCTCACCAATCTGGGCTATTTCTCCTCTAAGATCCAAAGCCAATTTGCCCACTTCGGCGGATATAGAGGTGGTAATGTTGCGTAAAAAAAACTTGTAGTTTTTCCTCCAACGCAGATACCATGAGAGAAGATGAGGTGTGAGGAGTGGAAGGAATGGAGGGAGGATGGCTCAGCGAAGGGTGTTCTATTGACCGTCTACCAGTATCAAGGGCTCGGGATCCCTCATCTAAGGGTTAGGAGACGGTGGGGATGCTGGCTGCACAGTATAGTTGTGGCTGCAGTACCTCCGATCACCACTGGGGGCGGTGGGGAAGGGGGCTTCCAGCGCCTGATCTTCCCCATTATCTCTCCCCTTATCGTGCTGGGGTGCAGAGCTGATGTGACTCACCCATGGATGCCTGGAGGCTGACGCTGCATCGTGGGTGAGTCGCTAAGGCCAGGGAAGCAGGGAGCCTCAGAGGGATGCGACCGTCATCTTCCCTGGTCGCGCATGCGCCCCCCCAAGTGGCTGTATTTTAAAAGTCAGCAACTACAGTTTTTGTAGCTGCTGACTTTCATTTTGTTTTTCAGCTGGAACTTAAATTATGACCCATTCCTGTGTCTCAACAATGCATGTTATCCACATGCATTGGCCTTTGTTTAACCACGTCTTTGCCTGACAATTCAGGACCATATTTAATTTCTTCCAGCTGTTGCCCCTCCATGTTACTAAGGGCCACAACCTAGCTACCGCCCACAGCATAGCACATCTTCCCTTGTAGGATGCTTATGTGAACACCTGGTGGTTCCTTAGACCCTACATCTTGGCCTTCTTTAGGGCATGCATTCTCCTAGTGATGTAGAAGTTTTGCCAAATCAGTGCCAGATAAGCTCATCAGTCTTCTGCTTCTCCTTTCATTGTCCAATCACAGTCTAGGGAAGGGATGGAACCTAGATTGTGGCCCTTAGTAACATTGGGAGTGGCACCGAACTTTGGTTTGTGCCCTGACTACACTTCTGCTTGATTCCTGATTCCTACCTGCAATATTTGTTACTAGACCCTGGCTTGCTACACACAACAAAACCCATCTCCACCGTCAGGAGCTCTGGTGAATGCCGGTTAGTGTTTAGACCCCTCACCTCGGATGAGCCCACTTTTTTCACCTGGGTGGCCTGCTCATTTACTTATTCTGCTGGTTGATGAAAGCATGTCTCTATCTATAGCTACTGGTCTCCAAGCCTGACTCCAGACTTTGGCAAAACCTGTAAGTATTACTTAACTGCATCATAAAAAATGATGTCTCCTGCTGTGTGGTGGAGTCCTTACTTAAGTAAAACAGCCCACTTATATGTATTTTATCTATTTTATTTATTTAGCCTGAATGTTGTCTTTAGTTTTAATGGCTGCACCATACTCATGTCTGTGTTCTTCACATTGATAATTATAATTAGAAAGAAAACATTTAATTGACATAAACAGGATCCTTCAGGTTCAATAGTCCTGGGGGACTAATTAACATTTCAGAAACTCTACTCACAGAAACATATATAAGACCCGCTGAGCATCTCATTACAGAGACTCCATCTTTTATCTGTCCCAGACACACATAATTACAGGTACATCATTTTACTGCAGACTTCATTAATGGCAGATAATATTACTAATCACCCGGTAGTGTAGTCCTATGATATATTAGTCATTGGCAGAAGCCGGAAAATGTGAAGCTAAAGCAGTTAAAATACAAACAGTATATATGGGTTGGTAACACATTTTACCTTCACATCCAATCATAATTTTTTTTACAGCTACACCAGTGGCCTCCTTGCAAAGCCAGAGGGCACAACATTTTCTTATTGGAATTTTCTGTCTATATACCTGTGTGCCACCCTCCTAGGTAGTGTAGCATGCAAGTTTAGCTTCTCTTCAGCCAGAGGAGCAGCGGTTGATTGCCTTAGTCTGTTCAATGTTTCACAAGTTGCTGGTCTGATTATTTCCCACTGCATTCTAGAGAATTTGAGAAGCACAGTGGATGAAATATTTATGGGGACCCAGGCAATTACTGGGAAGATGTGCCCAGTAGGTGGCTGGAGAGCCCCAGAGGCCTGGAGTGTAGTGGGTTCTGAGACCAGTCCTGCAAGAGGCATCTTCTGTTTAAGTCTGCAGTCTGCTGGAAATGCTGCTTGAAGGTCATTAAAGGTTCTTGAGGTTCCAGCTCTAGTTTAAGCTGGGTGGGAGGGGGCAGTCTTCTGGAGATGCTGCTTGAAGATCATTAAGGCCTCAACTCTAGTCTAAGCAAGGGGGGCAGTCTGCTGATGATGCTGCTTGAAGGTCATGGAGGTCCCAAATCTAGTCTAAGCAAGGGGGGCAGTCTGCTGATGATTCTGCTTGAAGGTCATGGAGGTCCCAACTCTAGTCTAAGCTGGGGGGGAAGTCTGCTGGAAATGCTACTTGAAGGTCATTGAGGTCCCAGCTCTAATCTACGCTGGGGGAGGGTGGCAGTCTGATGGAGATACTGCTTGAAGGTCATTGAGGACCCAGCTCTAGTTTAAGCTGGGGTGGAAGTCTGTTGGAGATACAGCTTGAAGACATTAAGGTCTCAGCAAAAGTCTAAGCTGGGGGATCTATTCTCAAAGTTCATTCTGGGATTTTCTTATGATCTGGAGAACTTACTGAAGGGTACCAGGTGGAGACTGGGGGAGAGGGCCCAGCTGTCTTTTAGTATGTGAGTCTGTGTCTTCCTCACTGAAGAGTGCCCAGTGGATATCAGAAGGAGGAAACCGATGATCTTGTGGCACTGTGAGTACTGACCTAAATTTTAACTCTGTGCACTTTTCAGTTCTGCAAAAGGATGTTCTAGGCAATTCTCAGCCAGTAGTGAATTTTGGGAGAATCCTCTGTCAAGTCAGCAATGTCCTCGGCCAATTCATTTCTTGGTGTATCCCATGGTTCCCCTCACCCCATCCAAGTTATTTCTGTAATAAAAAATATAAATGGGCACACCTAGACTGTTTATGAGCTAGAGAAGACAAAGAAAATGCTGTGTGCCTGGCTGTGAGGGCACCAGAGTTAAGGGAAGGCATCTACTTGCTATAGCGTCTCCTACGGGGCACTACACATTATATGGCTAAAACGTCTGTAGACACTTGATCACCATACCTATAGGAGCTTATTGGACACCCCATTCCGAGACCATGGCCCATACCACTTGAGTGTTTAATACATGAGATACATCCTACAAACCTTCAACAATGTTTTCAGGATGCAATTGTTATGTCCATCTCCTCTCTCTCTGCTGCAGCTCCCCCCCTCCCCCAGGCTGGTATTTGTTTTGTATTACAAAGTAAGAACAATTGTCAAAACAAAGTCACACCCGTGTATTGCAGATTGTCTGATAGATCTCATTGTATGTACTATTTTACTCATGTGTAGATGAAAGGTGTGACTTCTGATCTGCATATGACATCACTTACCAACCTTACAAGTTCAATTAAAAAAAAATTATATATTTTTTTCAATTGTTATTATTATTATTATTTTTATTTATTTATTTGTGCTTTAATTGATTTATTTTTTTTCACAACGGTATTAAGTTCATGTAATTTATTATTATTACTATTATTATTATTTTTTTTTCACAGAAAAAGAATGAAAAATGATTTAACTTAATTTTAATTTGCTATTTGCAGTGGCACAATAAAAGAATAAATATTTTTTTAAAAGAAGCCATGGCGATGATTTAATAAACTTGAAGAGTGCAAAATCTGGTGCAGCTCTGCATTGAAACCAATCAGCTTCCAGGATTTATTGCCAAAGCTTAACTGAACAAGCTGAAGTTGGAAGCTGATTGGCTCCCATGCACGGCTGCACCAGATTTTGCATGCTCCAGGTTTAATAAATCAACCCCCGAGTGTCATTTTCAGAAGACTTTGCCATACTTTGTACTAGAAACATAAGTTTAATGGTATTTTAAGTGGAATATATTATTATTATTATTATACAGGATTTATATAGCGCCAACAGTTTGCGCAGCGCTTTACAATATGAAGCTAGACATTACAGTTACAATACAGTTTGGTACAAGAGGAAACAGAGGACCCGGCTTGTTAGAGCTTACAATCTAAGAATATATTATAGAATATAATGTACCAGTACTTTTTAACCACTTCCCGACCGGCCGTTGTATATTAACGGCCGGACGGTGGCACTGCAGGGTCGGGTGGCCGTCTATAAACGGCCTCCCCGCACCCTGCTTGTGCGCGCTCCCTGGGAGCGCGCAGCACCGCGATCCGGTGCCTGCTGTGTCCTCCGGACACAGTGAAACACCGATCGTCGGACGGGACCTCTGTACGAGGTCCCGATCATGTGATCACTGATTGGCCAATCAGTGATCACATGCAAAGTAGTAAGCAAGATGTCACTTCTGACATCATTGCTTACTATGTGTGAAATCTGTGAATGATCACAGAGGTCACATGGTACAAGGCTATTCACAAAAGCCTTGTACCATGTGACAAGCTGTGACCAATCACAGCTCACTCAGTTCTTCTCAATGAGTGCAAGAATGCACACAGAGAGAAAGGGAAATGATTGCTTTTACATCCTATATGGGTGTAAAAGCAATCAGTGTAAAAAAAAAAAAAAAAAAATCTTCATCACCCCTCACAAGTAGTACAGTGTCACCATGGTGACACTGTACTGCTAGGGTGACAGTATGTAAAAAAAAATAAATAAAAAAAAAATAATAATATAAAAAAATAAAATAAAAATGTAAAAAAAAATGTTTAAAAATTATAATTTTTGCTTATAAACTAATTTTTTTTTTTTTTACTAAAAAGATAACGGAATAAATTTTGGCTAAGATTTATGATGAAATATTATTTATTTGCAAAATTTTATAAAAAAAACACTTTTTTTCAAAATTTTTGGACATTTCATTTACATAGCAAAAAAAATACAAATCCCAGTGGTGAATAAATACCACCAAAATAAAGCTTTATCTATCTCAAAAAAATGGTAAAAAATTCATTTGGGTACAGTGTTGCATGACCGCGCAATTGTCATTCAAAGTGTGATAGCGCTAAAAGCTGAAAATTGCCCTGGTCAGGAAGGGGGTAAAAGTGTCCGGACTGGAAGTGGTTAATTACAGAAAAACAAAAACTACATTTTCTAAAAACCGGTTCAAATTGTTATTTTTTTTCTAAATCTTTTTGTTGTACCCTGTTAAGCTCCAATGTCAAAGCATATCCAGGATGGACCCCTGCAGAGGGAAAATTAATGAGTGAGAATAGTTTGCTGGGGGTGGGCTATCAGCAGAAACTACAGTGACTGTGATCTTTAAAGGGTAAAGAATAGTAAAAGTTCTAAAAATCAAAGCACTCCTGCCACCCCATGCTCAGACGCAAAGGTGAATGCATACGTAGGACCCGCACATAAAAACAGAGACTTTGACAGAGGGGGAGAAGATAAGAAAGATTTAAGGATATTTCCTTTGAAGAGCTGAACGTTTAAGTGATAATTCTTTGGGATTCAGCAAGGAGGGAAGAAGGGTGCAGGAGGAGAGAGAAGAGAAAAAGAAAAAGGATATGAAACCCGATGATGGAAATGAGAAAACAGCAAAGAAATCTGGTATACAAACTGGAAGATCAGGAAAATCGGGACAGAAGATGCAACTTAAGGATACGTGGTCTCCCAGAGACTCCTCAAGGAGAAAATCTGATGGAAACAATAAAGGAAATGCTGGATATGGTAATGGATAGATCTGCATTAGAGCCCTTTAAAATTGATGGAGTTTATAGAATTGGAAGATCACAACAGCAAGATGGAAGAAAGGGAAACCCGAGAGATGTAATTGTACAATTTCATTACTATCAAGATAAAGAAAAGATCTGGAAGAAGATAAAAGGAAGAGCAATAATAAAATATGGTGAAATAAATATACAAATATTTGCAGATCTAGCAGCAGAGACATTAACAAGAAGAAGAACGTTGAAGCCACTACTAGAACAAATGAGAAAGCAGAACGTTCAATATAGATGGGGATTTCCAGCCTTTTTAATTGGTTGGAAAAATGGTAAATCAGCAAGGTTGAAGTTTCCTGAAGATTTTAGAGACTTCTGTGAGAGACTGAAAATACAGAAAATAGTTATTCCAGGTTGGGAGGAAGAGGAAGGGGAGACAGGTGACATAGAAAAAGAGTGAGGGAGGGCCCACTGAAATTGGGAATAGAGAGTGGAGGGGTCAGGTGGACAGGGGAAGAGGAGAGGGGGAATACTGTGGGGTTTTTTTTCTTCTCTTCTCTTCTCTTTGCCCACTCCTCATCTTCCCTAGATTATTGTTTGTTTGTTTTTTTGAGATATCAGGATATGGCGGGACTCTGGAGGTGTACATGGTCAGAGTTCCACTCTATGATAGAATCAGAGGTGGGATATTGACCATAAATGATTCATAAAGGCCTAAAGGGGGGTAGTAGGGGGGTGGGGGGCGGCCTGAGATTATGCAGGATAATAAGGGGTAAATTAGTCTGGAGAAGCCATAGAGAACAAAGGGGAAGAGAAGGAGAAGAGAGAGAGAGAAAGGAGAAGGGAAAAGAAGGATGAGAGGAAGTGAGAAGAGAATGGAAGAGATTCACTTTGTGACTTATAAGGTAAAGGTTTAAATAGTCCGGGGAAGAGATTTAGGATACTCAAAGAACTTCAGCACAGATTCTCTTCAGTGGTGTTCCTACAAGAAACACATTTAGTACAGGAAAACAATGTGAAGCTACAATCTAGATATTATCCTGAGTGGTTCTTTGCAGACTCTCCAATTAAAGGGAGTGGCAATAGGATTCGTGAAAAACATAAGGTTTAAGGTGGAGGAGAGATTGGTAAATCCGGAAGGGAGATTCCTGTTTTTGAGGGGAAGACTGCAGGAAATAGAATGTACATTAGCAAATATTTACTGTCCAAATAAGAAACTGGAGGTATATTTAAAAAATGTTCTCAGGAAATTAAAGGATTTTAAAAAAGGTAATTTGATTGTGGCAGGAGATTTCAATTTCTGTATGGACCCACAGATGGATGTGGCCTCTCCGGTGCAAAGAGAGAGTAGTAGGTCTTTGAAAAGGTTAAAAAAATGCTATTTCAATGCCAACTTGTGGATATTTGGAGAATTAAGCATATGAGGGACAGAGACTATACGTTTTACTCTCCTGCACATGAGATGTATTCAAGACTAATGTTGGATCATAGACTTATTGAGTCTCTGGTTAAAGTAAATATTGAAGCTATGTCGATTTCTGATCATGCTCCTGTCACACTGCAATTACTACGGGGAAATGAGGGGAGGAAAAATATGGAGGCTAAATGAGACACTTTTACAGGATCAGGAGATGGATCAGAAGGTGAAGAAGGAAATCGAGCATTTTTTGGAGGAAAATTAATCCCACGGTGTGGGAAGCTCTAAAGGTCTATATTAGAGGAATCATAATGGCAATAGGAGCAAAAAAGAAGAGGGAAAGAAAAAATAAAATAAATGCGCTTTTGGGTGAACTCTGTGATATACAGCAGATACATAAAAATAGAGTAACAAAAGAGATTATGCAGAAGATAATATATAAACGAGAAGAATTAAATAATTTCCTGGAAGAAGATAAAAGGAGAGTGTACAACAGAATGGCAATTGAGAGGTATAGATGGGGAGATAGACCAGGAAAGTATTTAATGAGGGCTCAGAAGAAGAAAAAATCTAGGAATTATATAGAGAAAATAAGAGATAATAAAGGAGAATTAGTGTATTCAACTAAAGATATAGTAAAAGTGTTTAAAGAATACTATAACAAGTTATATAATATTGAGCCTCATGGTAATATAGCAGAGGAGGAAGTAAGAAAAATAGAAAGAAGACAGGCATATAAAAAAAAGTCGGGATTGCCGAAATTAAGTGAAGAACAACTGAAATCCCTTGAAATACCAATAACTCAGGAAGAAATACAAATAGTGCTGCTGCTGGGAAAAGTCCAGGACCCAACGGATATACAGTGAGATATTATAAAAAATATGAAGAAATATTACTACCCAAATTAAGGACATATATGAATGCTTTGGGAGGAGAAGTGGAAATGAGAAGGGAATCCCTACAAGCTCATGTAGTACTCATACATAAGGAAGGCAAAGACGACACTCACTGTTCAAGTTACAGTATAGACCGATTTCCTTATTAAATATAGATACTAAATTATACAAAAAAGTTTTGGCAAATAGACTGAAAGATTTAATGATGGAATGGATACATATAGATCAAGTAGGGTTCGTCCCAAGGAGGGAGGGTAGAGACAACGGATTAAGATAATTGTTTCTTATACAAAAAAGTAGGAAGGAAAAAACACCCATGGTGGTTCTTTCGATAGATGCTGAAAAGGCATTTGATAGAGTAAACTGGGGATTTATGTTAGATACTTTGGAAGTGCTGGGAATGGGACCTAGAATGAGAGAATGGATAAGGAAACTATGCAGTCGACCTTCAGCAGCAATCATGGTTAATGGGAAGTTATCAGAATACATTAGGAGGCAGAATGGAACTAGACAGGGATGCCCTTTGTCTCCACTGTTATATGTTTTATCTCTGCAATCGCTCTTGGCTACCATCAGGAATAATATAGGTATAAAAAGAATCTGGGTAGGAGAGACGGAGCATAAGGTGGCAGCTTATGCAGACGACATGCTGTTTTGTGTAGGAAACCCAAGGATAACATTACCATGTTTAATGAAATCTTTAAAAGAATATGGTGGTGTCAAATTTAAAAGTTAAAAATTACTTAAAAAAAAACCTTATACAGACAGAGAAAAAAAAGTTACAGGAGGAATTCCCCTTCGTTTGGAAAGCAAGAAAATTAAAATACCTTGGTGTAAAATTAACTGTATCTTTAAAGAAATTATACAGAATAAATTACATCCCATTATTAAATGAGATTAAGGATGAAATAAAGAAACTAGGATGGGGATGTCACTCATGGGTGGGATGGATAAACCTAATAAAAATGATAATTGTTCCAAAAATCTTATACAAATTTCAAATGATACCAATCAAATTACCGAAGGGGTATTTTAGAATAATTAAAAACATTTTAACAAGATCTATATGGAAGAGTAAGAAGCCTAAAATAAGTTATGAAATTCTGAGTAGAGATAAAGAGAAAGGTGGCTTGGGAGTGCCAGACCTGAAAAGATATTATAACTCACTCATTCACTCACTTATCATCTCCCGACTTGACTATTGCAACTCCCTCCTTGCCGGCCTATCCCAACACAGGCTATCCCAGCTTCAGTCTATCCTGAATTCTGCAGCCAGACTCATCCACCTTACCAAGCGCTCCGTATCGACCACCCCCCTCTGCCAATCCTTCCACTGGTTTCCGATTGCCCAATGCATAAAATTCAAATTATTAACATTAACGTACAAAAGCTGTTCATAATACTGCCCCAAACTACATCACTGACCTGATATCCATCTACCACCCAAAACGCACTCTCTGCTCCTCACAAGACCTCCTTCTCTCCAGTTCCCTGGTCTCCTCCTCCCATGCCCGTCTCCAGGACTTTTCCAGGGCTTCCCCCATCCTCTGGAACTCACTACCCCAATCCATCAGACTGTCACCTTCCCTCCTCACCTTCAGGCACACCCTGAAAACCCATCTCTTCAGAGAAGCCGACCCCGCCCTCACCTAATTTGCTGATCTCCTCCGCTCTTCCCACCACTCCATCCCCCACAGCTATTTCCTCCTGTACCACTATCCCCTCCCTCCTAGATTGTAAACTCCAAGGAGCAGGGCCCTCGAACCCCTCGTGTATTGTATTGTTACTGTACTGTCTCATGTACTGTCTCCCATTATAGTGTACAGCGCTGAGTGAACTGTTGGCGCTATATAAATCCTGTATAATAATAACTCAGTAATTTTGGTGAGAATTTATGATTGTACATTTAATGCACTGGAGAAACATTGGGTAAAAATAGAAAACACTCTAAGTCACACGAATTTAAGTAGAATTGTTTGGTTACCCCCTCCATATTGTAGATTAACAGAAAGCACAAGTTTGTTTACACGTAATGTTCTAAGAGTCTGGGATGCTTTACATAAACAAGTAGGATGGGAATATAATTCACTGTTAATGCCTTTAGGATCCACAGAGTATTTTCCACCGGGTAAGGAAAGTATCACAGGGAAGTGGATAAAGAAGAAAGATGTCCAATTAAGAGATATAATGAAGGGAGAGGAAATAAATACACTTAGTGAATTAGAAAGTAAGAGGGAAATATTTTCCAGGATGGACGAATGTTGATATGGTCAACTAAAACATTTTATAGGGAACCTCCCAAAGCCATTAAGAAAAAAAGAAGATTGGAACCTCTTTAAGCACTTAGTAGATTCATGGGGAGATGGGAAGCATGGGATTTCAAAAATATATAAGATTCTTACAGGGTTAGTCACAGTTAAAGGACCACAATTTATAGAGAAATGGGAAAGGGATATAGGAGTAAAAATTGATGAGGAAAAACAAAAGAAAATATACAGTTTAATTCACAGAAATGTAAATATGAGAGAGGTTGAAATTAATTACAAGTGTTTGGTAAGATGGTATATAACATTGAGTGTAGCACATAGAATAAGCAGAGATAACTCACCTTTGTGTTGGGGAGGATGCAGAGGGAGAGGTACGATGTTTCACGTATGGTGGGAGTGTCACAAAATTCAAGAATATTGGGAGGGTATTGTGTGTTTAATTCAAGAAATAATGGAGATTAATAGCCCAAAGGACCCAGAGACATGTCTTCTGTATGGTACCGAGCTTTCAGTAAAAAAATATAAAAAATCTGGGTTATTGTACTATTTGAGTGCAGTGAAGGGCTTGATACCCAAGGTTTGGAGAGGACAACAAGTACCAAAAATAAAAGACTGGGTGGATAGGGTAGAGAAGATGTATAAAATAGAGGAACATGTTGGAAAAGTGCACGATGACCAAGGACATGATTGTAGCATGTTTTCTTTCAATATAGAGCAGTACATCTGTGAATTCATGACACCATCAATGAAATGCAGCTCCCCGATACCATAAGCACTCATGCACTTGCATTTTTCTTTGTACTCCTGACCTTTTCAATGCCATACAGTTTTGAAGTCATCAGTTCCAAAAACATTTATCTTGGCCCCATCACTCCAGAGTACAGAGCCTCAGTAGTCCTCTTTTTCAGCACAAAAGGACGAAGGCACTTTAAAATGTATTTATTTTATTTCCACTGTTCTTTAATTTTGTTGGATCAACTTTATTTCTATTACAAAGTATGAACAACATCCCTTATAATAGCATGGGCAGAGACAGGCATTCTATTCTATTAGTACCCAGATCTTTCCTCTGGCCTCCAAAGTGGTTAGAAATAACACAACACCAGTTTTTGGCAAGTCCTTTATTAAAAAACAAAAAATAAATGTCCCCTGAAGTAGTTCCATTGTCAATCATGATGAACGCTGCCAGCTGCCCTCCCCCCAGAGGCGTAGCTAGGATATTTTGCGCCCGGGGACGAACGGCCACCTCATGACACCCCCCCCACTGCATATGGTCCCTGTAGACACCCCCCGTCCCGATCACATTGCCCCCCTTCATCCATGGCACTAGTCACCTCGCTCGGCTCTCCCCTCGTCCCCTCCGGCACATGCCCGGCTCACTGCCCTCCTCTCCGCTCCTCTCCCGGCCGGCTCCTCTCTCCTCTCATAACTCACTGTGGATGGCAGACGTATCAGATGACACATCTGCTGCAGCCGCTGCAGTGATCTTGTGACCTCATTTTGGTACCCCTGTACCTTGGTGCCCGGGTACATATGTACCCCCTGCCCCCCCCCAGCTACACCTCTGCCTCATCCCCACCAAAAAAAAACTCCACGCTCAGTGAAGGCTCCCACTGTCTGGACAACTCCGCAGTCTAACAGTTCTTAAATTACAAAGAGTCGGGATCACCTGATGATGACCCCCTTGTGGCATCATTGACCGGGGATTGCTGGAAAAGTTGTGATGTGTTTTTATAAATGTTTACACTTTTTTAGTGAATGAGTAGGGGTACTATGTACCTCATACTCATTTACATGGGGGTGCAAGATCTGGGGGCCCCATTATAAAAGGGGGCTTCAAGATACCAATAACCTCCCCCGCCCGTAGACCCCTGCGACCACCGCCCAGGGTAGTGGGGAAGAAACCCTTGTCCCTATCAACATGGGGACAAGGTGCTTTGGGGGGAGCACTACCCCATGTTGAGGGCATGTGGCCTAGTATACTTCAGGGGGGCCGCTCACTTGACCCTGCCCCTTTCCTGACCTGTTGGGTTGCATGCTCTGATAAGGGTCTGCTTTGGATTTTTTTTTTTTGGGGGGGGAGCATGCCATTGCTCCTTCTCTCTTTCTCTCTCTCTCTCCTTTGAGTTCTTTCACTCTTTTTATGGCTGCATATCCTATACAACATTATTTTCTCAGAGGAGGATAGAGATAGCATCTTGTTCTCCCTGAAAGACTCGGATAGGAGGAAGGAGAAGAAGATGAAAGGAAATCTTCTAGCTATAGATGATCTTTGGAGGCAGTGGATGACCTCTTATAAGTTATTTGTTACTGTCTGCCCTGATGTTGTAAAGCATAAACCGTGCATAATAATAATAATTTACACTACCCTGGAAATTCAGGAGGAGAAAGCACAATTAACCTCATATGATCGTATGTAACAAGAAAAAGTTTGGATAAACGCAAGAGCATGGTCTTTCCTGTTCAGATACTATCTGAGGCAGTGAAAAGGAAATGGAAGGTCCCAGAGAGAGATCCATTTTTTCTAAGTCTCTTAAAGGGAGGTTCCCTTTTGATGAGGAGGAAACTCTTGTATGAAACAAAAAGCCAAAGTTGGATGCGGCTTCCTCTCAAGTGTATTTATGTACAAATCTGGCTTTTGAGCATATGGGCATACTTAAGGGTGACATGGACAAGAGGTCATATTCCCTCCTCAAGAATGCATGAGATTCCATCCTATCTCATTTTAAGCGAGCAATGGCATCTACTGTCGTAGCCAGAAATCTAGAGTTTTGGCTTGACCAGATGAAGAACATATTGAGGCTGGTAGGGAAGATCTGTTGGAATCCTTCCCTACTTTCTTGAAGGTGGTAAGATTTATGGCAGAGGCCTTGGTAGAGTCAATCAGAATGTCAGTCAGGTCATCATCCCTAATTATTTCAGCCAGAAGGGCTATTTTGTTAAAGACATGGTTGGGGGGCCTCTGCTTCAAAAATAAGCTTTGTGGCACCCGTTTTGTTTGGTCCTGACCTGAAGATAGTTCTGGACAAAACTTCAGACAAGAAAAAAAGCATTTATGGTAAGAAAAGAAGCAAACAGTTGAGCGTAATTTTTGTTCTTTTCAATAGTTCCAGGGTTTTAAAGAATCAGTCCATAAAAAGACCCAGAATCCTCAAAAGAACAAAGGATAAGGAGGTGTCTTTTCCAGACCTCCTGAACAATCCTCTAAAAGTCAATGACAGTCTTCTCGCGGTGAGAGGGAAGCTTCAGTCCTTTCTTTCACAGAAGTAGAAAGCGTGTTCAAATATTTTTATCAGAAATACCATCAACACAGCAGATTTTGTGTGACCCAGTTTTTGATGGTACATCATAAGGTTCTGGCAATGATGTCCCTATTACAGGAACTGTTGCACCAGGTGGTAGTTGTTCTAGTCCCCAGAGATTGTGAGGTTCTGGGATTTTATTCTCAAGTGTTCCTCATCAAAAAAATTTCCCAGAAAGTTTCAGCTGATTCTGAACTAGAAGATTCTAAAACAGATCTATCATTACAATGACATGTTGCTTGGGTACTATATTTTCCATAAGAAAGCTTCTGACCCCAGGATGTTTCATAGTGTCAATAGAGCAATAGATCTTTCAATGTGTACCAACAAATTCCAATCTGCTGTGCTTTGCAGAAGTATCTTCACCTGGCGGTCAGCATGGGGGAGAGGGCATTGCATCTTCAGTTTAAAGCCTTCTCCTTCAGTTTATCTTTAACTCCCAGAGTGTTCATCAAGGTTATGGCAGATGCCCTAAGACTGAAAGGGATCTCGGTTGTACCTTACCTGGCAGATCTACTGTACTTTTGTTTACTGATACAAAACGTTATTTGATGTCGAACCTGCAAGAAACACAGGAGCATCTGAGGAGTCTAGGTTGGCTTCTAAACCTAAAGAAGTCAAATCTGGTTCCAGCTCGGATTGTGAGACACCTGGGTTGCACCATCAATTATTTTCAGCAAAAAATCTTCCTACGAGAAAAGAAGGTGGAAACTAGCATTAAGTCAGATATAAACCAATCTTTCAATTTCAATTCAGGTGGCTATGTCCACCTAGGGTCTGTTCACAGCTTCCATTCCTGCAGTACAGTGGACACACATCCACTCTCCCCTTCTTCAACAAAACATGCTTCAGAGTTGGAGTCATCAGGAATCTTGGGATAAACCAGTTAAGATTTCCACTCAGGTGAAGAGAGCACTATGGAAGCTACGTTAAGGGGCCTATCTTGGTCCTTTCTCCCCTGGACAAAATTATAATTACATATGTGTGTGCTTGGTGATGGGAAGCCCATCTTGAATATCAAGCAGCACAGGGTTCTTGGCCAAAAATAGAGGCCAAGAGGTCTTCCAATTGAATGTAGCTAATGGCAATTCAATTAGAACTTCTGTCTTTCCAGAAGTCCACCAAGGGACTTCATGTACAAATTCTTTTGGGCGACGTGACAGCAGTGGCTTACATAATGAGACAAGGAGGCATGAGAAGCAAAGTCATCCTAGCCTTGGTAGTTTAGATTCTGTCCTGGCTGGAACAGAATAAAGATTTTCTGACAGCAGTCCTCCTAAAAGGAAGTCAAAATCAGTTGGTGGACTTTTTGAGCAGAAGAAGGGTTGTGGAATTAGAATAAATCAAAAACTTTTCAGACGATTGCAAGATTTTGGGTAATGCCACAGATCAACTAGTTTCCAAATTGGGAGAACACAAATGCTATTGCATACTGTTCCCTATGTAGAGAGGATCAGGCAGTGGGGCTAGGTGAGCTAGCTCATCCCTGAGATAACCCTTAATGTTATGCGTTTCCCCTGATTCACTTGATCCCATTAGTCCTCATGAAATTCCGAGAAGAATCCACACACTTGGTTCTCATAAACCCCTCGTGGCCTAAAAGACCTTGGTTCTCAGCTCTTCTGAATTTTGTGTCAAAAGCTCCTTGGCTGCTGTATAGAGAAGACCTGCTGGTTCAGAGTTCCCTGTTTTATCTGAAGGTGGATCATCTCAAGTTGACGGCCTGGTTTCCGAGAAAGACCTCCTGAAGAAAAAGGGCTGGTCTTCTAAGCTTATTTCTCCCCTTCTTGCCAGCAGGAAAAACATAATTAGAACCATTTATTTCAAGACACGGAGATGATATAATTCTTGGTGCTTATCCAAATAGCTTGCTCTTAAGCAGACAGTTTCAGTTCTAGGATTTTTCCATGGGAGAATGGAGAAATGTTTAGTGAATAGTACTCTCAAAGCTCAGGTTGCAACTTTATCGTTTTTTCTTGAGAGACTTTATCTCGGGATCCATTGGCTGTGAAATTCTTTTAAAGCTCTGGTCATGTCCAAGCCCATGTAATTAAAGTTTGTCCTTAAGTGGGATTTGTCTATTTTACAAGGCCTTATGAAGATTCTGTTTGAGCCTTTGGAGGAATCCACATTAGGCTGAAGTAATTGCCACCATAACAAATAGTTTTTAATGTCAAAAGCTTCAAAGAGTGAGCAAGTTACAGGCTTTGTCAATATGTGAGCCATTCTTGGTGATATTGGGATACATTTCATTCTCAGGACAGATCCGGGCTTTCTCCCCAAAATTTACTGTTCCTTTCATTGTACACAGGAGCTTGTTTCACCCACTTTTTGTCCCTCATCTTCTTGTCTGGGTGAAGAGTCTTTCCATATGCTGAATGTAAAGATATGTCTTGTCCAGGGGCAGACTGACCATTTGGGGTCAGTAGGGGGCCTCATGAGATGCCCCTGGTACCTTTTTCATAGGCTTTTTTGAGTTTGGGCAAGGACACAGGGGCCCCATTATCCCCTATTGCCCTGGGGCCCCATGAGTTGTCAGTCCGCCCCTGGTCTTGTCCATTATTTACAGGTGTCAAAGGACTTTAGAAAATCCAATTCTTTGTTGATTTTTTTTTCTGGAGCTCGGAAAGGATTTAAAGCCTCTAAAAGTACCTTGGGAAGACGGCTTAGCCTGGCTATTGTGGAAGCTTTGCAGTCTCTGGTTTGGAAGCTCCTGTGGGTATTTCAGCCCATTCTACCCATGCAGTGGCTACGTCTTGGGCTGAAAGGAACAAATCTGCAAAGAGGCTACTTGGTGGAGGTTTTCTACATTCATCCCGCACTATAGGGTGAATTTGCTATTGGCCATGGAGCAGTCATTTACCAGGAAGGTCCAGCAGGCAGTGGTCTCACCCTAGGGTAAGTTCTCGATTATCAGCTCCAGGTGCTATCCTGAAAGACGATTGGGGAAAGCTTTAGCTAGATGTACCAGTAACGGTATTTGTAGCAGTCTATCGGACAGAAGCAATTGCCCTCCCAGCTTTATTGTTATTATATTTGTTGTTTTTTGCGTTCTGATTTCAGTTACTCTTCTACAACTAAGTTCTTGATGAAAGTCCATGCTTTCTGTCCATGTGAGTTATGACCTTTCTATTAATTTAGGAGATCATGGAATCCTCTATACTTTCATTTTTGGTGTCAGTTTATTACACTGATGGAGGAAGCACTGATTTTAATTGATTTCTTACTGAGTTACTCTGAGTTACAAGTGGGCATTTTTTCACTTGTATATGTTTTTTTTTATCTTAAATCATTTATTTGGTATTCCACTAATCTTTCCACTATAATTACTTTGTTAACCACTTCCAGACCGGACACTTTCCCCCCCTTCCAGACCGGACACTTTCCCCCCCTTCCAGACCGGACACTTTTACCCCCGTCCTGACCAGGGCAATTTTCAGCTTTCAGCGCTATCACACTTTGAATGACAATTGCGCGGTCATGCAACACTGTACCGAAATTATTTTTTTACCTTTTTTTGAGACAGATAAAGCTTTATTTTGGTGGTATTTATTCACCGCTGGGATTTTTATTCTTTTTGCTATGTAAATAAAAAAGTCCAAAAATTTTGAAAACAAAGTGTTTTTTTTATAAAATTTTGCAAATAAATAATATTTCATCATAAATCTTTGCCAAAATTTATTCCGTTATCTTTTTAGTAAAAAAAAAAAATCCAAATTTGTTTATAACCAAAAATTATAATTTTTAAAATTTTTTTTTTACATTTTTATTTTATTTTTTTATATTATTATTTTTTATTTTTATTATTTTTTTTTACATACTGTCACCCTAGCAGTACAGTGTCACCATGGTGACACTGTACTACTTGTGGGGGGTGATGAAGATTTTTTTTTTTGTTACACTGATTGCTTTTACACCCATATAGGATGTAAAGGTAATCATTTCTCTTTCTCTCTGTGTGCATTCTTGCACTTATTGAGAAGTACTGAGTGAGCTGTGATTGGTCACAGCTTGTCACATGGTACAAGGCTGTTGTGAATAGCCTTGTACCATGTGACCTCTGTGATCATTCACAGATTTCACACGTAGTAAGGAATGATGTCACAAGTGACATCTTGCTTACGACTTTGCATGTGATCACTGATTGGCCAATCAGTGATCACATGATCGGGACCTCGTACAGAGGTCCCGTCCGACGATCGGTGTTTCACTGTGTCCGGAGGACACAGCGGGCACCGGATCGCGGTGCTGCGCGCTCCGAGGGAGCGCGCACAAGCAGGGTGTGGGGTGGTCATTTATAAATGGCCACCTGACCCTGCAGTGCCGCCATCCGGCCGTTTATATGCAACGGCCGGTCGGGAAGTGGTTAAGAGCAACCAAGTATTGTTTAGTTATTTGTGACTGGGTTGATATCACTTAATGTGCCTGCAGCTGGTTTTCACAACTACCGTATATACTCGAGTATAAGCCGACCCGACTATAAGCCGAGGTACCTAATTTTACCACAAAAAACTGGGAAAAACTATTGACTCGAGTATAAGCCGGTGGTGTCAGTGGGGGGAGGAATAGTGCCCCATCGTTGGTGTCAGTGGGGGGAGGAATAGTGCCCCATCGTTGGTGTCAGTGGGGGGAGGAATAGTGCCCCATCGTTGGTGTCAGTGGGGGGAGGAATAGTGCCCCATCGTTGGTGTCAGTGGGGGGAGGAATAGTGCCCCATCGTTGGTATTAGTGACACCAATGATTGGGCACTATTCCTCCCACTGACACCAATGATACTTACCTTGCTGACCCCTGTTCCAGCCTGGGCTCGCTCGCTCCCTCCCTCTCCCATGGTACACACTTACCGGTCAGATGTCTTCCTTCTCCGGCCGCTCTCCTCCTCTTCACTCGCCCGATCTTCGCGGTGCCGCTCGGCTCCTCCTCTCCAAGCTCCACCTCCTCGCCGGTGATTGGGCGCCCATGTGCCTCTCCTGAGCTACAGTTCCGGCGGCCAATCACCGGCGAGGATTGATCCCGGGGGTGTGTCCAGATGACAGGGACGGCATGTCATCCCGCCCACACCTGGAGACGTTGACTCGAGTATAAGCCGAGGGGGCCGTTTTTCAGCACAAAAAAATGTGCTGAAAAACTCGGCTTATACTCGAGTATATACGGTATATTTGTTTGGTTTATTTGACCACTTGTGCAGCCTACTGTCTTCAGGTTTTTTTTTGTTTGTTTTCTATGATGAAAGTGTCTTGTTCTTAAAATTGGTGGTTGCAGTGTTTCCTGGGAAAATCGGTGAAGCTATGCTCTCTTCAGGTGCTGCCCTAAAAGTCTCCTAGAAATAACATTAGGTTTTTTTTTTTAATAATCGTTCAATGTGTTTGTTTTTTTGAGCAACACAGTCTAAAAAAGCTTGACAAAATGGTAACTTTGTGTTCATCCAGTTCACTTGTATTTTTTTTGAAAGCTTTTATTGTATCTGTAAATAACTCTTAGGCTCCATGTACACATGACGTTTGACTAATGCTGGTAGCATTAGCTGTGTAAAGTCGCATTTAAAACGTATGTTTTTTGGCATTTTGTAGATATTTTGCATTAGCGTTTAGCCGTGTTTTTCCACGTTTGCGTTCTTTACTGAAAAATATAAACACAATTTTTGAAAAAAAAAAAAAAAAAAACACCCGGAAACGGCTGTTTGCTGCGTTCTACCATTTTTTTTAGCATTTTTACAGCTAAAAAAAACCCTCTAGAAACCCACTAGTTCTGGGGTTTTTTTCAGCCAAAAAGTGCCCCTGCCAAAAAATGCTGATTACAGTCTATGTGTGCATGGACACATAGGATAACATGCTGGGGGGTTTACTGGCTGTAGAAAAAAAATGCCAAAAGCCAAAAACAGCCGCTGTCCAAACGTCCCGTGTGCATGAGGACTTAAAACTAACACTAGTTCTTTGTCATACTTTTACCAGCCTTACAAGCAAGAATACTTTTCTTTCCTGTGATTTGTCCTGCTTATAATAACACTAAATCTACATTTCTGTTACAAAATGTGATCTATAGTAAAAAAAAAAGAACAAATTAAAATTATTCTGCAAAACAATATTACCAAAAGTTTTTTTTTTTCCAAAAAAAATACATATGTATTACTTTGTTATCTTCACATCAAGGCCAGCTGGATACCCACACAGAAGAAAAATATATATTAAATATATTTTAAAAATATTCTTCCCAAATATATTGACATATATTTGAAACACTACAATTTTGGCCGTATTCAATTTATTAAAAAAAAAAAAAAAATATATATATATATATATATATATATATATACTGCATGTTGAAATGTGTTTTTTATATGTTACAAAATATATTAAAAACATTTTTAACCTCTTGCCGTCCGCCTGCTGTTTATAAACGGCAGGGCGGTGGCACTCCAGGGGTGGGTTGCCATTCCTAAACGGCACCCGCCTTTTCTAGCTGTGCGCGCTCCCTGGGAGCGCGCACCACCGCGATCCGGTGCCCGCTGTGTCCTCCGGACACAGTGAAACACCGATCGTCGGACGGGACCTCTGTACGAGGTCCCGATCATGTGATCACTGATTGGCGAATCAGTGATCACATGCAAAGTCGTAAGCAAGATGTCACTTGTGACATCATTGCTTACTACGTGTGAAATCTGTGAATGATCACAGAGGTCACATGGTACAGGGCAATTCACAACAGCCTTGTACCATGTGACAAGCTGTGACCAATCACAGCTCACTCAGTATTTCTCAATGACTGCAAGAATGCAGACAGAGAGAAAGAGAAATTATTGCTTTTACATCCTATATGGGTGTAAAAGCAATCAGTGTAAAAAAAAATAAAAAATCTTCATCACCCCCCACAAGTAGTACAGTGTCACCATGGTGACACTGTACTGCTAGGGTGACAGTATGTAAAAAAAAAAATAAAAATAAAAAATAATAATATAAAAAAAATAAAATAAAAATGTAAAAAAAAATGTTTAAAAATTATAATTTTTGGTTGTAAACTAATTTGGATTTTTTTTTTTACTAAAAAAATAACGGAATCAATTTTGGCCAACATTTATGATGAAATATTATTTATTTGCAAAATTTTATTAAAAAAACCCACTTTTTTTCAAAATTTTGGGACTTTTTCATTTACATAGTAAAAAAAATAAAAATCCCAGTGGTGAATAAATACCACCAAAATAAAGCTTTATCTGTCTCAAAAAAATGGTAAAAAATTCATATGGGTACAGTGTTGCATAACCGCGCAATTGTCATTCAAAGTGTGATAGCGCTGAAAGCTGAAAATTGCCCTGGACAGGAAGGGGGTAAAAGTGTCCGGACAGGAAGTGGTTAAAAAATATTTTTTATATATATTCAGATTTCTTTTAGCATATAAAAAAGTCATTTTAACACATATTTTACATATATTTGTAAATGCATTCCAAAAATGTAGATTCAATGTATTTTTTTCTTTTCAAATCTTTTTTATTAAATTTTCGTAAAACAATTACAATAACAAAGATAGTTCAGGGTAGAAATAATACGTAGACATGTCTCAGCACCGTGGCGCTAATACACTCTTAGATCTAGAATAGCAGTTATATAATTGCCCTTAGGCCTACAATTGTATATATATTAGAAAAGGTCAGTGTTTGCATTACCAGTTACCAGACTAATTGACCCTTAGGGCATATATATAGGGCATAGACTGGATGTCGCTCCACTTCCTTAAACTGAACCTCTCCAAAACCGAGTTTCTTGTCTTCCCCCCCCAACCCGGACCCCACCCCATTCACTTCTCCATCACATCCAACAACGCCACCATCAAACCCGCCCCGCAGGCCAGAGTACTGGGTGTCATTCTGGACTCCATCCTATCCTTCCAGCCCCAAGTCCAATCTTTAACAAATTCGTGCAGACTCCACCTCCGCAACATCGCCAAAATCCGCACGTTCCTAACCCCAGAAACCACTAAACAGCTCATCCACTCCCTCATCATATCACGACTTGACTACTGCAACTCCCTCCTCACTGGCCTGCCTCGCCGCTGGCTATCCCCGCTTCAGTCCATCCTGAATACGGCTGCCAGACTCATTCACCTTTCCAACCTCTCCATTTCCGCCACCCCCCTCTGCCAATCCCTCCACTGGCCTCCACTCAGTGTCCTCCACCCCCCTCTGCCAATCCCTCCACTGGCTTCCGATTGCACAACGGATCAAATTCAAATCCTAACACTGACGTACAAAGCCGTCCACCATACTGCCCTGAACTACATCACCGACCTAATATCCAAGTACCATCCAGAATGCACACTCCGCTCCTCACAAGACCTCCTTCTCTCTAGTTCCCTGGTCTCCTCCTCCCATGCCCGCCTCCAGGACTTCTCCAGGGTGTCACCCATCCTCTGGAACTCCCTGCCCCAACCCATCATATTATCACCTACTCTCCTCTCCTTTAGGCGCACCCTGAAAACCCACCTCTTCAGGGAAGCCTACCCCACCCCCTGCTAACTTGCCGACCTCCTCCACTCTTCCTACCACTCCATCCCCCACAGCTATCTCCTCCTGTGCCACCACCCCCTCCCTCCTAGATTGTAAGCTCGAAAGAGCAGGGCCCTCAATCCCCTCATGTTTTGCATTGTATTGGTATTGTTCTGTCACATGTTCTGTTCCGCGTTGAACGAACCATTGGCGCTTTATAAATACTGTATAATAATAATAATATATAGACATAAATACCTCAAAAGAAGTAAGAAGGGAGGACAAAGAAATAAATAAAGAAACCGATATAAAGAGATGAGACTAGAGCACAGATGCAACCAAAGAGACAATATGATATACAAAACTGTATACTAGAAAAGGAAGTAGACCTCTACTTGGGATAGTATTTCCTATTTCAATAAAAGTGCTGTAACCTAAGTCTTGTAAAGGTTTGGTGTTGAGATTAGGAATAAAGTATTCATACGCTGATAGTGGTATGTCTATATGAATCTTAGGGGAGGAGGAGTTTAGTTTATGTACGCCATACATCCATGCCTCAAGAGATGCAGTGATAGATGGAGGAAACATATTAAGGAGTTTGAATTTGGTAGATTTAGCTAACAATAGGGCCCTAAGGTCTCTATTGGGGACTACAGATTTCTTAATTTGTACCCATAATTTGTCTGATGTGGTGAAGTTGGTCCAAAATAGATGCGTAATAATACGGGGAGAGCACTGGAAGACCGATCCCCACTTTAGATTTAGGTTTGGTGAGGGCCAGGAACGGAATTCTCGGTTTCTTCCCCTGCCAGATATAGGTTCTAAGTATCGCCTCTAATTTATTGAAGTAATCATGAGAGACAACAATCGGAATAGTTGGAAAGTAGTACAATATTTTGGGAAGAATCAGCATCTTAAAAGCCGCTATTCTACTTATCCATGAGATTTCAAATTTATCGAGTCTCTGTAGTTCCACTAAAACTGATTGGTATAATTTTTCGTAGTTATCTCTAAAGGTGTTAGAAGCTGGAGAAGATATACAGATACCAAGTCTAGTTTTTTATGGGTCCAACTGTAGGGGAATTTAGCTTTGAGCTCTTTTAAAAGAACTTTCGGTATGGCTATCGGTAAGGCGCATGATTTTGTAATGTTAAGTTTATAATAGGAAACTACACTAAAAGATTGCAATGAAGATGACATTTCTGTAAGGGACTTCACAGGTTCAGTGACAGTAAGTATGACATCATCAGCGAATAAACCAATTTTATGGGAGGTATCCGCAGCTCGAATGCCCGAGATCTGTGGATTATCTCTTATCTCAGTTGCTAATGGTTCCATCACTAAGGAGAAGATAATGGGAGACAGTGGACAGCCCTGCCTTGTTCCATTTGTAATGCTGAAAGGTTTCGATAGGGCATTGGACGTAAATACCTGTGCGGTGGGAACAGTATAAAATGCCATAATAGCTGATTTTATAAATCTACTTATACCGAACTTGTTTAAAGTAGTTTCCAAATATTGCCAATGAACCGTCAAAGGCTTTCTCAGCATCCAAAGCCAAGAACACCACCTGGATTCCATGTATTTTTAAAGACATACAGTATATTTGAAAAATTTATTTTTAAAAATATTTTTCATATATTTTGTAATAAAAATGTATTTCAACATACAGTATATATATATATATATATTGATCTCTGAAAACCTATCTCTTCAGGGAAGCCTATCCTGCCCTCAGCTAACAATGGAATCTTCTACTCCTCCTATCAGTCCATCCCCCACAGTTACTACCTTTTGTACCACTAGCCCCTCTCTCTTAGATTGTAAGCTCTCAGGATCAGGGCCCTCCTATTCCTCTTGTATTGAACTGTATTGTTGCTGTATTGTCTCCCGTTATATTGTAAAGCGCTGAGCAAACTGTTGGTGCCATAAATCCTGTATAATAATAATAATAAAATATATATATATATATATATATATATGTTGCGTTTTTCATGTGTTTCTGCAATGCCTTTTTTTCGAGCAGCACCATTAAATTTTCAATGGGCCTCCCTCTGCTCCAAAAACACTTCAAAGAAGCTTGTGTATCAAATTTTTGTATTTGGCTTAGCATTTTTGTCGTATGGCAAAACCACACCATGTTTAGGGTGCCATTCAGAAATAATGGCACCTCAAGAACGTTGCATTTTGATGTGATTCTGGAATCGCAGGTAGAATTGTACAATTCTGTTAGATATTCTAATACTATCAAGTGTGAATGGAGCCTAGTTGCTGAATGAATGTGAAAACTGCTCTAGTGTATGTACGGGTGTCTGAGCTGATGCAATTATTAACACTCTCTTGTGACAATCTTGTTCACAGATGACCCATCAAAAGAATCAAACACTTGCAGCTGAAATTTTGATTGTTGGATTTGAATACCTCATTGCCTACAGAATTCCGTATTTCCTTTTCTTATTGGTCATCTACACATTGACCTGCTTTGAGAACCTGCTGGTCATCTTTTTGGTTAATAAAAGCCCTCACCTCCACTCCCCCATGTACTTCCTGATCAGTAACTTGCTCTTCGTTGGATTTGTTTACACCGCAAATCTGGTTCCACGGATGCTGCATGACTTACTCTTGGGAAGAGGGGTCTTCTCCTTACTTGGCTGTATTATCCAATTAAATGTGATGGGAGGTGTATCAAATGTGGAGTCTCTCCTGCTTACATTAATGTCCTATGACAGATTTTTGGCCATTTGTCACCCTCTGAGATATTCCGCTCTCATGCATACTAGACTGTGCCTGTATTTAGTGATTGGGTTTTGGTTGATTTCCTCTGTGATTGTGGCAGCAATATGCTATTTCTTAATTAAAGTGGAATTTTGTGGCCCTGTTAGAATCAACCACTTCCACTGTGACTTCAACACCCTGATTCTGTTTGCCTGCTCAGACATAGCACCTCTTATGTTTCTTACCATCGTGGTCAGCACTATACTGTGTGCTACACCTTTTGTGGCAGTTGTTTTATCATACACCTTTATCATCATGGCCATCCTCAAGATAAAGTCATCCAAAGGAAGAAAGAAAGCCTTCTCCACCTGCAGCTCCCACCTAGTGGTCTCAGCTATATATTTTGCCATAATTTTTACTTTATACGTAGTGCCGAGGAGTAATAATTATTTCCAGGTCTATAAAGCAATGTCCTTTTTCTATTTATACGTGATTCCACTGATAACCCCCATCATTTACACGCTAAGGAACCAGGATTTTCAAAAAGCACTACAGACCACAATGAGTGAAATGAAACAACATGTCATAAATGTTCATTTTTAATGTATTCCAACAATAAACTTTTGGGAAAAAAAAGTAAATTAGAACAATGTTTTATAATTTTACATTCCAGACTTGTATATGATAATTTTTTTTTTTTAAGAGGAACTGGAAGCTGTGCCCAAAAAAGGCAAGTATGGAAACCTTCTTGAGTTTGTTTGGTGTTCACTCCTGTAACTTTTTCTTGAGTATTTTATTGTCATGCTATATGTGGTATATACTTGTATGTTTTATTTTCTCTTTTTGTATGCAGAAAATCTAAAAATAAAGAATTAAAAAAATAAAAAAAGACAAGTATGGCAAATGACCAGGCACCGGTACTGGCTGTGGTCTCCATGCCGCTGAGTATGATAAAGGACTAGTCACCGGTACTGGCTGTGGTCTCCATGCCGCTGAGTATGATAAAGGACTAGTCACCGGTACTGGCTGTGGTCTCCAAGCCACTGAGTATGGCAAATGACTAGTCACCGGTACTGGCTGTGGTCTCCATGCCGCTGAGTATGTCAAAGGTCTAGTCACCGGTACTGGCTGTGGTCTCCATGCTGCTCAGTATGGCAAAGGACTAGTCACTCTTACTGCCTGTGGTCTCCATGCCGCTGAGTATGATAAAGGACTAGTCACCGGTACTGCCTGTGGTCTCCATGCAGCTCGTATTTTCCCCAATAATGACTTACAATGCTGTGTTATTCTTTATGTCTCTGTGTGAAGCTGGCCATCTCAATAAACTCTAGGACAGGGTTGTCCAACCTGCAGCCCAAGACAGCTATGAATGCGGCCAAACACATAATCGCAAACATACTCAAAGTGGTTATAAAGGCTCAAGGTTTTTTTTTACCTTCATGCATTCTATACATGAAGGTAAATCACCTTCTGTGTGCAGCAGCTCCCCAATACTTACCTGAGCCCCATGTCAATCCAGGCATGTGCATGAGAACCTTGGCTGTCCCTGGTCCCTTCCTCCTCATTGGCTGAGACAGCAGCAGAAGCCATTGGCTTCCACTACTGTAAACCATAGCCAGTAAGCCAATGAGGAGAAAGAAGGAGGTGGGTCTGAGCTGCGGCTCGAAAGTGAGTGTGCTCAGATGCCCCTATAGCAAGCTGCTTGCTGTGGGGGCACTTGGCAGGAGGGAGGGTCCAGGAGTGGTGGTGCGGGACCTAAGGAGAGGAGGATCAGAGATGCTCTGTGCTCAGTGTTTTTTTTATCTGCTTTTACAATCACTTTAAATATTTTTTTTTTTTGGACTTCTTTGTGAAAATGCATTTACACTTATGAACATTCGCACCCAAAGAAAATGTTGACAGTGTCCCTTTACTGGACATTTATAAGCTTTATCTTCCCAAAGAAAAATCTTCCATTCTTCACAATCAGGTCTTATTAATGTCATCAGTTTTTGGCAGCACCTATATTTGTGAGCAACTACTAATGATGACGCACATGAAGGGCAAAATTAGAATGAAAATATCTGATGAGCACCTTGAGAATTAATTGAGAATAGCTACTCCATCTATCCAACCGGATATTGATGCGTTAGTTTATCAAAAACAGTATAAAATATCGCATTCATTTTATGTTCACTCAGATTTTATTTATTGACCCATGCAGGGTCTAAAAGACCCCCAATGTCTCCTCTGGCCTCCACTCAATGCATTGTGATGCAGACCTCACTGCAATACATTGCTCCTCAGCTGTGCTTGCTTAGGAAGTGACAGCCGTGACCCAGAAGTGACTTCACACGTTGCTTTACAGGTTACAGATAGAAGCGGAGGGGAGCTCCACCCTCTGGTACGCACCATGGCACTCCCCGGGCCCACAGATGGGCAAGCAGGGCCCAGATACATGGTAGGAGTGCTTGTAGGGGGAGCCCATGACTGGGGGCTGTGGAAGCAATCAGGCAGCAGCGACTGCTTCCACCATGTGTATAAATCCCCTGCTGTCAGGATTAATGTTAATATATACTCCCACAGTCACTGTTGCATTTAGGAAGAACAAGCAGAGCCAATGCCCTCTCCACCGGTCTAGCGTATCTCCACTACCTCACACGCAGTAACAGAATGGGAACCGGCCGTGCGCCTAGCACACTTCCTTAATTCTTCCTCTCCTGTACGTGTGCACAGGTTGGAGACCTCTGAGGAGCAGATCTGATCCTGTTGCTATGGGAGATGGACCACTCATGGAAAGTGTGCCAGCAACAACTTCCTCTTTCAAGAGGCTATCCCACCTATCACAGGCAACCACCTACGATAGTCCGCAGGTGACACCTTTTTTACCCTTGGTAATCACTTCCTTTACTCCACACCATGTTAACTCTTATGGATTTGTCTTCATACCCCATTATGCTTAACTGGCACACGCTGTAGACTATGTGTTTGGTGTTGGTTACTTGTATTACACACCTTTAGTAAATCCAGACCAGACCAAGATAAAGTTTCAGAAGCTTTACCTAAAATAATTTTGAAAACAGTCTTTCCCTAACATCCCTAGTCCCTAGCTCAGACTTGTGGCTGCCCCAACATACCTGCACAGGATGAGAATCCATTAAGACAGATCTGCAGGACTGGTATCTTTGGGTAATTTGTCGATCTCAGTAGTCCTGTACTCTGTAGCAGACTATTTATGCATAGATGGTGCGGATTCGGCAGTAGTCTGGATGAACGAGATCCAGCAGCAGCAACATGTCTTATACTGTGCACACCCCCCAGGATCAGTCCCCTGTCCCAATTTATACAGCACAGGACCAGTGGGCTGGACCCAAGAAAACCCACCAAGAAAGACCTGGGAAGCAAGTTAACGCTAACCCTCCTGGCTGAGGCAGCACTAAACTCAACCTGCTTACATGTTTTTTAATTGTTGGGTAATCAGAAGGCGGTTGAGGGATTGATAGAGAGAGGTAGTGGATACTGAACAGTTGGTGAGATAGATGAGTCTGGTAGCAGCATTCTCGATGGACTGAAGTGAATGTAGAGGTAGATCAATGAGGAGGGAGCTGCAGTAGTCAAGACACGATATAGCCAGGGAGTGAATTATTAACTTTGCGATGTCATTGATGAAGAAGAAGGGGGGTATTTTGGAGATGTTACAGGTTAAGGAGGCAAATTCAACATTGATTGTGGGGTTGAAAGGACAAGTCACTCATACTTGTGGCTTTGATCTTGAAGGCCTCAAGAAGTCAGGTGAGGTGCGGGGGGAGCTCAGTTTTAGAAAGATTTGATTTGTAACAGTGAGTGAAGTAGTGATGCTCAAGGAGACTGACTGGCTGAGCAGAGGAGTAGAGCGATAGAGTTTGCTAACCCATGGAGAAAGTGTAGATAGAGGATAAAAGAAGTCCAAGGATGGTCTATAATCTATTTAATCACTGACAAAAATATCTGACAGGGTTTCCAGTCTTCCTTTTTTTATTTCTGTGTTCTGCTGTTGGAGAGCAACATGTCACAATAGCTCCACAAGGCATGTAACCTGCACTGCTGCCTATTATCAGAACATAATAGTGGAGCTGGATCCTAAACTGTTTTTGGTCCACAACACGATAGTGGAGCTGGATTCTATCCAATTTTGGTCCACAATATGATAGTGTAGCTGGATCTTAAGCTGTTTTTGTTCTACAACACTATAGTGGAGCTGGATCTCAAACCGTTTTGGTACACAGCATGATAGTGAAGCTGGATCCTAAACTGTTTTTAGTTTACAACATGATAGTGGAGCTGGATCCTAAACTGTTTTTGGTCCACAACACGATAGTGGAGCTGGATCTTAAACCGTTTTGGTCCACAACATGATAGTGAAGCTGGATCCTAAACTGTTTTTGGTCTACAACACAAGAGTTGAGCTGGATTCTAAACTGTTTTTGGTTTACAACATGAAAGTGAAGCTGGATCCTAAACTTTTTTTGGTTTACAACACGATAGTGGAGCTGGATCCTAAACAGTTTTTGGTTTACAACACGATAGTAGAGCTGGATCCTAAACTGTTTTTGGTTTACAACACAATAGTGGAGCTGGATCCTAAACAGTTTTTGATTTACAACACGATAGTGGAGCTGGATCCTAAACTGTTTTTGGTTTACAACACAATAGTGGAGCTGGATCCTAAACAGTTTTTGATTTACAACACGATAGTGGAGCTGGATCCTAAACTGTTTTTGGTTTACAACACAATAGTGGAGCTGGATCCTAAACTTTTTTTGGTTTACAATACGATAGTGGAGCTGGATCTTAAACCGTTTTGGTCCACAACATGATAGTGGAGCTGGATCCTAAACTTTTTTTGGTCTACAACACAAGAGTTGAGCTGGATTCTAAACTATTTTTGGTCCACAATATAATAGTCAAGCTGGATCCTAAACTGTTTTTGGTCTACAACACGATAGCGGAGCTGCACCCTAAACTGTTTTTGGTTCACAACACGATAGTGCAGCTGGATTCTAAACTGTTTTGGTTTACAAGATGATAGCGGAGTTGAATTCTAAACAGTTTTTTGTCAACAACACAATAGTAGATCTGGATTCTAACCTGTTTTGGTCCACAACACGTCGATAATAGAACTGAATCTTACATTTTTTTGATCTGTGATGGGAAGTGAATGCTGTATGCACAAAAAAGGTTAGCAGAGGATACATACTTTCAAACAGCTTTTGAGTATGACCTGACAGCATGGTCTCCAAACTACTACCCAAGGGCTGGATGTAGCCCTTTGGGCACTATTCCTAGTATAGGGCACTAACTTCTGCCATTGACACCAAGGATGGGTAATATTTTTTTTATCCATTCTGATACTTTCAATGTATCACCATACACTTTTTTTCTTTACCGTTGGGGTGTGGAAGGATTTTACAATTGATAAGGCTTTGGTCTCTCTGGGGTTGAGAACTACTACCTTAGAGACACTCAGATAGATGAGATCGCTTTACATATTTTATCAAATAAATGAATTAATAGACATGAACAGAGGCTTCCTGGGTAATGAGTCCTGTGAGACTGATCAGTATTTGTAGAAAATGTAACAAGGAAATATATATAAGACCCGCCTGACACCTTCATACATGTAAAGAGCCACCAACACACCTAGGAATTACAGGTACATTATTTCCCAGACTATGCCGCTCATTACATTGTACAGGAGATGATTGATGTGCCGGGCGAGACATCCAGAGACAAACTAGAAGACTTTACTGACACCTTTCATTCACTAAACCTGAGCCTGTTGTCTACTGAAATATTTCAAACACGCATAATAGTCACACTCCCACACACAAAAATACTGGAAGACGCATGCAATTATATGCATTGTCTCAATACCTTTCATACACAGCTGCATGCATAGCTAGCGCTACCCCAAAGGGGCCACTGTAGGTTAGGAAGGTTCTTTCCCAGATAGCGCAGAGGCAGCCAGGCAAACAGCAACCACAGCCCATTCACTCCAGCTCATTGATCAGTCTAAAGCGATTGTGTGCAGCAGCCCCCCCAATACTCACCTAAGCCCCCTCTCGATCCAGCGATGTGCATTGGACTCTCGGCTATCCCAGGGCTCCCTCTTCCCATTGGCTGCGACAGATGCGGGAGTCATTGGCTCCCACTGCTGTCAATCATAACCAGTGAGCCAATGAGAAGAGAGCTGGGGGCGGGGTGGGGCTGAGCTGCAGCTCTGTGTGTGAATGGACACACAGAGCAGCGGGTGCCCCCATAGTAAGCTGCTTTCTGTGGGGGCACCAGACAGAAGGGAGGGGCCAGGAGAGCCTGAGAAGAGGAGGATCCGTGCTGCTCTGTACAAAACCACTGCATACAGCAGATAAGTATAGGCATGTTAGTTATATTTTCTTAAAAACTTTAAAGTTTATTTGCTAGTAGAATTTAGGAGGGGATTGGGGTGATGAGGGATACTCCAAAACATCAGATATTATTGGCAGATGACACTTCCCTTTCAGTAGCCAAAGCACTATTATAGGCAGACTGGAACAGTCCAATGTAGAGAATAGAGAAGACTGAGCCTATACTCCGGCCTACATCAGCAACGTCCAGGAACCGGGTGAGAGCCAGAGTATAGGCCCACCAAGAGTGATGTGTGGAGTAGCCATCTTTGCTGCTAAGTGGTCAGCTCGGATATACAGTGAAGGAAATAAGTATTTGCTCCCCTGCTGATGTTGAATGTTCGCCCCTCACAAAGAAATGATCAGTCTAAAAATCGAATGTTCGGTGTATTCTAACACTGAGAGACAGAATACAACAACAAATTCAGCAGAAATGCGTCTAACAAATGATGACTGATCTGCATGTTCATGAGGGAAATAAGTATTTGATCCCCTATCATTCAGCAGGATTTCTGGCTCCCAGGTGTCTTTCATACAGGTAACAAGCTGAGATTAGAAGCAGTCTCTTAAAGGGAGTGCTGCTAATCTCATTGTGTTATCTGTATAAAAGACACCTGTCCACAGGAGCAATCAAACCATCAGATTCCAAACTCTCCACCATGGCAAAGACCAAAGAGCTGTCCAAGGATGTCAGGGACAAGATGGTAGACCTACACAAGGCTGGACTGGGCTACCAAACTATGGCCAAGCAGCTTGGTGAGAAGGTGACAACAGTTGGTGCAATCATTCACAAATGGAAGAAACACAAAACAAGTGTCAGTCTCCCTAGGTCTGGTGCACCATGCAAGATCTCACCTCGTGGAGTGTCAATGATCATGAGAACAGTGAGGAATCATCCCAGAACTACACGTGAGGATCTTGTCAATGATCTCCAGGCAGCTGGGACCACAGTCACCAAGAAAACAATTGGTAACACACTACGCCGACAAGGACTGAAATCCTGCAGTGCCCGCAAGGAGAAAAAAGCAATATTTTTGACTTTTTGATATTAAACACGTCCAGTAAAAAAAATTTAAAAAAATAAATTTTGTCATAAATTTAGGCCAAAATATATTCTGCTCCATGTCTTTGCTAAAATAAAAATCCCAATACGTGTACATTAATTGATTTGTGTGAAAGTTATAACGTCTACAAATGGCGGTATAGATACTGGGATTTTTTTTTTTATTTTTACTATTAATGGAGGCGATCAGCGACTTATAGTGGAACTGTGGTGGGCATTCTGACACTGGGGGGAGAACTGACTTGGTGTCACTGACATCCCCAATGACACCAATATAGTGATCTGTGCTACAAAAAAAGAACTGACACTGTACTAATGGCACTGGGCAGGAAGGGGTTAACATCTGGGGCAATCAAAGGGTTAACTGTGTGCTGTGTGCTCTTTTACATAATGTGCTGTGTGTGTTTTACTATGGAGACATGCTACTTTGTAGAAGTAAACAGTAGCATATCATTGCTGGCAGGAGAGAGACCTGTGTTGTTTACATACAGACCTCTCCCCAGTCAGCTTTTCCCGATGAACGCCAGGTGCCAATGGGGAATCTCCAGTCGGGACCCAGTGATTGACATTCCTAGCTGCCAATGGAAGCATGGGTAGGGTGTTCAACTCCTAAAAGCCACAGTATGACCCCCATAATTTCTGAAGGAAGGTAAACTAGTCCTTTTGAATGTTTGGAGGTCCCTGTCCCAGGTCATAGATCTTCACTCTACCTCTGTCGTGATTTTTCTCACATTCTCATTTGCACATAAATGTTTCTATTCAAGAATCGTTGTTTTGTATTACATTTCCAAATAAGATTTCTTTCACATTCCATGCACTCCCATTGCTGTAACCCAATATCATTGTGACACTAAAATCTTCCAATCTGTGATGGCCGTGGAAGTATACCTTAATGGAAGCAATAATGACCATGACCGATATTATTCTTGTTTCGGTTTATTTATCAATACAATGCATGTCTGGTTTCTTCCACAGAATCCTGTAGAGGGGCAGCTCAGACGAAGGTAGTCCATACCAGATGAGTTACAGGTGAGTTAGTTCATTATGTACCATTTAGAGTGGCTAGTGGCAATGCTCAGTGGGGCCTCCTGTGTGGGGATTGGCTCCCGCAGCACCACTTCCTGTGACCCACCGGAAGCAGATGAGTGCTTCACTTCCAGTCCGTGGAAGCTCTAGATTTGTGGTTCAGGATCCGTCGGCTATGATGGAGGCCCTTCAGGAATGTGGAGATTGGTTTCCACAATACCACCTCCTGTGACCCACTGTCTTGGACTCTTACAGACCATTTACCGTGATCTACCAGTGAGCCAAATTAATATGAGAATACGTGCACGTGGAAGTAAGACACTGACACTTCGCAGTTTGCCAACTTCCTAAAATTCTGTTTTATTGAGGAACTAACAGTATCATTTATAGGGCTTATGATGCAGGCAAAGCATATACATTGATTGGGTGAAAAGTCCACTGGGTTTCTGCGTGTTCGTCCATCCGTGTTGATATCTTCCAATCATTGTCCCCAAAGAGACTCATTCCCTTTTATGGGGGTTGTTTACATTAAAAGATACTTTTCTCCTAATGAGTCACCAAGGGTGAGACTCCGGATGAAGGCGCCATCTTAATTATCATCATTGTTCCGTCACCCTATATCTGATTGTTTACTTAAGAGAGTAAGGAATTTAAAGAGCAAGATACAGACAGTAGCAAGACTATAAAATTGTCATTTTACTGATCATCTAATAAAACGTGGACTGTCTATCACAATCCACTACAATCCCCCCTTAAAATGGCTATTTTATTCCTGACTGTCCCTATGTCTTCAGATGTCCTAACTGCCTGGTGGCCCTCCCTCTGGAACTCTTTTAAGACGCATATAGAGCCCCTGAGTGGCTAATCCATCCCTAGAGTCTCGATACGTCCTGAGAAGGCCACAGTCAGGCACTGTCTTTCCCTGTTTATAGTTGTCTGTTAGGGGGGGGAAATTTGTAGCATTCCCCTTTTTTTTTTTTTTATAAGTCTGAAATATGATGATCAGGGGCCACAGTCTGTAAGGGAGTATAGGATTCCTTTTCTTCACGGGGGAGTTCAACATTGTTATAGTTCAGGAATGTAGGGGTGATCTCGTTCACAGCTTTCCCTATTAGCCTCTTAATGCAAGGGATCACACAGCAGGCGACTATTGCCATTAGAATGATAATACCCAGGATAACCACCCCTGCGTGGGCGAGGGCTTTCTGCCAGCCACTCAGCCATCCAAACCACTGATCCCAGGGATGTGTAATACCTGAGTTTTCCTTAAGCTCATTTGACAGGTCCTCCAACCTCTTGATGGCCAGTGTCACCTTCCCATTTGGGCCTGTGTTATCTGGGATATACGTACAGCAGGTCATGGTCTTTGGTATCATTTTACAGACCCCCCCCTTTTTCAGCTAATAACATATCAAGTGTCATACGATTTTGAAAGACCATGTTAGAAGTAGCCTCCAACTGCTCTGCTATCCCCTTTAAGGCATCTCGTGTGTAGTTTACAAATCGTTGTTGATTATAGTAGATGTAGTTTATCCAATCTACATTCTTGTTCTCAGTGATGAAGAGGAATAGGGATTCAAATCCCGCGGCCACCTGGTCTCTGGCCTTGAATTCATCGGGTACCCCCCTTGGGACTCCTATCGCATCTATATAGACATGGGGGTCAAAACTCCCTTGTGGGGCACTTCGTTTGTGCTTGGTTGCATGGAGGGGGTTAGGCGGCCCCTTAAGTAATGGATCTGAGAGGATGTGCAATGGCATTATGGCATTGGCAAGGGTACATTCCCCTCTCCATTTCCCCATCAGTCGGGTCCTAATCTTCTGATCACCACAGATCCAGAATATATCCCCCAATGACATGACCTGGTTCTGGGTGAGATCTGACCGGGCTGTACTATAAGCAGCACAGAATCCCTTTGTGAAGTTCCCAAGAAACCTTCCTCCTCCCTCATAGTTGGCATAGCAGGTATAATTACCGGGATATATGGTTAAACCATTTGGGGCCTTTTCGTCTCCTTGGATTAAGGGGTAACGCTTCTTCCAGTCCTCACATAAAGACTGGTTCGTAGAGATGTTAGTATACAGGCTTAAGACACACTCCTCTATGGAATCTGGTAGGGTTAGTGGCACCGTCCCCAGATGTGGTCTGGCATGCCCACACACATAGCAGTTGGACTTATTATGCGAGTTTGCATTGTATCTCATCCATTCTAACCACAGATTAGTGTCTGAGAGGCCGGTTTCTACTGCTATAGTATCTTTGTATGTAGGGTTTGCTATGGCCACCATCTCTGCCAACGTTTTGATCTTTGGCATAAGTGGGTTATAGGTGGGAGCAGTATCTCTGGAAGATTTCCATCGGTTTGATCTATACATATCCCTTATCCAGAATTGTCCCATCACTCCCCCATGTCCCCAGTATCCCAACCAGTAAAGCCCCTCATCTCCTGGGCTGGGGTTCTCTATGGTGAGGGTGAGTGGCATAGTTCTCCCTGTTGGGTTTTCATATGAACATGTGCCTTTTTTAAATATAGTCAATCTATCAATTAGGCTCTTCCCATTTTTATCTTTGCGGTTTAAGGCACTTAGCGGTTTATACCCCCAGTCAGGCCCCGTATTCCATCCTACTGAGCCCCAGTATCTGCATTTGTCTCCCCAATAGTCATCCGTCACACATATATATATACTACTGGAGTGATCCTGATACGTAGTACACTGCCAAGGTTGTTTCGGACAAGGCGCTATGAAGCAGAAGTCAAAGACAAAAGTGGCCACACGGGTGTTGGAAGAATTGTACCAAAATGTTATCAGGCCACTCTGTTCGGGTGTCCCACCTTCCCTTGTGATTGCCACTCTTTGTCCCCTACCCATTCCCGAAAGCACATACAAAAGGATATATGTGTATAGTCTCATGTTCTAGTTGTCTTCTGGGGGTGCAACTTTCTTGCAGTGAGAGGCGTGGATCCAGGTACTCTTTCCTTCTAGCTTCACTGAGGTGGCCGTCACCAGAAGCACCTGGAAGGGACCGTCATATCTGGGTTCCAATGTATGTTTCCGCAGAAACTTCTTGACCAAGACCCAGTCTCCAGGTTGCAAAGTGTGCGTTCCAGTGTCCGCCTCAGGATCTGGAATGGAGGAGAAAACTTGCGCATGGATATTAGTCAACACACGTGCCAAAGATATCACATACTTTGTCAATGAGTCAGACTGCAACTGTAATTGTTGAGGATAGTAGGTACCCAGTCTAGGGGCGGACCCAAACAAAATCTCATAGGGAGACAACCCATGACTTCCCCTTGGTGTGTATCTAACGCTGAAAAGAGCAATAGGCAAGCTGTCCGGCCATCCCATGCCTACCTCTTGGGCCATTTTTAACATTCTTGACTTCAGGACCCCATTTAGGCGCTCTACCTTCCCACTACTCTGGGGATGATAGGGTGTGTGAAACGCAAGTGTGACCCCCAGAGCCCCCCAGATCTCTTTCGTGACATTGGCAGTAAAAGCCGGTCCCTGATCGCTTTCAACCACCTCGGGCACTCCGTATCTGCAGACTATCTCCGTGAGCAGCTTCTTGGCAGTGGTTCTTGCCGTCTGGTTGGTTACTGCGAATGCCTCTGGCCATCCTGAGAACATATCCACCACCACTAGGGCATATTGAAATCGTCCACTTTTTGGCATCTGGATATGATCTATCTGGATCCTCTGAAATGGATATAGTGCCCTGGCCAGATGCTCGCTTGGAGGTTTCTCAGGTCTTCCAGGATTGCACTTGGCACATACAACACAAGACTTACAGAATCTGTCTGTGTAAGCCGTAATTCCGGGTGCCACATAGTATTTACTGATCAAAGAGTTCATTAGCATCTTGGACAGGTGTGACGCTCCATGTGCCCACTGCACTGTTGCCGGATATAAGGATCTGGGAAGCAAAACCTTCTTCCCCACCACCCACAATCCTTTGTCCTCAACTGCTCCTTTCTGCATCCATTCCTTCCTTTCTTCTTCTGAAGCATTATCCTGGGCTTCCTGGAGTTGGTTGTCCTTGGGCTGATGAATTAGCACAGGCATCACCTCACTGCACATCTCTTCATCCTCTTCCTGCTCCCTGACCGCAGCTTGCTTAGCAGCCATGTCTGCCAGATGATTTCCTTTTGCTTCCATAGTGGTCAATTTACCGTGGGCCTTCACCTTCAGTATGGCCACTTGGGCTGGTAGTAAAAGTGCTTCCATAAGGTGGTTGATCGCCTTTCCATGCTTTACAGGAGTCCCAGCTGCCGTGAGAAAGCCCCTCATTTTCCAGATTAGGCCAAAATCAAGTGCAACCCCCAGTGCATATCTGGAGTCCGTGTAAATGTTAGCTGTCTTTCCTTTTGTTAATTCACAGGCTTTGGTGAGGGCCCTTAGTTCAGCCTCTTGTGCAGACATAAAAGGTGGAAGAGGTCTAGCTTGCAGTACCATTGTGTCGGTAGTCACAGCATATCCAGTGTGGTAGGTGCCAGCATTATCTGCAAAGCGGGATCCATCCACAAAAAGTATTAAGTCAGGATTTGATAGGGGCGTATCATGGACTGTTGGTAGGTGTGTAGTTTCTGCCTGCATAAGTTCCAAACAGTCATGTACCACATCCTCTGGTGCCACGTCTTTGGTGTCTTCTTCTGCTTCGTCTACCCCCCCCCCCCTGGAAGAGGGAGAAGAGTTGCAGGGTTTATCTGGGTGCATCTGACCAGGGTGACATGATCAGGTAAAAGAAGGGAGCCTTGCAGTCGCAGATGCCTGGCGGCAGATAGATGTTTTGGTTGGGTTTGGTTCAGTATTGCGGTAATGTCATGGGGGGCCAGAAGTGTGAGTGGATGTCCTAAGACCAAATCTGCCGTTTTATCCAGAAGAAGATGAGCAGCAAAAACAGCCCTCAGACAGGAGGGACCACCTCGTGCAACCGGGTCTAGCCTGCAGGAGTAATAACCCAGAGGCCGGAGGCGACCCCCATGGCGTTGTGCCAGAACTCCTGTTGCATGACCCTGTCTCTCAGCCACAAAAAGCTTGAAGGGCTCATCATAATCTGGTAGACCTAATGCAGGTGCAGTGGAGATGGCTTTTTTCAGGCGATGGAAATCAAGTACAGCTTCTTCTGTCAGGGAAAAGGGTTCAGATTTCAGGGCATCATAAAGGGACTGCATCAAGACGGAAGCTTCTGGGATCCAGGAACGACAATAGGAAACCAACCCTAGAAAAGCATGCAGGGTTTTTGGTCCCTGAGGTATTGGGACATTCTGGATAGCCCGTACTCTATCCGGTGTGAGGTGACGAGTGGCTTGGGAAATGCAATGTCCCAAGAAAATGACAGAAGTTTGGCACCACTGTAACTTGTCCTTAGAAACCTTGCAGCCCTGTTCAGCCAAGTGGTGGAGGAAGCTCAGAGAGGCGATTTTTCCTTCAGAATGGTTGGTGGCACATAGGAGCAAGTCATCCACATATTGGAGCACTATGACTTCCGGGTGTGACTGTTGCCAGGTGCTGAGGATAGATGTCATGGCCTTTGTAAATTGGCTTGGCGAATTTTGGGCCCCTTGGGGCATAACTCTCCAGGTATACTGTCGGCCAGCATGGGTAAAGGCGAAGAGATACATGCAAGAGGGGTCCAGCGGAACACTGAAGAAGGCATTGGCCAAGTCAATAACTGTGAACACTTGGGCTGTGGGAGGTACCCCTGCAAGCAGGGTGTGGGGGTTTGGTACAATGGGGGTTTCCAAAATAGTTGCCTCATTGACTGCTCTCAGATCTTGAACCATGCGATATTTGGTGGGCTCACCTTTTGGAGTTTTTTTCTTCACTGGGAAAAGGGGTGTATTGCATGGGGACACACAGGGAATTAATGCCCCATTTTCCAGAAGTATATTGACTTGTTTGGAGATGGCGTCCATCTGGGCTTGCTTCAGAGGATATTGAGGCTTCCGTGGCAATGGTGCTCCAGGCTTAAGCTGGACTAACACTGGAGCAACTTTCAGATGGCCAATATCCTCAGGGCCGGTGGACCAAAGAGTGAGTGGCAGCTCCTGTAAGGCCTGTTCTACATGGTCTGGCAAGGGGTGGCCTGAAACTTCCTGTAGAGACATCATCAGTGGTAATGAACATAGAGCCGAGGTGTCTTCCTCTCCCAAGGGGGTGGAGAGCTGAATGGTGCCATCTGGTTGGTAGGATATAGTTGCTTGCAACCTGGACAAGACATCAGCTCCCAGCAGATTCAACGGGCAAGTATTTGACACCACAAAACGAGACAGAAGATTGGGTAAGGTGCCGATATGTAGAGGTTTTGTAAGCCAACTGCGTTGTGGGCAGCCGTCTACTCCAACGCAGGAAACATCAATGTTTGAGAGGTATGTTTCATTGGGTAAATCTTCTCTCCGCAAAACGCTTCTGGCTGCACCTGTGTCCACTAAGAATTGTGTAGGATGTCCCTCGATGGGGACAGTGACCTTTGCTAGGGGCCCACTAGCACAATATCCGTGAGAAGAAACTGTCATAAGGGGAGTGGACACAGGTTTGCCCCTGTCCTATTGGAGAAGGTTTAGATGTTCTTGGGTAGGACCTGTGCGTGGGGGTCCTGGAAGCGGTGGAGGTGGTGGCATTGCAGACTCTTCCCACCCTGAGTTGTAGTCATTGGGTCGTCGTGAACGTCTGGGAGCTCTGCATTCCCTTCTGAAATGTCCTGGTTTTCCACAGTTGAAGCAAATAAGTGGGTTTCTTCTGGAGACCTGCTCTCCAGCCGACAACATGAGTGGTGTCGGCTTCCGGGCCACCTGGGCGGTCTCTAGACCTTTTGCCACCAATAGCAGTATATCCAGGTGGAGGGTACGGTACTCTGGACGGGCAGTGATCAAACCCTTGCGAACAGACTCCTTTAGTCCTGATACAAATGCAGAGGCCAGCATTTGAGTATGTACCTTGTTATGGACACTGAATCCCAGGTCTGTAAACACCTGTGTTAGTCTGGTATGGAACTTTTCCACCAACTCAGTCTTGTCTTGGGTAATGTCCTGCAATGTGGTTGCCTGGTCCGCCAGTCTCTCTCTGGCCCACTGCTGCAACTGGTCACAGAAAGAAATTCCCGAGGCATAAGTGGTGTCCTCATTTGGCTTTACTCTGGTGAGATCCTTTTCCATTATAGGCCAATATGCATCCCCAGCCTTGATCTCACACAGACTGACCAAATCCCTCCAGGCTGTGGAATAGGTCTTGTGGATCTGGGCTATGCGCCGGTAAAAAGGCATCGGGTGTTTCTCCGGGTCCGGGAGAGTTGTGACTAGTGCGGAGGCTTGGGATGGAGTGAAGGCCACATACATGATAGGAGCATCAGGTAGGTTGGGCACCGGGCGGGGATGGTCTTCTTCAGATCCTTGGGGGCGATAGACAGGATTGTGGTAAGTGGAAGAAAAGGGATGAGGTGCTGAGTCTGCTCCCATTCCAGACTCATACATAGATAATTTTTGACGTTGGGGTTGTGTGGTTGGGGGAAGTTGAACGAGTGGTTTGCTTTCTGGACCATGGCCGTCTGAGAACGGATCATTCTGTTGGGAACGAATGGAAACAGCATCATCCTCTCGGGTACCCTGGCGGACTGCCGCAGCCACTGTCTTTTCTTGAGCCCATCCTCTTCTGTCTGGCAGAGAGGTAGGGGTTACCACATCTGTAAAATTCCAGCCCTGCCATTCTGTGGGTGTCTTCAGTTCAACTTGGTCTGAACCCTCTGTTTGTTTTGGTGGTGGTGCTACAGGCATCAGGGGTGTGTGGAGGGCCGAAGGTGGTTGGGAGCCAGAGACAGTAAGCACTGGGCACAAGGTGGTAGCTGGTATGAGGTGTGTATGGTGTATCGGTGTACTAAGCCCAGAGTCAACATGGCTTCCGGTGGCCTCACTGGGCGCCGCCATCTTTGAAGAGGGCGGAATCGGAAGGGGCGGGGCCGGAGGCGGAAATGGAGGTGACTGAGTTGGAAGCATCGGATGTTGCATAGTCAGCGTCCGGTCACATCCCTTGCAAATCTCCTCCCACCCCGGATTCTTAACTGAACACCGCTTACATATCCGGAGGTTCTGACTACACGGTATGCAAAAATCTGGACTCTCGGGGTGGGGCCTTCCTTTATTTCCACATGCCTCGCACCTCCAGGACGGGCCATCATCATAGGGGGGCGGCACCTTGCCGGGCGCATCTCCTTTCCTGATCTGATTCAGTTTTTGCTCCACCCACCCCTCCTGATGTAGGGCGCGGGCCACATTAAACCAAGTTTCTGCTGTCTTTAACATGTCATGCTTCATTAGAAGCCCTCTTTCTCTTCTCTTTACACAGCTTTCTCAACTTTTTTACATACTCTGGTCCCTCTCTCTCCTCCACCAGTTCACAAGCAAACGAACTGTTCTCTGGCTTTATAAGTTTCTGTCCCATTTTGTTTTACTTCCCTCCCGGGGACCCTAAGGTGGTCCCCAAAGCCGTCACTCTGTTCTGAAAGTGCTGTGCCGTGAGACAGTGTAAGCGAAACCCGCGCAGCACCTTGCCCCCTGCTTCTCCTCCAGTAACTTCCCTATTTGTCAGCTACACTGAGAATAATGTACATTAACCCTGTAAACCAATATATCAGGAGCTTTCACCAATCCCCACACTTTCGTGGTGTACACCAAACATTAATCCACATACACAGTGTGATCATGACATAGTATTTCAGACACGCCTGTCGGGAGTAAAATGTTTTTTTTTTTTTTTTTAGTTTTCTTTTTCCCCCACAAGCCAATCCCTGGCTGTGGTTTTTTCCCCCGTGTCGCCATTACTGCGACTACGAGTTTCCCCTCGACAGTCACCATCACCACGACTGCGAGTGCCCGGCACCCTCTCTCAAATCAGAGTGTATCCTGTCCACTCCTGACGAGGAATATTTTGCCGTAATTCTCCCCTCCCTCACAGGCGCATCAACAACAACCCAACCAATCACACTGGTACACACAGACAACACAAAAGACAAGACATATCACACTGGTAGATGACGTTACACTGACAGGTGGGTTCAAAGGAGCCCCGGGCAAGTATACCTGTCACTTTGCTGATCAACGGACAGCCAGACGGGTGAGTAGTCCCGCTGAGCAATTCCAGACTACGCAGGTAAGGAATTATTAGACATAAAAATTCACTTACCGCTTTTGGAGGTGATCAGTCTCCGCGTCTGGAATGCTCCACGGTCCCCCTCATCCACTCTGGGTCGGGCTGAGCCGGTGTTCAGAACCCGGGCCCCACGTTGGGCGCCAAATGTCTTGGACTCTTACAGACCATTTACCGTGATCTACCAGTGAGCCAAATTAATATGAGAATACGTGCACGTGGAAGTAAGACACTGACACTTCGCAGTTTGCCAACTTCCTAAAATTCTGTTTTATTGAGGAACTAACAGTATCATTTATAGGGCTTATGATGCAGGCAAAGCATATACATTGATTGGGTGAAAAGTCCACTGGGTTTCTGCGTGTTCGTCCATCCGTGTTGATATCTTCCAATCATTGTCCCCAAAGAGACTCATTCCCTTTTATGGGGGTTGTTTACATTAAAAGATACTTTTCTCCTAATGAGTCACCAAGGGTGAGACTCCGGATGAAGGCGCCATCTTAATTATCATCATTGTTCCGTCACCCTATATCTGATTGTTTACTTAAGAGAGTAAGGAATTTAAAGAGCAAGATACAGACAGTAGCAAGACTATAAAATTGTCATTTTACTGATCATCTAATAAAACGTGGACTGTCTATCACAATCCACTACACCACAAGGAGGTCAATGAGGGTCTCACTTCCAGTCCGCAGAAGCTCTAGATTTGTGGTCCAACATTAGTTGGCTATGATGGAGGCCCTTCAGGAATGTAGGGATTGCTTTCCACAATACCGCCTCCTGTGACCCACTGGAAGTCAATGAGGGTCACACTTCCAGCCGTTAGCAGCCCTTAGCTTGCACTCCAGAGGCCGTCAGCCATGATGGATATTTTCTCAGTATGTACACACTCATGAATGCACGAGCCTACACCTATTATTCTTCGAACAGACATACTGACCCAATAGTCTTGCCTGTAAGATATGGCAGAATATATTTACTATTTATATACTTATGTAGATTTTTATTCAAATGGCCATATTTGAATATACAGTGTGGTGATCCCTAGTGCCTTGTATCCCCCCCAACTTTTTTTTTGTTATGTACGCTATTTGGTTGATGACGTTTGACATTTCCAGTGTTTCCACCTCCCCAAGTGAGGTCAATGGGACATGATTTGTGTGATATAATCTGTATAGACCTAGGTATAGCACATGCTGGTCAGTTTTGCTCTGAGGAAGGAGGTATGACTCCGAAACACGTCAGCTCACCAGTTCAGCAATGATGCATGTTGCTACGCCATTCCCAATGCTGTGGCATCTCATGGTCTTATGCCATTTTACTCTCCACTTTTGTGAGTGTTCATTTGGCATCCCTTTTATTATAGGAACAATAAATTGTTGGTAATGCACTAGGCGTTTGCACCCCCCTGATTGCTCTTTTCTCTAGTTGCTACGAGATTTCCCCAATGAGGAGGGTTGTATCCACGACACAGTTCATCACACTGCACACATCATCCGCTCCTTTTTTTTTATGGAACTCTGATTCTTCGGATTCAATACTTAGGGCCAGTGCTAGACTACTTTGCACCCTAGAAAAGACCAGCTACTAGCACACCCCACCCCAAAATATTCCACCCTAGCACAAATCATCTCCTCCAAATCCCCCTCAAGGGTAATTTGGAGGGGGTTGTGCTAGGAGGAGGGATTTAGTGTGATTTGTGCTAGGAGGCGGGATTGGGGGATTTAATGCTAGGAGGAAGAATTTGTGCTGAGAAGGGTCTCAGCGCAAATCCTTCCTCCCCACCCAAATTCTCTATCCTAGCAAATCCCCCTCCTAGTACAGCCACTCTCATTCCCACCTCCTAGCACAATTCCAATCCCCAATGCCCTTCCTAACATAAATCTCCCCCCATCACCCTCTCCTAGCACAAATTCCCTCCAATCTTCCCTCTTAGCACAAATCCCCCTCCTAGCACAAATCCATCCCGTTCTCCCCTCTAGCACAACCCCCCAATCCCAACTCCTAGCACAAATCCCCCCTTCATAGAACAACCCCCCAATCCTGCCTTCTAGCACAACACCCCCAATCTCATCTCCTACCACAAATTTTCCCAATCTCCCCTCTTAACACAAATGCCCCCCAATCCTCTTCCCTAACACAAATCTCCCAAAACTCCCTCTTAGTACAAATCTCCCCCCCCACCCCCAGCATCACCCCTCTTCCTTTATTCCCCTCACCTAGGACAAATTCCCCCAAATCCCTCCTCTAGCTAGACCCCCTCCAAATCACCCTTTCCAGCATAAAATCCTCCCACCTTACTCAAAGACCATCCAAGCATATCCCCCCACCCCTAGATCCAGCCATGGCATAGAGAAGGGAAACCAGCAGCTGTGGCTGTGCCCTAGGCGGCAGTTTGACTTGGCTGGCTGCCTAGTTTGCCTAGTGGTAGCACCGACTCTGGAAGCCACAATACTACTACATGTTGCTGATGAGAAAAGGTATTGAGCAGTTTATATTTACTAAAATATTTGCATTTCCATGTTCTGTGTACTATGGGAGACCAAATATAGTGAATGCAGTGTCTGGGGAGACCGGATATAGTGAATGCAGGGTCTGGGGAGAGCGGATATAGTGAATGCAGGGTCCGGAAGACCGGATATAGTGAATGCGGGGTCCGGGGAGAGCGGATATAGTGAATGCAGGGTCCGGGGAGAGCAGATATAGTGAATGCAGGGTCCGGGGAGACCGGATATTCTGAATGCGGGGTCCGGGGAGAGCGGATATAGTGAATGCGGGGTCTGGGGAGAGCGGATATAGTGAATGCAGGGTCTGGGGAGAGCGGATATAGTGAATGCAGGGTCTGGGGAGAGCGGATTTAGTGAATGCGGGGTCTGGGGAGAGCGGATATAGTGAATGCCGGGTCTGGGGAGAGCGGATTTAGTGAATGCGGGGTCTGGGGAGAGCGGATATAGTGAATGCAGGGTCCGGGAGACCGGATATAGTAAATGCGGGGTCCGGGGAGAGCGGATATAGTGAATGCAGGGTCCGGGGAGAGCGGATATAGTGAATGCAGGGTCTAGGGAGACCGGATATAGTGAATTCGGGGTCATGGGAGACCAGATGTAGTGAATGCGGGGTCCAGGGAGACCAGATGTAGTGAATGCAGGGTCCGGGGCTTAATAGCACTTTGATGGATTCTTTGCTTTAAGGTAAAAAACCTTCAGTAAAACCAAACCCCCCCCCCCCCCCCCTTATACTTGCCTGAGCCTGATCTCCATCTTGTACTGTGCATGAGAGCGGTGGCTCTCTGATCTCTCTCCCTCCACATTGGACAGATTAATAATTGATAGAAGTAGGAGCCATTGGCCTATAGCAAGGGAGAAAACCCCCTCCAAATCACACTTTCCAAAATAAAATCCTCCCACCTTACCCAAAACCCATTGCAGCACCCTCCTAGATCCAGCCATGGCATAGAGAAGGGAAACCAGAGGCTGTGGCTGTGCCCTAGATGGCTGCCTAGTTTGCCTAGTGGTAGCACCGGCTCTGACCATACTCATTATGGTTAAATCATACTGGTTTAACATTGCCAAAGCCCTCTCTATTCTATTTAGTTTCCCATGGGCCAAAGAGTGGCATCTCTATAGCTGGCAGGAACTCCTATTACTGCACCAGTCCAACCACTGTCCAAATAAGTGTAATATTTCTCAGCTTGGGTGGAGGAGGGGGGGCTCAGTTTGGGAGGTTGGGAGGGGTCTCAGTTTAACATCTTGGAACTTGTGTACCAGAGAACCTCATCTCTGCAATGGTCAGAAGTCCTTATTAGCATATATGTTTTGTTAACACTATTGTTAAAGAAGAACATCACCCTAAAGGGAAGTTCCATGTTAATCCCTCCTTCCCCCTCCTTGAGGTTTTTTTTAGGGGTGAGCAGGACCCTAGTTTCAGCAGGTACCTGCCCCCACTTCCACTCCAACTTCCTAGGCAAGCTGAATGGAAGTTCTTCCCCCCTCCCTGCCCACACCCTTCTGGGACTAGGAGGCTGCTGGGCCATTCATACAGCACAGCATGAGTCGCGCATGCACAGTGCGAAGCTGGCTGTGAAACCACAAAGAGTCACAGCCGGCTTCCCATAGTAAACATGCCAGTGCCAGGGACCCAAAGACCAGCAAAGAACCAGCCTGGGTGAAGACAGTATTTGTAACTGCTGGAGCTGCAGAAGTTCTTCCCTCTCCCTGCCCACAACCTTCTGGGAGATGTCACAGGTCCTAGGAGGCTGCTGAACCATTCATGCAGCACAGTATGAGCTGTGTATGCACAGTGTGAAGTAGGCTGGGAAACTACAAAGCTTCCCTTAGTAAACATACCGGTACCAGGGACCCAAAGACCAACGAAGAACCAGCCTGGGTGAAGACAGTATTTGTAACTGCTGGAGCTGCAGAAGTTCTTCCCTCTCCCTGCCCACAACCTTCTGGGAGATGTCACAGGTCCTAGGAGGCTGCTGAACCATTCATGCAGCACAGTATGAGCTGTGTATGCACAGTGTGAAGTAGGCTGGGAAACTACAAAGCTTCCCTTAGTAAACATACCGGTACCAGGGACCCAAAGACCAACGAAGAACCAGCCTGGGTGAAGACAGTGCTGGATCCTTGGACAGGTAAGTGTCCATTTTTAAAAGTCAGCAGCTACAGTATTTGTAGCTGTTGACTTTTTTTTTGTTAAGACTGAAGATCCCCTTTAAAGAGTAACTGCACTCTCTCAGTCAACACTGACTATTGTTAATCATTATGCCGCCAGCATTTGTAAATAGATAGGAAAGTATATCATATACAGAGCTCAGCAGAAATGAGTACACCCCAACAGATATGTCAGAAAACATTTTACTTTCCTTTCAGAATCAACATTTTCTATAGGACACTATACTACAAAATCCTCCCACAAATGTGGACCATTGACTGCAAACAAGATTTGTTAATTTGCACACAAAAATTATTTTCCCTAACAAATTCATTCAATGAATACACCCCAATGAAAGTCTTAGGAGAAAAGCTAAATTTTAGACAACACAATCCTAATGAACAAGAATTCAACTCCAAGTGAGTCTAATTATATATTAAACAGGGCAGACAGGTGATTATAAAAGGGCGTTACTTAACAAAGAAAAGCCCTTCGTGTCACGTACCTTACTTGTGAGCCTGATAGCAGGAGGAAGGCCTCTCGTACAGCTCCAGTTCGAGGGCCACTGAAGGTGGAACAGCAACCACAAGAGCACGGTGGGGTATGAGTGCCTGCTCAGTCCTATGGTCTGTGCAGGGATTGCTGGCACTTCGCTGGGAGATGGGATGGCTGGACTGGCTGGCAGCAGAGCAGACTGATAGCAGAGCAGGCAGGCAGTGGAGCAGGCTGGTAGCTTACTGTATGTAGGGTCAGACAAGCCGGGTCAGTAACAGATAAGCGGATCAGACATAAATGGTAAAAAGAAGAATAGTCAGGACACAAGCCAGGGTCAGTGTTGGTGGGAGCAGGTCAGGCAGAGTCAGAAGGCAGAGGCAGAGTCCAAGAAACAAGCTGGGGTCACTCACAGGAACATCCACAGGAATACAGGAGGGGGAGCTGCAGATCAGAAAGCACAGGCTAATAGTGCTGCTGGGTTTAAATAGTCTGATTGGTGCCAACATTAGCAACGGGCTGTCGCATGTGTGCACGCGTGAATGCAAATGCACGCGACTATATGTAGCATAACGGGCCCTCGCACATCTGTGCCTGAGCCGCTGTGCACTATGGCAAGCATCTTCCTCACAATCCCATTTCATACTGTCAGAAATGTCTGAGAAAGAAAATTTCTTTACACAAGAAAGGTGAAGGCTACAAGAAGATCAGCAAAGCTTTACTTATCAGTCAGAATACCGTAGCAAAAGTGATACAAAAACTTAACAAAGATGGAACTGCAACCCTCTCACAGAGACATCCAAGCTATCCATGGAAGTTAATACCTTGACAGGAGTGTCTTCTGATGAGAAGGGTTGAAGAAAATCACCATGAAAGTTGATTGCAGTTAGATAAAGAAGTATAAAGCCAAACTGGGGTGACTTTCCTGCGACACAACATGGTGTACACTGCAGAAGAATGGCATACATGGGTGTCATCCACAATGGAAGCCTCTTTCAAAGCCCATGCACAAAAAATCCTACCTAGAATTTTTCTGGACAGTCTGAGGTGCAACCTGGTGGCATTGGATGGACCAAAAAATTATATCCCAGAGGCGTTCTATCGGATTTAGGTCAGGCAAGCGTGGGGGCCATTCAATGGTATAAGTTCCTTCATCATTCAGGAACTGCCTGAATACTCTTGCCACATGAGGCCGGCCACAAGGAGGAACCCAGGACCCAGTGCACCAGGAGGAACCCAGGACCCAGTGCACTGTGACTTGATGCTAGACTCTGATTAAAAAGTGTTCATTTAAATTTTTTTGGAGCAGTGTATATACTGTACACATACGTACAGGTATGGCCAAAAATATTGGCACTCCTGCACCACTTCAACCAGAAAATTGTTGCAATTACAAATGTTTCGGCATCCTCATTGTTATTCCTTTTGTTTGTATTGGTACGACACAAAAAAGTGAAGAAACAAAAAAGCCAAATTTAACACATTCCAAACAAAACTCCAAAAATAGACTGGACAAAATTATTGGCACCCTCAATTTAATATTTGGTAGCACATCGCTTGGAAAAATTAACTGAAATCAATGGCTTCCTGTGACCATTAATGAGTTTCTTCCACCTCTCTGATGGAATTTTGAAGCACTCTTCTTTTGCTAAGTGCTCCAGGTCTCTCAGATTGGAAGGGTTCCTTTTCTCAACTGCTGTTTTGCGATCTCTCCATAGGAGTTCTATGGGATTGAGATCTGGACACATCGCTGGCCAGTTCAGTCCTCTCCAGCGCTTTGCCTGAAACCAATTCTGGGTGATTTTGTCCTGCTGTAAGACCCATGACCTCTGATGGAGACTCAACATTCTGATACTGGGCCCTGCATTGCACCACAGAATTCTTTGGTAGTCTTCAGATTTCATAATGCCATGCACACGGTCAAGACATCCAGTGCCTGAAGCAGCAAAGCCACCTCAAAACATAAGTGACCCCCCCACCATGTGTGACTGAAGGGACTGTATTTTTTTCTTTAAAGACCTCATTGCTTTTTCTGAAAACAGTAGAATGATGGGCTTTACCAAAAAGCTGTCATTTTGTTTTGTCTGTCCAGAGTACCAAACAAATTTTGGTTTCCTTAGGTAAATTTTGGCAAATTCCAATCTGGCTTTTTTATGTTTCTGTATCAGCAGTGGGGTCCTCCTGGGTCTCCTACCATAGTGACCCTTTTCATTCAGATGGCAACGTTTAGTGTGAGCTGACACAGTTGTCCACTGTGCCTGAAGGTCGGCTTGAATTTGTCTGGAAGTTCATCGAGGTTCTTTATCCACCATTCGAACAATCCTTTGTTGCTATCTTTGATCAATTATTCTCTTTTTCCTCATCCAGGGAGATTAGCTACAGTGCCATGAACTGTAAACTATATGACAATGTTGTGCACAGTGGACGCAGGAACATTAAGATCTCCAGAGATGGACTTGTAACCTTGAGATTGTCCATGCTTTTCCACAATTTTTGTTCTCAAATCCTCAGACAATTCTTTGCTGCTCTTTTTCTTCTCCATGCTCCATGTGGCACACAGCGAATACAACAGAAAGTCCATTTTTCACCATTTTAACTGGTTGCCGTTGTGATTTCTATATTGTCAGCACCTGTTCATTGATACAGGTGAGTTTAATTACAAATTAAAGGAGAATCACCAACTTGGAAAGCAGTTATTTCTTACAAGTTTGAGAAGGTGCCAATAACTATGTCCTGTCCATTTTGGGGGTTTTTAGTGGACTGTCTCAGATTTGGCTTTTTGGTTCTCCACGTTTTTGTGTCATACCGATACAAACAAAAGAAATAAACATGAGAATGCCAAACCATTTGTAATTGCAGCAATTTTCTGAATGAAGTGGTGCATTGCATGACAGAAATGCAGGGGTGTCAATATTTTTGGCCATGACTGTATATAGTTACAGAGCAAGACCTTGTCATTGTGAAATTGAAGGAGAATATGACACAGGATTTACATTAAGGGTTAATGAGAGGTTCCAGACTATTGCGTCTGAGCAGAAAAAGCTGTTTTTAGTTTTCTCTGGAATCTGTAGTTCTGACGTGACAGAGGATCTCACCATGGGGTCAGAGGTGCCCCAGCCAGGAGTCAAGAGAAAGAGGGTCTCACCCAAAGGTCAGAGGTGTCCCAGCCAGGAGACAGGAGGTCTCATTCCAGGAATCAGGTCGGCTCCTATTGGGGTGTCAGGAAAACCTCAATCCATAGGCCAGAGGTGAGCCTTGCAGCAGGCACTATTGCTATAGTTTCTGGTCCCCAAGCCTGACTCCAGATCATAACATCCTGGCAAATGCAAGGGGGGCAACATATAGGGGGGGGTGAACAGTGCACCCTGTGTACTTGAATGATGTTTTTTTGAGGATGTTTAGCTTGCTGAATGCCTACAACTGGTTAAAATACTATGAGTCTCTGGCTAGTCCTCCATCATCCATCATTTTCCACCAGTCCTCCATCTGGTTGAATGTTGGTCATTGCTATTTCATCCATTTCCTGTTAACCCAGGCTGTCATACGTTCCAGCCTATCCACAGAAAACAGCCAATTGAAGAAACCACTAAAGATGAGAAACCATGGCTCATCACACGATCATATTAAATACAATTTTCAGTAAATCCTATTCAAAAAAATATGTTCAAAATCAAGGAAAAGAAAAAGATGAGGACCTGCACAAACCAGCTTACAATGTACGATTCCAGGGCACAAAGTACAATAAGGAAGAAATTGGCTGAACATGGTTACTTGACAATGAATAATTAGGGTAGACAGGAAAATGAGCAATGGCTGGGCTCATGAGTAGGAAGACTAATGATAAGTCAGCGTATCAGCTGAGAAGGCAGAATTACAATTATTTGGATTGATGAAATGGCTCAGATATACAGGCTGTATTCCAATTGTATGTTGCTGTCTGGCTGGAGATCCACTTTAAACCCCAATAGGACTTACGGCTTACATGGGCTATGTATATTTAAGTGCATTAAAACAAAAATTGTCCAAACATTTACAGTTTACTTTCTTTAGAAAGCAGCTACAGTGTGAGCAGAAAAACTTGGCCCTTGCAAGCATGTTGGAGAGAAGAACCGTTGCTCTTCAAGTTGAAGCAGCGGCTCCTCTGCAGAGGTCCCACACACCTTCTATTGGGCTTTAAAGAGCACACCAGTCACTATCAGACAGATTGCTATGACTAGTAGGTTACAGCTTAATAACAGTCATTCAATTCCTTTCACAGATGGCACATCAAAAAAATCAAACACTCAATGTGGAAATCCTGATTGTTGGATTTGAGAACCTCTCTGACTACAGAATTCCTCTCTTCCTTCTCTTACTGATCATATACACATTGACTTGCATTGAGAACCATATGGTTATATTTTTAGTATGTATAAGCTCTCGTCTCCATTGTCCCATGTATATCCTGATCGGTAATTTGCTCCTCTGTGAATTTCTCTATACGACGGATCTGGTGCCCCTGATATTGCACCACATTCTCTCAGGAAGACCCACCATCTCCCATCTTGGCTGTTCTGTCCAGTCAAGTGTATCTGGATCCATAACAATTGTTGAAACCTTGCTGCTCACTCTGATGTCATACGACCGATATTTGGCCATTTGTAGGCCTCTCAGATACTCTGTTCTCATACACAATAGACTCTGCTTCTATTTGGTGGCCACGTCTTGGTTCATTTCATTGATATTCCTTGTGGTTGTATTTTACTTTGTAATAAATCTTGAATTTTGTGGCCCCGTTACCATCGATCATTTTTACTGTGACTTCACCCCTTACGTTTCCTTTGCATGCTCAGACATAACACCTGTTGTTTTAATTGGTTTATCGGTCAGTATTACATTAACCATTTTACCTTTCCTATTGATTGTTCTGTCCTATATCTTTATTATATTCACAATCCTCAGGATACAGACGTCGGAGGGAAGGCAGAAAGCCTTCTCTACCTGCAGCTCCCACCTCCTTGTAGTGACTATATATTACACTGCGCTTTTTTGCTTATACGGGATGCCGAGGAGTGATCAATATCTCAATGTCTACAAAGGATTGTCCTTCACATATTTTTCGGTGACACCAATGATCAACCCCATCATTTATACTTTAAGAAATCAGGAGATTCATATAGCCTTGAAGGCAGCAATGAGTAAAATAAAAACTGTTTTATTGTTAAGATGCAACAAATAAATTTGCATTATGTTATTATATATCAAACATTTCTTCAATGACCCTAAGCGTCAAAGTAAATCCACCACGGACTGGCTTCAGAAAAAAATAGTGCCTTTTGGAATGGTTCTGTCTGAGCCCAGACCTTAACCTCATAGAGATGTTGTGGAATGACCTCAAGAGGACCATTCACACCAGACATCCTACAAATGTGTCTGATCCAAAGCAGTTTTGCATAGAGGAACGGTCAGAATTTCCTCCTGAATGTTGTGCAGGTTTGATCCAGAACTACCAAATGTCATTGAAGTCATTGCTTCCAAATGAGGTTTGACCAGATATTATCTCTAAGGGTTCACTCATATTTTCCTCCACAACTGTGAATGCTTTTGATGGGTATGTTCAATAAAGACACTAAAATTAGAATTGTTTGTGTGTTATCCTCTTAAGTACTTTGGGGTTGATTTACTAAAACTGGAGAGTGCAAAATCTGGTGGTGAAGCTCTTCACAGAAACCAGTCAGGCTCCAGGTTTTATTTTGAAAGCTTAATTGAAAAAGCTGAAGTTAAAAACCAATTGGCTACCATGCATGGCTACACCAGATTTTGCACTCTTCAGTTTTAATAAATCAAACCCATTGTGTTTGCATATTTGTTGTGATTTAGATCAGGATCCAATCACCTTTTATGACAAACTAAGTAATTCCAAGGTGTTTCTTGCCACTTTAAAAAACGTATTTGGTTCCACAACTGATGAACTGTCTGAGAGTATGACTCTTTCCATCTGTTCCCGTCTCTTCCTTCTTACGATGCCACATATTTGCGCAAGCATCACAGTTTCTCACACCACATTTGTAGCTGCCCTTCTAGCCATTTAGTATTAGCTACAAATGCCAGGAGTGAGGAGTTGCAAAGTAATACTGAAATTTTTTTTTTTTCCTAAACTCCAAGATAAATGTGGCCCACTCATTTTCTCCAAAGAATCTTGGGACAGTAACATATGCTACAAATGCTACAATACATTTAAACCCAACAACTAAATTTTGATATGTTACAGCTTTACAATCCTTAAATGTGGTCTTTGAATTAATTTTCATTTCTTTCATTTTTACCTGGTGATCCAGCCAGTCTAATACACTTCCTATCTTAGGGTGGCTCCATTCTATGGAGGAGCATCAGAGCCACTCTCGGACAACTCCGGGAGAGGGTAGTGAATAAATTAATAAAAGCTAACCATATAAGCATGTAGTTTCAGCCTTTCTCAACTTTTCTACCCCAGCGGAACCCTTGTTATAATTTTAAGATCTAGGGGAAACCCTGATAAAAGCAATTCAGTCATGGCCAGTGGGAAGAATGCCCCTCTCTTAGGGTGGTATTTTGACAATCACTGTAAAACAGATGAAAAGAAAATTGTGGTGTTTGCGATTATATGTGGCATCGCAAAAAGGAGGGTATGGGATATGTGGCATCATAAGGAGGGTATGGGATATGTGGCATCATAAGAAGGAGGGTATGGGATATGTGGCATCATAAGGAGGGTATGGGATATGTGGCATCATAAGAAGGAGGGTATGGGATATGTGGCATCATAAGAAGGAGGGTATGGGATATGTGGCATCATAAGAGGGAGGGTATGGGATATGTGGCATCATAAGAAGGAGGGTATGGGATATGTGGCATCATAAGGAGGGTATGGGATATGTGGCATCATAAGAGGGAGGGTAGGAGATATGTGGCATCACAAGAAGGAGGGTATGGGATATGTGGCATCATAAGAAGGAAAGTATGGGATATGTGGCATCATAAGAAGGAGGGTATGGGATATGTGGCATCATAAGAAGGAGGGTAGGAGATATGTGGCATCATAAGAAGGAGGGTATGGGATATGTGGCATCATAAGAAGGAGGGTATGGGATATGTGGCATCATAAGAAGGAGGGTATGGGATATGTGGCATCATAAGAAGGAGGGTATGGGATATGTGGCATCATAAGAGGGAGGGTAGGAGATATGTGGCATCGCAAGAAGGAGGGTATGGGATATGTGGCATCATAAGAAGGAAAGTATGGGATATGTGGCATCATAAGAGGGAGGGTAGGAGATATGTGGCATCGCAAGAAGGAGGGTATGGGATATGTGGTATCATAAGAAGGAGGGTATGGGATATGTGGCATCATAAGAAGGAGGGTAGGAGATATGTGGCATCATAAGAAGGAGGGTATGGGATATGTGGCATCATAAGAAGGAGGGTATGGGATATGTGGCATCATAAGAAGGAGGGTATGGGATATGTGGCATCATAAGAAGGAGGGTAGGAGATATGTGGCATCATAAGAAGGAGGGTATGGGATATGTGGCATCATAAGAAGGAGGGTATGGGATATGTGGCATCATAAGAAGGAGGGTATGGGATATGTGGCATCATAAGAAGGAGGGTATGGGATATGTGGCATCATAAGAGGGAGGGTAGTAGATATGTGGCATCGCAAGAAGGAGGGTATGGGATATGTGGCATCATAAGAGGGAGGGTATGGAATATGTGGCATCATAAGAGGGAGGGTATGGAATATGTGGCATCATAAGAAGAGAGGGACGGGAACAGATGGTAAGAGCCATACTATCAGACAGTACATCAGCTGTGCAATTCAATCCATTATATATACTCTCATCTGTCTGTGTGGCCTGTTGTATGTAGGCTGCAATTTGCAGTCCTTGAGATAGGCTCAGGGAATGTAAAGGAAGCAGCATGTGTTCTAGTTATTTCTGCAGCCATCTTGAATGCATTTTCTGTCGTAGTCAGGGGTCCGGCTTGGAGACCAATAGTAATAGCAGTAGAGAGGATCCCACTGAGCAGCTTCATAGGTATAAAATCAGGCCACTCTGTGGATGACATGAGCTCACCTGAGTTGTGAGGTCTAAGCACTAACAGGTATTCACCAGAGCTCCTGATGGTGGTGATGGGTTTTGCTGCATGATAGTACCAGATCGCAGTGTGCCCCCCCCCCCCTAAAGTTTGAAGGACAGTAAACTGGCCCTTTGTTTAGAAAGTTTGGAGACCCCTGGTATAGACTCTTAGCTAATACAGGTATATATGATATCTTACTAATGTTGATTAGGCGGTGGCTTGATGTAGGCGGTGGCTTGATGTAGGCAGTGGCTTGATGTAGGCAGTGGCTAGATGTCACTGATGCTCAGCCCCCACTAAATAGGCCCCCACTAAATAATGTATGATGCAGAGCCCTGTGTGGGCATGATGATATTTCTATCTTGTTAAGTTTTTTTAACAGTTCCATACCCATTATCACTGAACTATGCCTGTGACTGGCTGTTTCAGTAAAGTTTATTTTTGTACCAGGAAATATGATCCATGTATATATGTAGCACTTTAGCAGCATAGAGCAAGAATAAAATGCTAACTTGCTTGCATAATTGTTATAAACATATCCTGATATGTAAAGAAGATGATTAGCTTATGACACACCCCACATTGTTATGTAGTATTACCCCCTTAGGAGTCGCTGAAGTTTTGGGTCCCCCTATAGTCCTGCACAGCCAGGCAACATGCATTTTCCATTCATACTTGTGCCAAAAGACAAAACCAGTCCTTGAGCTTTGTTTTAAAGTTTTATTAAGGGTTTAAAACTTGGAAAGGGTAAGGGGTATATGGAATGCTCAAGGGAATGGAAACTGAGGACAAATGCCCTGAAGCTATATTACAAGTCTTTTGCCTAAACAAATCCTCTTCTGGAGAGCTAGCCAGAATCTCCCAATGTACCTCTCCAACCCCAATCCGACTGTATGGAGGAATCCCTGGACAAGGGATCCAGAAGTTACTACTAGAAGGGCAATAGTCCCAGCTGCAGAGCGAGTTAGTTTTCACACCCAAATTCTCTCTCCCCTTTCTGGCCCAGGGGGTATATTTGTACTCATTGAGTCCATCTCCTGTGCTGCTGTTGGGTTGGTGGGTGCTACCAGGTCTTTAAGCTGGGCTGTTCCTTCCCTGCTGCCAGGTGGACCTCTCTCAGGGGGCCAGTGAATTTCACAGCTTTCCTCCTTTTCAGCATCAATCCTGGAGGTCAGCATATTCTAGCCTGGGCTTCCTCCTAGGCTCCTGCACCTCTACCTCTCTCTTCCACCTTCTCCCTCCTACTCCTACTGCTGAGCAGGCTCCCTTACCTTTAAGGGTTGTCCTGGCCCCTTTCAATCCTCCTGCTGGGGATTGGCCAGGAACCCAGTACAAGCCAGTCACTAGCTAACTAGTAGGGTGTTACAGTTATTTACAGTATGTGACCCTCTAAACCATCCAAGACACTGTAAATTTCCAGAAGACAGTCTCATTGCTCAGCCAAAACACACTCACATGGCTTAGGTGATCAATCCCAACCCTTCTCATGGCCAGGGCTCTACTCGCCAAACTAAACTCCTCCCACCATATATCTGGGATCCTGTCAGGAGGGAAGTGAGCTCACCCTCCTTCCTGGATGGATTTAAAGGAGCCACACACTTAAGTAGTCCACTGAGTGGGTGCCACCTTAACCTTCCTACAAGCATATATTTCTGCATCTGGGATCATGCCAGCTTTCATGACCTCAGTTGTGTATAACCATGCTTTTGTCCTGGGTTAAGCATCAAAGAGTTTTCATTCAATGCAAAGCTCAGAAACAGTGCTGGATATCAAAACAATTATGGACCCTCCTCTCAGTGTGTGGAGACTTGCTCAACTGTCTCACTTTCTGTCCTCTTTACTCTCTAGGGGTTACTTACTCACCCCTCTCAGGCCCTTTGAGCTGAACTGCTACGACACATTGCAACATTTTCTCTTGCATGTCAATTTTTAATTGCACCTTCAGACTCATTTACACCACCCTTCCTCGAAAAATGGGGACCTTGATGTTTCCTTCTCAGTGGAATATAGAGATGATATCCTTTGTTCTCTTGATGTTCCTCTATTGCCAGCAGATTTCAGGAATCAGAGTACAATATCCTGATGAGGTGATATACAGTTGCAAGAAAAAGTATGTGAACCCCTTGGGATTACGTGGAGTTTTGCATGAATTGGGCATAAAATGTGCTCTGAATGTCATCTAAGTCACAACAATAGAAGAACACAGTCTGCTGAACATAATACCACACAAACATTAGATGTTGCCATGGTTTAATTGCACATAACATGTAAACATTCACAGTGCAGGGAGGAAAAAGTATGTGAACCTTTGGACTTAATAAGTGGTTGACCCTTCTTTGGCAGCAATAACCTCAACCAAACGTTTCCTGTAGTTGCAGATCAGACCTGCACAATGATCTGGAGTAATTTTGGACCACTCCTCTTCACAAAACTGTTTCAGTGTAGCAATATTCTTGGGATGTCTGGTGTGAATTGCTCTCTTAAGGTCATGCCACAGCATTTCAATCGGGTTGAGGTCAGGACTCTGACTGGGCCACTCCAGAAGGCGTATTCTGTGCTGTTGCAGCCATTGTTTTGTTGAATTACTTGTATGCTTTGGGTCATTGTCCTGTTGCATCACCCATCCTCTGCGGAGCTTCAGTTGGCGGACAGATGGTCGTACGTTTTCCTGCAAAATGTCTTGATAAACTCTGGAATTAATTTTCCCATCAATGACAACAATCCGTCCAGGCCCTGAGGCAGCAAAGCAGCTCCAAACCATGATGCTCCCTCCGCCATGTTTTACAGTGGGGATGAGGTTTTGATGTTGGTGTGCTGTGTCTTTTTTTCTCCACACATAGTGTTGTGTGTTCTTCCCAAACAACTCAATCTTGGTTTCATCTGTCCACAGTATATTTTGCCACTAGTGCTGTGGAACATCCAGGTCCTCTTTTGCAAACTTCAAACGTGCTGCAAAATTCTTTTTGGACAGCAATGGCTTCATCCGTGGTGTCCTCTAATGTACTCCATTCTTGTTTAATGTTTTCCTTATTGTAGATGTGTCAACAAAAATGTTAGCATGTGCCAGAGATTTCTGTAGGTCTTTAGCTGACACTCTGGGATTCTTCTTTACCTCATGCAGCATTCTGCGCTGTGCTCTTGCAGTCATTCTTACAGGACGACCACGCCTAGGGAGAGTAGCAACAATGCTAAACTTTCTCCATTTGTAGACAGTCTGTCTTACCGTGGACACATGAACATCAAGGCTTTTGAAGATACTTTTGTAACCCTTTCCAGCTTCATGCAAGTCAACAATTCTTGATCGTAGGTCTTCTGAGAGCTCTTTTCTGCGAGGCATGGTTCACATCAGACCGTGCTTCTTGAAACCAGTAAACCCAAAACAAGTGTGTGTCTTTTAAGGGCAGGACAGCTGTCAGCAACACATCCAATATCATCACACTGATTGGAGTCAAGGTTGGCTCACTCCTGGCTCCAATTAGCTCTGGGAGAAGTCATTAAGCTAGGGCTTCACATACTTTTTCCTCCCTGCACTGTGAATGTTTACATGTTATGTGCAATTACACCATGGCAAAGTCTAATGTTTGTGTAGTATTATGTTCAGCAGACTGTGTTCTTCTATTGTTGTGACTTAGATGACGTTCAGAGCACATTTTATGCCCAATTCATGCAAAACTCCACGTAATCCCAAGGGGTTCACATACTTTTTCTTGCAACTGTAGAGCTCCCATAGACCCCCTTAAAATCTAGTCATACACGTTATGGCATCTGTAGGAATTGCCGAGGGAACTCTACTGCAAATCTTTGGGCTAAACTAAGGGGATTTCGGCAATGGGTTTGGAACCTCATTTGTAAACTGATGCTGAAACTTGGTATGGAGCTAGTGACTTACTGTAACTCAGTCTCTTCTAATTCACCTACTAAATGCAGCCAGGATTTGCTTCAGACTCTTGGCTTATGAATCTCTAAAATTAGTGAGATCAGACATACTGAAGACATCATGGCTTCTCTTAAGCACCAGAAGGAAAAATTTAGATGTACAGTGGGGATCGAAAGTTTGGGCACCCCAGCTAAAGATTTGTATTAATGTGCATAAAGAAGCCAAGGAAAGATGGAAAAATCTCCAAAAGGCATCAAATTACAGATTAGACATTCTTATAATATGTCAACAAAAGTTAGATTTTATTTCCATCATTTACACTTTCAAAATAACAGAAAACAAAAAAATGGCGTCTGCAAAAGTTTGGGCACCCTGCAGAATTTATAGCATGCACTGCCCCCTTTGCAAAGCTGAGACCTGCCAGTGTCATGGATTGTTCTCAATCATCGTCTGGAAAGACCAGGTGATGTCAGTCTCAAAGGTTTTAAATGCACAGACTCATCTGACCTTGCCCCAACAATCAGCAACATGGGTTCTTCTAAGCAGTTGTCTAGAAAACTGAAACTGAAAATAGTTGACGCTCACAAAACTGGAGAAGGCTATAAGAAGATAGCAAAGCGTTTTCAGATGTCAATATCCTCTGTTCGGAATGTAATTAAGAAATGGCAGTCATCAGGAACAGTGGAAGTTAAAGCAAGATCTGGAAGACCAAAAAAAATATCAGACAGAACAGCTCGCAGGATTGTGAGAAAAACAATTCAAAACCCACGTTTGACTGCACGATCCCTCCAGAAAGATCTGGCAGACACTGGAGTTGTGGTACACTATTCCACTATAAAGAGATACTTGTACAAATATGGTCTTCATGGAAGAGTCATCAGAAGAAAACCTCTTCTACGTCCTCACCACAAAAATCATCGTTTGAACTTTGCAAATGAACATATAGACAAGCCTGATGTATTTTGGAAACAAGTTCTGTGGACCGATGAGGTTAAAATTGAACTTTTAGGCCGGAATGAGCAAAGGTACGTTTGGAGAAGAAGGGGCACAGAATTTAATGAAAAGAACCTCTGTCCAACTGTTAAGCATGGGGTTGGATCAATCATGCTTTGAGGTTGTGTTGCAGCCAGTGGCACAGGGAACATCTCATGAGTAGAAGGAAAAATGGATTCAATAACATTTCAGCAAATTTTGGATGGTAACTTGATGCCATCTGTGAAAAAGCTGAAGTTAAAGAGAGGATGGCTTCTACAAATGGATAATGATCCTAAACATACCTCAAAATCCACGGGGGATTACATTAAGAGGCGTAAACTGAAGGTTTTGCCATGGCCTTCACAATCTCCTGACCTCAACATAATTGAAAATCTATGGATAGACCTTAAAAGAGCCGTGCGTGACAGACAGCCCAGAAATCTCAAAGAACTGGAAGACTTTTGTAAGGAAGAATGGGCAAAGATACCTCAAACAAGAATTGAAAGACTCTTGGCTGGCTACAAAAAGCGTTTACAAGCGGTGATACTTGCCAAAGGGGGCAGTACAAGATATTAACTCTGCAGGGTGCCCAAACTTTTGCAGACGCCATTTTTTTGTTTTCTGTTATTTTGAAAGTGTAAATGATGGAAATAAAATCTAACTTTTGTTGACATATTATAAGAATGTCTAATCTGTAATTTGATGCCTTTTGGAGATTTTTCCATCTTTCCTTGGCTTCTTTATGCACATTAATAAAAATTTTTAGCTGGGGTGCCCAAACTTTCGATCCCCACTGTACTTGGTTGTACTGGATAGAGTTCATGGACTCCCAAAGGCAAGCTGAGCTCATAGTCGATGTTCATAGTCGATTTTCCAGTATACAAATTTACACCAAATTAATAGCCACTAAGTTGGAAGACATTATTCTGGAACTGTTTCACCCGGACCAGTTAGGTTTTGTCAAGAACCGCCAAACTTCAGATGGCACTAGACATACTCTTAACCTTCTTCAATGGGCATAAAAGACACATACACCCTTCATTCTTCTGTCTCTGGAAGCAGAAAAATCTTTTGATTGCATGCTCTGGAGATATCTCTATGCAGTATTAAACGCATTTAGAATCATGGGGTATATCAACAGTGCCATCAAAGCACTGTACTCTAATCCCTTGGCTAAAGTCCTTACCTCAGGCATTCTTTCTAATCCCTTCTTAATATCCATTGGCACAAGACAGGGGTGTCCCCTCTTGCCTATAATATTTTCTTCAATAATGGAACCACTCACACAGGCCATACAAACACATCCTAAAATATTTGGTTTTAAAATAGGTGATGGGGAATACAAAATTGGATTATATGCAGGCAACGTTGTTCTCTCCATCACAGACCCATTGACCTCTCTTCCATCCCTGACCACAGTCCTACACAAATTTAGTCAAATATCCCTCTATAGAGTGAATATTTCTAAATCCCATATGCTTCCAATTGCAATCTCTGAAAACTTAAAAAAAATCCATCTCAATGTCCTCTGGTTTCTCCTGGGCTCCTCACTCAACTATGAAGTATTTAGGAATAAAATTTTCTTCTCCAAGTTCTTCCATACACCATTTGAATTATGAAGCTCTTCCTCTTTCCATGAAATAGCAAATTGACAACCTCCAGGCAGCTCACTTGTCTTGGGCAGGCAGAGCTGCTGCTATAAAAATGACTCTACCTCTTTAAAACACTTCCAATTCCCTTATCAACAAATGTTTTACAAAAGCTACAGTCTACCCTAAATCAATTTATTTGGGGTGGTAGGAAACCAAGATTCAGAACCTCAATCCTTTTCAGGCTTAAACAAGCTACAGGAATGGGAATTCCACATCTGGGATCATACTATCAGTCAACAATTCTGGACCAACTTAAAGGCTGGTGGTCCCCTACTCCAGGTCATGTCTGGACTACAGTCAAACGTTCCATTCTAGGTTCTCCACTACAAGGCACCCTAGGCACCCGTTCACTCTCCATACCTAGCTATAAGAGCTGCCCTCTCCACCTGGAAAAATGTACAGCATACTCTTTTGAAAACAATCACAGCAAACATTAGATCTCTTCCATTGATTTCTTTAGAACCACTAACACATGACTTACGTTTGTCCACCTGGGTGTCTGCTAGTATATCCACCATTGGACACCTAATGGAACACTCCTCAATATGCTCATTTACGGAATTACAATGCAGCTATTACCTTCCCAAAACTGATTTTTACCAGTTCCTTTAACTAAGGTCAATCCTTGAAGCCCTCATCAAAACCAAATGTTGGATTCATTCGGATATTATCAATTACTTCAACTCTGCCACAAGGAAAAGCAAAGAAACTCCTTTTTCTATCAACTCCTCAACCATAGCTCCTTCATTGACAAAACTCCATCCATGGTATCAATGGAATTTTATATCTCTCAGGAGTTCACAACAGCCCAATAACAAAAAGCATCCCAGCTACTTTTGGCCTCCTCAAGATGCATCACCCATTGGGAATCCTCCCTAAAAATATTACACAAATCGTACTACACTCCAGTGAGACTTTAAAAAATGTTCTCGACCGCATCGCCCAACTGTTGGAGAGACTGTGGTAATCCGGACTCTGGTGGTCCTGCCCCTTGGTCATCAAGTTCTGGAAATTAGTATTCTCATTCATACCAGATGTCTCTCATCATACTGTAACTTGTAACCCTGGCACAGCAGTACTTCTACTAAACCACAAACCTTGGGCCTCCTCACAATCAGCCTCCATAGTTCATGGAATTATAGCCGCCAGGTGAATTATAGCATCGGCCTAAAAACAGCCAGGCTCCCCTGACTGGTTACTTTTCTTGCAACACCTAAATACACAAACCCAGTTTGAGCTAACATTCTCAATTAAAAACAGCAAGCATGCCAAATTCTGGAAGCAATGGCATCTCTGCTTGAACCATCCTTTTTGCACAGCAAGCATCTAAAATTCTGTTTTTCTTTTTCCCATAGCTCTTAGTTATGAACTCCTGCTGTGCACAGGTGTCACACAGAGGTTATACAATAGCTATGTGATTAAAATCTTAATGCCAGTTAACAAGAATGGTCTTAATTGATCCTAGGTACACTATATAGGGTCATGTGTCCACTCATTTTTCACCCTTTTTTTTGTTACACAGTCAGTGATATGTGCCATGCTTAGCAGCTTTGTAAAATCTTCCTGTAGTTATTACTTTTCTCATATTTTGTTGCTTCACAATGTCAAATGTGCATACACATTGTAATCTTCTTAGTCATTTCAACAAAAATCATTCTTCAAAAAAAAGAAAAATAGAAAGGGATCTCAGTTGTACCCAGAGGCGGACTGACAACTCATGGGGCTCTTGGGCAATAGGGGATCATGGGGCCCCTGTGTCCTTGCCCACACTCAAAGCACACCCAAAAAAGCCTATAAAAGGTACCAGGGGCATTTCATGGGGCCCCCTACTGACCCGGGGCCCTCGGGCAGTGCCTGAGTGCTCAAATGGTCAGTCCGCCCCTGGTTGTACCTTACCTGGAAGATCTACTTTTGTTTGCTGATACCAACAGTCATTTGATGTTGAACCTGCAGGAAACACAGGAGCATCTAAAGGGTCTAGGCTAGCTTCTAAACCTAAAGAAGTCAAATCTGGTTCCAGCTAAGATTGGGAGATTCTCGGGTTACACCATTGATTCTTTTCAGCAAAAAAATATTCTTGCAAGAAAAGATGGTAGAAAAGATTCAGCTAGAATTAAGTGAGTTATAAACCAATCTTTCAATTTCAATTCAGGTGGCTATGTTCATCTAGGGTCTGCTCACAGCCTCCATTCCTGCAGTGCTGTGGACACATCTCCACTCTTTCCTGCTGCAACAAAACATGCTTCAGAGTTAGAGTCATCAGGAATCTTGGGGAGAAACCAGTTAAGGTTTTTACTCAGGTGAAAAGAGTGCTATGGAAGCTATGTCAAGGGGCCTACCTTAGCCTTTTGTCCAGGGGAGAAAGGACAACTACAGATGTGTGTGCTTGGTGATGGGAAGCCCATCTTGAATATCAAGTAGCACAGGGTTCTATGTCAAAATAGAGGCCAAGAGGTCTTCCAAATGGAAGAAGCTAATGGCAATTCAATCAGGCCTTCTGTCTTTCCAGAAGTCCACCAAGGGACTTCATGAACAAATTATTTTGGACAACGTGACAGCAGTGGCTTACATAACTAAACAGGGGGGCATGAGAAGCAAAGTTCTCCTAGCTTTGGCAGTTCAGATTCTGTCCTGGTTAGAACAGAACAAAGCTTTTCTGAGAGCGATCCACCTAAAAGAATGTCAAAATCAGTTGGTGGACTTTTTGAGCAGAAGAAAGGTGGTGGAATCAGAATGAATCGGGAAACTTTTCAGATGATCTCAAGTCCTTGTGGCCTAAAAGACCTTGACTCTTGGCCACTCTGAGTCTGGCATCAAAAGCTCATTGGCTGCTGTATAGAGAAGACCTTCTGGTTCAGAGTCCCCTGTTTTATCTGAAAGTTAATGGCCTGGGTTCTAAAGAAGACCTCCTGAAGAAAAAAGGCTGTTCTAAGTTTATTTCTACCCTTCTTGCCAGCAGAAAAAAAACTTTTTTTTTTTTTCCAAAAAAGATTTTTATTAGAAGAAAGCAGGCATAACAATACATATACAGACGTGAATCCAAAATCGGACAGATTACTGTATGTCGACTCCCGTGTCGCAGACGGGTCAAAGCATAACAGGCAATACAAAACATAACGTTGTCAAGCATTTAGTCAACATAATATTACAATCCAGGAATTGATCCACAAATAAGAAATGAGTTAGGAGATATATGGTTGTTTGACCGTTGAGCAGAATTTTCTGTCAGGGAAGTGTGAAGTGTGTGATATCGAATATGAATAGCATCTATGGAAACCTTAGATCCATTTCACATGTCCAAGAATTGGAAATGTAAGTGTTATGGAGCGTAATACGTCTGTTTGAGGTACAGCATTCTGTATTGGTTATGGTACGAAGATAAGAGTAGAACACAGGCAAGAGCTAGAGATCAGGTAGAAAGAGGGTTAGTTAGTAATTAGAGTAATTTGATGATAACGTAAGTATATAGAAAGGGAGAAAGTAGAAAGAGAGAGAGAGAAAAAAAAAGGGGGGGGGTGGTGGGGAGAGGTAGGGAGAGGAGGGAAGGGTTTATGGTATGATAAAACGGAAAAAGGAGTATATTCTTGCGGGTAGGTGGCTTTCAACATGTGAGACGCGTCACAATAGAAATATCAGCTTATAGTTGAATCCATGGTGCAAATCAAGACAGTCAACTGGGTAATATGCGGATACAAGTTCCAAAGGAGCAAGCCTTGGTAAAGGACAAAGGTATATCTAGGCATAGATTGAGAGGTATGTCAGAAAAGAGAACATTCCCCAGTGTCAGAATAGGTCCTCAACCTTCCTAATGCCGCGACCCTTTAATACAGTTCCTCATGTTGTGGTGACCCCCAACCATAAAATGATTTTCGTTGCTACTTCATAACTGTAATTTTGCTACTATTATTATTATTACATCGAGTTTATATAGCGCCAAAGGGTTCGCTCAGCGCTGTACAATAGGGGGGACAATACATGGCACAGTACAACAAAAACAGACAGCGTACGAGGGGTAAGAGGGCCCTACTCTTTCAAGCTTACAATCTAGGAGGGAGGGGGTAGTGGAACAATAGGAAGTGGCTGAGGGGAATGAAGTGGCTGAGGGGGATGAAGTGGTGGGAGGAATGAGGGAGGATGGCCGTTAGGTGAGGGTAGGGTAGGCTTCCCTGAAGAGATGGGTTCTGAGGGAGCGCCTGAATGTGGGGAGGGAAGGCGGCAGTCGGATGGATTGGGGCAGTGAGTTCCAGAGGATAGGGGAGGACCTGGAGAAGTCCTGCAGTCGTGCATGGGAGGAGGAGACCAGGGAGCAGGATAGAAGGAGGTCCTGTGAGGAGCGAAGGGTACGGGTAGGGTGGTACTTGGGGATCAGGTTGGTGAGGTAGTCAGGGGCAGTGTTATGAACGGCTTTGTAGGTCAGGATTAGAAGTTTAAATTTGATGCGTTGGGCAATCGGGAGCCAGTGGATAGAGAGGGGGGTGGCAGAGGTGGAGCGGGTGGTGAGGTGGATGAGTCTGGCCGCTGAGTTCAGGATGGTCTGGAGCGGGGAGAGCCTGCACTGGGGTAGGCCAATGAGAAGAGAGTTGCAGTAGTCAAGGCGTGAGATGATGAGGGAGTGTACAAGAAGTTTGGTGGTGTCTGGGGTGAGGAAGGCACGTATCTTGGCAATATTGCGGAGATGGAGCCTGCATGTGTTTGCAAGTGATTTGACATGAGGGAGGAAGGAGAGGTTCGAGTCAAGAATGACGCCAAGGACTTTGGCTTGCGGGGCGGGAATGATAGTGGTGTTGGTGGTGGTGATGGATAGGCTGGGGGGGGGGTGTGGGCAGGGGGAAAGACGAGGAGTTCGGTTTTGGAGAGGTTAAGCTTGAGAAAATGTAGCGACATCCAGTCTGAGATGTCGTTTAGGAGGTGAGTGATGCGGGCGGAGATAGTGGGGGTGAGGAGAGGGGTGGAGAGGTAGATTTGGGTGTCGTCAGCATAGAGGTGATAATTGAAGCCATGGGAGTGTATGAGTGTGCCCAGGGAGGAGGTGTAGATGGAGAAGAGAAGGGGTCCAAGGACAGAGCCTTGGGGGACCCCAACAGAGAGGGGGAGGGAGGGGGAGGTGGTACCATTGTAGGTGACGCTGAAGGAGCGTCGGGATAGGTAGGATGAGAACCAGGAGAGAGCGGTATCTCTGATGCCAAGGGAGAGTAGTTTATTAAGGAGGAGGGGGTGGTGGACTGTGTCGAAGGCCGCAGAGAGGTCCAGGAGAAGGAGGACAGAGTAGTCGCCCTTGGCTTTGGCGTTTAATAGGTCGTTAGTGATTTTGAGGAGGGCAGATTCAGTGGAGTGTAGGGGACGGAAGCCGGACTGTAATGGGTCAAGGAGGTTATTGTCAATATTATGAATCGTAATGTAAATATCTGATGTGCAGGATGTATTTTCATTGTTACAAATTGAACATAATTAAAGCATAGTGATTAATCACAAAAACAATTATAATTATAATTCATGAAGTGTCGTTTTACCTCCAATACTGCTGCTTTCAACACAGTAGCTGCATTTAACAGAGTAGCTGCTTTCAACACAGTAGCTGCTTTCTACACAGTAGCTGCTCTTTACACGTGTGACTGGTCCACAAAAGTACATTAAGGCGCCAACCCTGTCACATACACCTGTATTCGTACAGGGTGTATGTGATGGGGTTGGCGCGATGATGTCATCACGCCGGGTACTCGTATGTGGGCGTATCTGCATGTGGGCGGACCCCCCTGGAGACGGATAGAGGAGCGGTGTCTCGGTTCCTAAGACCATCGAAAATATGTGTTTTCTGATGGTCTTAGGCGACCCCTGTGAAAGGGTCATTAGACTCCCAAAGGGGTCGCGACCCACAGGTTGAGAACTGCTGGTCTAGACAATCATTGCTGCATTAGTAGGTGGTAGGTTGGGGTGGTTTTAAAATGCTTCCAACAGGCCCAGGTTCCCCTGAATCTCTCGGGATGTTCAGAAAAAAACTTAATTATTTATTTCAAGACAAGGAGATGCTATAATTCTTGGTGCTCCAAAAATGTTGCTCTTAAGGTGACATTTTCAGTTCTAGTACCTCTCCATGAGGGAATAGAGAAACGTTTAGTGAATAGTACTCTCAAAGCTCAGGTTGCAGCTTTGTCTTTTTCTTGTGAAACTTTATCTCAGAATCCATGGTTGTGAGATTTTTTTAAGACCCTGGCCATGTCCTGGCCCATGTATTTAAAGTTGTTTTTCTTTAAGTGGGATTTTTCTGTTTTGCAAGGCCTCACAAAGATTCTGTTTGAGCCTTTGGAGGAAACCGGATTGGGCTGAAGTCAGGGGTGGACTGACCATTTGGAAACTTGGGCACTGCCCGAGGGCCCGGGGTCAGTAGGGGGCCCCATGAGATGCCCCTGGTACCTTTTTCATAGGTTTTTTTGAGTTTGGGCAAGGACACAGGGGCCCCATGATCCCCTATTGCCTGGGGGCCCCATGAGTTGTCAGTCCGCCCCTGGCTGCAGTAACTGCCACCATACAAATTGTTTTTAATATCAAAACCTTCAAAGAGTGAGCAAGCTACAGGCTTTGTCAATACTATATGTGAGCCATTCTTGGTGATATTCCCAGATTGTATCATTCTCTGAAGAGATGCCTTCCATTATCTACAGGTGTCAAAGGACTTTATAAAATCCAATTCCTTGTTACCTTTCTTTTCTGAAGCTCGGAATAGATTTAGAGCCTCTAAAAGTACCTTGGGAAGACGGCTTAGCCTGGCTATTTTGTAAGCACATGCAGTCTCTGGTATGGAAGCTCCTCTGGGTATTGCAGCCCATTCTACCCATGCAGTGGCTATGTCTTGGGCTGAAAGGGCAAGGGCATTGCTGGAACAAAACTGAAAAGCTGCTATTTGGTAGACATTTTCTACATTCATCCGGCACTATAGGGTGAATTTTCTATTGACCATGGAGCAGTCATTTAGCAGGAAGATCCTGCAGGCAGTGGTCCCACCCTAGAGTAAGTTCTTGGTTGTCATCTCCAGGTGCTGCCCTAAAAGACGATTGGGGAAATCTTTAGTTAGATGTACTAGTAACAGTATTTCTAGCAGTCTTTCAGGACAGCAGAAATTGCCCTCCCAGCTTTATTGTTATTATGTTAGTGGTGGAAGAGTAGAAGAGCAGCTCTTATGCAGTCATGCTGGAAATCAGAACACAAAAAAAACAACAAAGTCCTTGATGAAAGTCCATGCTTTCCATCCATGCGAGTTATGACCTTTCTATTAATTTAGGAGATCACGGAACTCTGGTAAGCCTCCAGACTTTCATTTTTGGGGTCAGTTTATTACACTGGTGGGGGATGCATGGATTTATATTGCTTTCTCAGTGAAGAATGGGATCATCACATGGACTTTGAGTTACAAGTGGACATTTGTTCACTTGTATATGTTTTTTATTAATCCTAAATAATTTCTTTGGTATTCCACTAATCTTTACACTATAATTACTTTGTTAAGAGCAACCAAGTATTGTTTAGTTATTTGTGACTGGGTTGATATCACTTAGTGTGCCTGCAGCTGGTTTTCACAACTATAATTGTTTGGTTTATTTAACCACTTGTGCAGCCTACTGTCTTTAGGTTTTATTTGTTTGTTTTCTATGATGAAAGTGTCCTGCTTTTAAAGTTGGTGGTTGCAGTGTTTCCTGGGAAAATCGCTGAAGCTATGCTCTCTTCAGGTGCTGCCTTAAAAGACTCCGAGAAGTATCAGTAATGTTTTCGTATTGATGATATTTGCAGTAATTTTTTCTATATTCATTCAATGTGATTTTTTTATTATGTTGCGAAAAAAACACAGTAAAAAAATGGAACAAAATAAAATTATTCTGCAAAACAATATTACCAAAAGTTTTTTTTCCTCCTAAAAATATATATGTATAAGGCGCCTTACACACGGGCATTCCGTATGTCTGTTTTTCATCTGTCCATTTACGGATGAAAACCAGAAAATCTGTTTACATCCATTAATGTCCGCATCCATTAACATCTGTTTTTTTTTAACTGAAGAAAACCCTATTATTCTTCTGTAAAAAAACCCAGAATGGACAAAAAACGGATTTAAATGGATAAATAATTGATCTAAACAGACAAAAACAGATGTAAACGGACAAAAAATGGATAAAAAACGGATGTAAACTGATGTGAACTGATCCGTTTTTTCTTGGAAAAAAAGTGACTGAACTGATGAAAAAAAGGGAAGGCCATTTTCAAAGGGGCCTTACTTTGTTATCTTCACATCAAGGCCAACTGGATAAGGCCCTGTTCACACCTGAACAATCTCCCCCACACCATGACACCACCACCACCAGCCTGAACCATTGATACAAGGCAGGATGGATCCACCACACCATGACACCACCAGCCTGAACCGTTGATACAAGGCAGGATGGATCCACCACACCATGACACCACCAGCCTGAACCGTTGATACAAGGCAGGATGGATCCCCTACACCATGACACCACCAGCCTGAACCATTGATACAAGGCAGGATTGATCCACCACACCATGACACCACCAGCCTGAACCATTGATACAAGGCAGGATTGATCCACCACACCATGACACCACCACCAGCCTGAACCATTGATACAAGGCAGGATGGATCCACCACACCATGACACCACCACCACCAGCCTGAACCGTTGATACAAGGCAGGATGGATCCCTCACACCATGACACCACCAGCCTGAACCATTGATACAAGGCAGGATGGATCCACCACACCATGACACCACCACCACCAGCCTAAACCGTTGATACAAGGCAGGATGGATCCACCACACCATGACACCACCAGCCTGAACCATTGATACAAGGCAGGATTGATCCACCACACCATGACACCACCACTACCAGCCTGAACCATTGATACAAGACAGGATGGATCCACCACACCATGACACCACCAGCCTGAACCATTGATACAAGGCAGGATTGATCCACCACACCATGACACCACCACTACCAGCCTGAACCGTTGATACAAGACAGGATGGATCCATGATTTCATGTTGTTTATGCCAAATTCTGACCCTGCCATCAGGGTTGTTGCAGCAACCAGTCTGCCCATTCTCCTCTGACCTCAACAAGGCATTTTCCTCCACACAACTGCCGCTCACTGGATACTTTCTCTTTTTCAGACCATTCTCTTTAAACCCTGGAGATGGTTGTGCATGAAAATCCCAGTAGATCAGCAGTTTTTTAAATACTCAGAGTAGACCGTCTGGCACCAACAACCATGCCACGATCAAAGTCGCCTAAATCCCCTTTCTTCCCCATTCTGATGCTTGGTTTAAACTTCAGCAAGTCGTCTTTACCACGTCTAGATGCCTAAATGCATTGAGTTGCTGCCATGGAATTGGCTGATTAGCAGTTTGTGTTACCAAGCCATTGAACAGGCGGACCTAATAAAGTGGCCGGTGAGTATGCAAAGTGCTGCGTAAACTGACAGCGCAATAAAAATACCTGTAATAAATAAAATAAATCCTCCCACCTTATGCTCTGTGTGTGTGTAATATTTTTGATACTTTCAATGTATGACCATACACTTTTTTTCTTTACCGTTGGGGTGTGGAAGGATTTAGAATTGATCAGGCTTTGGTCTCTCTGGGGTTGAGAACTACTACCTTAGAGACACTCAGATAGATGAGATCGCTTTACATATTTTATCAAATAAATGAATTAATAGACATGAACAGAGGCTTCCTGGGTAATGAGTCCTGTGAGACTGATCAGTATTTGTAGAAAATGTAACAAGGAAATATATATAAGACCCGCATGACACCTTCATACATGTACAGAGCCACCAACACACCTAGGAATTACAGGTACGTTATTTCCCAGACTATGCCGCCAATTACATTGTACAGGAGATGATTGATGTGCCGAGTGAGAGATCCAGAGACAAACTAGAAGACTTTACTGACACCTTTCATTCACTAAACCTGAGTCTGTTGTCTACTGAAATATTTCAAACACGCATAATAGTCACACACACAACAACACTGGAAGACACGTAATTATATGCATGGTCGCAATTCATGCACAGCTGCATACATATCTAGTGCTACCCCGAAGGGGCGCTGTAGGTTAGGCAGGTTCTTTGCCAAATAGCGCAGAGGCAGCCAGGCACACAGCGCCAACAGTCCATTCACTCCGGCTCATTGATCAGTCTAGGGGTTGTCTTTTTAAAGTGTTTGGAAAGGCGCAAGGTTTGTTACTTTCATGCAAAAAAAAACTTTCTATGTGCAGCATCCCCCCACTCCAATACTCACCTAAACCCCCTCTTGATCCAGTGAAGTGCACTGAAGTCTCGGCTATCCTGGGGTTCCCTCTTTTCATTGGCCAGTGAGCCAATGAGAAAAGAGAGGGGGAGCCGCAGATCCATGTGCGAACGGACACACAGAGCAGAGGGTGCCCCCATAGCAAGCTGCTTACTGTGGGGGCACCCAACAGGAGGGAGGAGGAGAAGAGGAGGATCCGGGCTGCTCTGTGCAAAACCACTGCATATGTCAGGTACTGTATATATATATATATATATATATATATATATATATATATATATACAGTTGCAAGAAAAAGTATGTGAACCCCTTGGGATTACGTGGAATTTTGCATGAATTGGGCATAAAATGTGCTCTGAATGTCATCTAAGTCACAACAATAGAAGAACACAGTCTGCTGAACATAATACTACACAAACATTAGATGTTGCCATGGTTTGATTGCACATAACATATAAACATTCACAGTGCAGGGAGGAAAAAGTATGTGAGGCCCTAGCTTAATGACTTCTCCCAGAGCTAATTGGAGCCAGGAGTGAGCCAACCTTGACTCCAATCAGTGTGATGATATTGGATGTGTTGCTGACAGCTGTCCTGCCCTTAAAAAACACACACACCTGTTTTGGGTTTACTGGTTTCAAGAAGCACTGTCTGATGTGAACCATGCCTCGCAGAAAAGAGCTCTCAGAAGACCTACGATCAAGAATTATTGACTTGCATGAAGCTGGAAAGGGTTACAAAAGTATCTCCAAAAGCCTTGATGTTCATGTGTCCACGGTAAGACAGACTGTCTACAAATGGAGAAAGTTTAGCACTGTTGCTACTCTCCCTAGGCGTGGTCGTCCTGTAAAAATGACTGCAAGAGCACAGCGCAGAATGCTGCATGAGGTAAAGAAGAATCCCAGAGTGTCAGCTAAAGACCTACAGAAATCTCTGGCACATGATAACATTTTTGTTGACACATCTACAATAAGGAAAACATGAAACAAGAATGGAGTACATGGGAGGACACCACGGAGGAAGCCATTGCTGTCCAAAAAGAATATTGCAGCACGTTTGAAGTTTGTAAAAGAGCACCTGGATGTTCCACAGCACTACTGGCAGAATATACTGTGGACAGATGAAACCAAGATTGAGTTGTTTGGGAAGAACACACAACACTATGTGTGGAGAAAAAAAAGGCACAGCACACCAACATCAAAACCTCATCCCCACTGTGAAACATGGCGGAGGGAGCATCATGGTTTGGGGCTGCTTTGCTGCCTCAGGGCCTGGACGGATTGTTGTCATTGATGGGAAAATGAATTCCAGAGTTGATCAAGACATTTTTCAGGAAAACGTACGACCATCTGTCCGCCAACTGAAGCTCCGCAGAGGATGGGTGATGCAACAGGACAATGACCCAAAGCATACAAGTCATTCAACAAAACAATGGCTGCAACAGCACAGAATACGCCTTCTGGAGTGGCCCAGAGTCCTCACCTCAACCCGATTGAAATGCTGTGGCATGACCTTAAGAGAGCGATTCACACCAGACATCCCAAGAATATTGCTACACTGAAACAGTTTTGTGAAGAGGAGTGGTCCAAAATGACTCCAGATCGTTGTGCGGGTCTGATCTGCAACTACAGGAAACGTTTGGTTGAGGTTATTGCTGCCAAAGGAGGGTCAACCAGTTATTAAGTCCAAAGGTTCACATACTTTTTCCTCCCTGCACTGTGAATGTTTACATGGTATGTGCAATTAAACCATGGCAACATCTAATGTTTGTGTAGTATTATGTTCAGCAGACTGTGTTCTTCTATTGTTGTGGCTTAGATGACGTTCAGATCACATTTTATGCCCGATTCATGCAAAACTCCACGTAATCCCAAGGGGTTCACATACTTTTTCTTGCAACTGTTTATATACACACAGTGCCTTGAAAAAGTATTTCTACCTCTTGAAATTTTCCACATTTTGTCATGTTACAGCCAAAAAACGTAAATGTATTTTATTGGAATTTTATGTGATAGACCAACACAAAGTAACAAGGTTCCGTATCGCAAAAAAGTGACCTGGTTATGAAGGGGGGGAAATTTTCCAGAGGGCAAGTGGTTATAAACACATAAGAAATCAAATACTGTAATAGGTTCCTGAAGGCGCTAGAGCAATACTGAATATACAATAAATGAAACCATAAAGTTTATAAGAAAGTCCATGCAAACGTCCCGCACCTATTAATTGTGCAGGACACATGATAAGATCATCCTACACCCTATGTGAGTCTCACTCACCAAATGATCTGCCTCCCATGTGAATGCTCGGCATAAATCGCTAAGAGTGCACCACTCCTCTGAAGAATCTTCCCATACACTCATACAGTAACGATCCGGTGGTTCCCCTATTATTAGGCAAAAAAAGGGAACTCGCATGGTGTATTACCATAAAAACATTAACATTTATTAAATGTAGCCCCTTTCTAGTTTAGCTAGGGGGAACTAGACCCTGATGGCTAGTGAGGAGCCAATTAGCAGCTCAGGTGAGATAGTCAAAGGGGTCAAATACTGGTCAAGACTGAGAGACTCTGCAGGCCAGCCCCTCTGGAATTTCCCCCTGCTCTGAGGCTTTCAGAGGAGTGTCTTGGAGGCAGTGGGTGCATCTGAGGAGTGGTTGGCTGCACTTTTGAGGGACCTCAGCCAATCCACTATAGGCTTGGCAAGGGGCTGGACTCCCTTAAAAAGTGTAAGAGCCTGCTCAGTAGCAGGAGTGTGGTGGTGGGAGAGGAGTGAGATGCAGGAGATGAGGGGCTGGAGGAGGAAGGCTGCCATGCCAGGAGGCCTAGTGAGATGGGGCCTACCTGCAAGCCTGGAGCTTGAAAGGAGGAAAGCTCAGGACTCACTGGCCCTCTGAGAGAGGACCACCTGTATGGCAGGGAGGCAGCAGCCCAGCAGATAGGCCTGGTAGCAGCAGCCGTTTCACAATCGATGTAGGAGAGGATCTCAGTGAATACACCTGCACCCCCTGGGTGGATAGAGGAAGGAGCACTCTGGTGGGAAACCAAATTAGCACCCTACTAGTGACTGTTACCCATTTAAAGGATCAGGAGCCGGATCCCCTGCTTAGGAAGAAAATCTCCAGATTGCTGGGTGGGGAGGAGTTCATCTAGAGCCTGGGGTGGTACAACTGGGGTTGCTGGCTAGCACTCCCCCAGAGACTATGTGCCACAGAGAAGACGCTGTGAATAGTTCAGGAAGTTGTCCTTTCAGTTTCCTTGGCAATCCTATACCTCCCTTGCCCAATCCAAGTTTGTGAACTTAGGGTTAATTGGTTTATGTGAAAGTTATAGCATCTGCAAATGAAGGTATATATACCGGGATTTTTTTTTATGCTAGCACTTATAGCGGGACTGCGGTGGGCATTCTGACCCCGGGGGGAGAACAGACTAACTGCCACTGACATCCCCAGTGACACTAATATAGTGCTAATAAAAAGCACTGACACTGTAATAATGGCACTGGGCAGGAAGGGGTTAACATCTGGGGCGATCAAAGGGTTAACTGTGTGCTGGGTGTGTTTTACTAGGGAGACATTGCTGTGCAGAGAAGTACAGAGCAGCATGTCCTTGCTGGCAGGAGAGAGACCTGCGCTGTTTACATACAGACCTCTCCCCTGTCAGCTTTCCCCGACGATCGCCGGGTGCCGGCGGGAATCTCTGGCTGGGACCCAGTGATTGACATCCCTAGCCATCAATGGCAGCGCGGGTAGGGTGGCGTGCTCTCCCTACCCAGAAATGCAAATATATATATGTGATTTTACACAGCCCTGCCACCCTGTAGCAATACTTCTACTATCGTATGGTGGGGAAGCAGTCACATTTTGAACTGAGAGGTGAAAATTCAAAGTAGGTAAGTGAGGGATAAGCACATGGAGATGGATTGGGCAGAAAGGATGTACAAAAATGCTTCTATTTATCATGAAAAGGACATTTCTGCCTGAAAAGGTGAACTTAACCAAAGTGGAATTACTCTTTAAAGGCTGATAAAAAAAAACCTCCCCTCTGGAATATCTCTGTATATTGCATAGGATTTAGCAAACTTTGTAGCAGATTCTTAGCTTATGAAAGAAGAAAGAGCTGTTTGTTTGTCTGTGTCCATTCAGAGTGAATTTAATTCCATAAATATCAATCAGCTGCTGCATTTGCAGGGTTCTAATGAGGAAAGTGGCAGGGTCTGCATCCCATTAGATGTGATTTTCCTTTAGGCATATCTCACTAAAAATGCACTTTTTTTGTTGCAGGGGATGCCTAAAATCTGCTAAGTGCAGACTTCTGGGAAAAGCCAATCACACAGGCAGGAAGTGACATTTCTGGGGGGGTTCTGTGCACCATCTGTATACAGAACGCCTCCAGGTAGCCATATTGCATTGGATTTTACAGAAACTTACAGCGGCTGCAGATTGAGAACAAAAGGTAATTTTTAATAACATTTAATTACAATATGACTTGTGTACTAATTGTATAATATTCACTTGATATTATTTCCCACAAAAGTCGAGTTACCATTTAATCACTTAGCGGGAAATGTACTAAAAACTGGAGGGTGCACAATCTGGTGCAGATGTGCATAGAAACCAATGAGCTTCCTGGGTTTGTTGTCAATAATTGGGTACCATTCCTCACACTGACATCATAGATGGAGCACTTTTCCTCCAACTGACACCAATTATTGGGCACTATTCCTCCCATCGACACCATCGATAGGGCACTATTCATTCAACTGACACCAATTATTAGGCATCATTCCTCCCACTGAAACCATCGATAGGGCACTATTCATTCAATTGACACCAATTATTGGGCACTATTCTTCCCATCGACACCATCAATAGGGCACTATTCATTCAATTGACACCAATTATTGGGCACTATTCTTCCCATCGACACCATCAATAGGGCACTATTCATTCAATTGACACCAATTATTGGGCACTATTCTTCCCATCGACACCATCAATAGGGCACTATTCATTCAATTGACACCAATTATTGGGCACTATTCTTCCCATCGACACCATCAATAGGGCACTATTCATTCAATTGATACCAATTATTGGGCACTATTCTTCCCATCGACACCATCAATAGGGCACTATTCATTCAATTGATACCAATTATTGGGCACTATTCTTCCCATCGACACCATCGATAGGGCACTATTCATTTAACTGACACCAATTATTGGGCATCATTCCTCCCACTGAAACCATCGATGGGGCAGTATTCCTCCAACTGACACCAATTATTGATCATCATTCCTCCCACTGAAACTATTGATGGGGCACTATTCCTCCAACTGACACCAATCATTGGATACTATTCCTCCCAACGACACCACAGATGGAGCACTATTCCTCCAACTGACAGCAATTACTGGGCACTTCAAAAAAATAGGTTGCGCTTAAATACATGCAAAAGTATTACAAGAAAATAAATAACAAAACAGTAAGAAACAATATTTTAAATCAAAATAAAATCCAGCAAAAACGAAAAAGTCCAAAAGTTCAAATAATCAATATTGTCCAAAATAATTCATCACCAAGTAAATCCACCACCAAAAATGGTTAAATAGAACTCACCAGAGTAATATGCTGATTGTTGAAAAACCAGCAAATAATACTTGTTATTCTGGGAGAAATGAATAATATGGTGACAACAACACTGAAGAAATGAGGGATGAACTCCAACAGATGATGTGCTGCAAAGTTGAAAATCCACTCCAAAGGTGATTTAGTATCCAAAATGAGAGATGATCAGACCGTCACTCAAAAGAAAAAAGTGAACAATCACGGTGCAGTATGTTTTAAAAAGCATCAAACTTTAATAAAGAAATGCACTTACAAGCAAGGTGTCCAGACTGACACCAGTGTAAACAGCATGTGTAATGAATATAGGCAACTCAGACCCAGCCAAACATGCACATGCAATGTGCAGACAAACCAGGAGTATTCTGAACCTCACATCCAAAGGCACCGCCCTAAGCTTTTTGTCATCGACGTCCTCATGTCCGCTCCGTGAGGACGTCGATGACGAAAAGCTTAGGGCTATTCCTAGGTAGTGATGTGCCGAACACCCCCCCCCCCCCGTTCAGTTCACAGTCGAACATTCGAATCTAAAGGAAAGTTTGACCACAGGGACAATTCACTAAGCGGTATCTTCCTGCATCTGAGTATGCTATATTATTATTAAGTCATGTGGTATTTTGGTAGTGAAAACACGCAGTAATGTTTCAGCTGTCATTGGGGTTCCCACTGACAGCTAAATGTAAAAAGAATTGCCGGCAATTACAAGTGTAGCAAAAAAATTTTGAGGGGAACCCCAGTGCCAAAATGTAAAAAAAAAAAAAGGCGTGAGGGTCCCCCCAAAAAACCATACCAGACCCTTATCCGAGCATGCAGTTTGGCAGGTCAAGAAAGGGTGGGGGGTGAGCAAGTTCCCCCCCTTGAACCATACCAGACCACATGGCCTCAACATGCGGGGGTGCTTTGGGGCTCTCCTCCAAAGCACCTTGTCTCCATGTTGATGGGAACAAGGGCCTCTTCTTGTGGGTGTGGGGGTCTGCGAGCAGGGGGCTTATCGGAATCTGGAAGCTCCCAGATCCCCCCCCCCCCATGTGAATGAGTATGGGGTACATGGTATCGCTATTCATTCGCAAAAAAAAAAAAAAGTGTAGTTTAAAAAATGACAGAAGATGTCTTTTAAGTCCTTAAATGAAATTAAAACAAAAATTTAAAAAATGTCCCCCGAAGCAGATCCAACATCAATCATGATGCCCGCCGCCACTGCCGACCAATGAAAGAGAAAAAAAAAACAACGCTGGCTTTTGCCGTCTGAAAGCTGTGCCAGCCTGACAGTTCTTAAATACTGTGATGATGTCACAAGGGGGCGGAGTCACCCCCACCCCCTTGTGACAACATCATGTGCTATGATTGGCCAAATTTGGTCAGGTGCATTGCTTTGGCCAATCGCAATGCACTGTCAGGGCACAGTGCATTGTGCGGAGCGACGAGCGAACAGCCCACCGAACGCCCTGATCGTTCGTGTGTTTGCCGAACACATGAACAGCCAATGTTCAAGCCGAACTTATGTTCGACTTGAACATCTAGCCCAACCCTACTCCTAGAAGCCACAGTCTGGCCCCCCTAATTTCTGAATGAAAGTAAACTGGTCCTTGGTTTAGAATGTTTGGAGGTCCCTGTCCCAGGTCATAGATCTTCACTCTACCTCTGTCGTGATTTTTCTCACATTCTCATTTGCACATAAATGTTTCTATTCAAGAATCGTTGTTTTGTAATAAATTTCCAAATAAGATTTCTTTCCCATTCCATGCACTCCCATTGCTGTAACTCAATATCATTGTGACACTAAAATCTTCCAATCTGTGATGGCCGTGGAAGTATACCTTAATGGAAGCAATAATGACCATGACCAATATTATTCTTGTTTCGGGTTAATTTATGAATTCAACGCATGTCTGGTTTCTTCCACAGAATCCTATAGAGGGGCAGCTCAAAAGAAGGTAGTCCATACCAGATGAGTTACAGGTGAGTTAGTTCATTATGTACCATTTAGAGTGGCTAGTGGCAATGCTCAGTGGGGCCTCCTGTGTGGGGATTGGTTCCCACAGCACCACTTCCTGTGACCCACTGGAAGCAGATGAGTGCTTCACTTCCAGTCCGTGGAAGCTCTAGATTTGTGGTTCAGGATCCGTCGGCTATGATGGAGGCCCTTCAGGAATGTGGGGATTGGTTTCCACAATACAACCTCCTGTGACCCACAAGGAGGTCAATGAGGGTCTCACTTCCAGTCCGCAGAAGCTTTAGATTTGTGGTCTAACATCAGCTGGCCATGATGGAGGCCCTTCAGGAATGTTGGGATTGGTTTCCACAATACTGCCTCTTGTGACCCACAATGACGTCAATGAGGGTCTCACTTCCAGTCCGCAGAAGCTCTAGATTTGTGGTTCTGCATCCGTTGGCTATGATGGAGGCCCTTCAGGAATGTGGGGATTGGTTTCCACAATACTGCCTCCTGTGACCCACTGGAAGTCAATGACGGTCACACTTCCAGTCCTTAGCAGCCCTTAGCTTGCACTCCAGAGGCCATCAGCCATGATGGATATTTTCTCAGTATGTACACACTCATGAATGCATGACCCTACACCTATTATTCTTCGAACAGACATACTGACTCAATAGTCTTGCCTGTAAGATATGGCAGAATATATTTACTATTTATTTACTTATGTAGATTTTTATTCAAATGGCCATATTTGAATATACAGTGTGGTGATCCCTAGTGCCTTGTATCCTCCCACTTTTTTTTTGTTATGTACACTATTTAGTTGATGACCTTTGGCATCACCAGTGTTTCCACCTCCCCAAGAGAGGTCAATGGGACATGATTTGTGTGATATAATCTGTATAGACCCAGGTCTAGCATATGCTGGTCAGTTTTGCTCTGAGGAAGGAGGTATGACTCCGAAACACGTCAGCTCACCAGTTCAGCAAGGATGCATGTTGCTACGCCATTCCAAGTGCTGTGTCATCTCATGGTCTTATGAGATTTTACTCTCCACTTTGTGAGTATTCATTTGGCATCCCTTTTATTATGTGAGCAATAAATTGTTGGTAATGCACTGGGCGTTTGCACCCTCCTGTGGGTTCTTTATGTAGTTGCTACGAGATTTCCCCCGTCTGAGGAGGGTTGCATCTATGACACAGTTCATCACACTGCACTCACCATCCATGCCTCTCTTTTGCTTTGGTGAAACTCTGAGTGCTGGAAGTGACAGTGGTTTTATGTTCTTCGGATTCAATACTTAGGGCCAGTGCTAGACTATTTTTCGCCCTAGACAAGATAATCGCACCAGCCCCACCCACAAAAAAAAACACCTATAGTTCACCTACTCCACCCCTCCTAGCACACATCCTCTTTCTCCTCAAATTTTTCACCCTAGCACAAATCCTCTCCCCCAAATCCCCCTTTTAGCATTAATCCCCCCAATCTCACCTCCTAGCACAAATCCCCCTAAATCCCTCCTCCTAGCACAACCACCTTACCCTTCCCGGCACAAATCCTTCCTCCCCACCCAAATTCCCTATCCTAGTACAAATCCCCCCTCCTAGCATATCTGACCCCAACCCTGCCTCCTAGCACAATTCCCACCCCCAATCCCCCTTCTAACACAAATCCCCCCCACCTCTCTCTCCTAGCACAAATTCCCCCCAAATCCCCCCTCCTAGCACAAATCCCCCCAATCCCGTCTCCTAACACAAATTACCCCAATCTCCCCTCTTAGCACAAATCCCCTCTTCTAGCACAAATCTCCCCAAATCCTCCCTTCTAGCACAACCCTCCTCATCCCCTCTCCTAGCACAAATCCCCCACCCCCCCAATCCTCTCCTAGCACAAATTCCCCCAATCTACCCTCTTTGCACAAATACCCACAATCCTCTTTCCTAGCACAAATCCCCCCAATCCCCTACCCAAGCACAAATCCCCCCTCCCAATCCCCCTGCTAGTACAAATCCTCCCTCCCAGCATCACCCCTCCTCCTTTAATTCCCCCACCTAGGACAAATTCCCCCAAATCCCTTCTCTAGCTAGACCCCCTCCAAATCGCCCTTTCCAGAATAAAATCATCCCACCTTACTCAAAGCCCATCCCAGCACCTTCCCCCCAAATCCAGCCATGATGTAAAGAAGGGAAACCAGCAACTGTGGCTGTGCCCTAGACGGTTGCCTAGTTTGCCTAGTGGTAGAACCGGCCATGACCATACTTATTATGGTTAAATCATACTGATTTAACATTGCCAAAGCCCTCTCTATTCTATTTAGTTTCCCATGGGCCAAAGAGTGGCATCTCTATGGCTGGCAGGAACTCCTATTACTGCACCAGTCCAACCACTGTCCATATAAGTGCAATCTTTCTCAGCTTGGGTAGAGGAGGGGGGCCCAGTTTGAGAAGTTGAGAGGGGTCTCAGTTTAGCATCCCGGAACTTGTGTAACAGAGGACCTCATCTCTGCAATGGTCTGAAGTCCTTATTAGCATATATGTTTTGTTAAAACTATTGTTAAAACGGACCTTCACCCTTAAAGGGAAGTTCCACGTTAATCCCTCCTTCCCCCTCCTGGAGGTTTCTATATATATAATACACACACACGTGTGTACAGTCATGACCAAAAATCTTGGCCCCTCCACACATGTTTGTCAGATAACTCACCACTTCACCCAGAAAATTGAGGCAATTACATGTTTTTCGGCTTTCTCATATTTATTCTGATTGTATTGGTATGACACAAAAAAAGTGGAGAAACAAAAAGTCAAATCTGACACATTCCACGCAAAAGCACAAAAATGGACAGAATTATTGGCACCCTCCATGTAATATTTGGAAGCACACCACTTGGAAAAAATAACTGAAATCAATGGCTTCCTGTAACCATCAATGAGTTTCTTCCTCCTCTCTACTGGAATTTTGGAGCGCTCTTCTTTCACCAACTGTTCCAGGTCTCTCAGATTGGAAGGTTCCTTTCCCCAACTGCTGGTCTGAGATCTCTCCACAAGAGCTCTATGGGATTGAGATCTGGACTCATTGCTCGCCAGTTCAGTCCTCTGCAGTGCTTTGTCTGAAACCATTTCTGGGGACTTTTGAGGTGTGCCTTGGGTCATTGTCCTGCTGTAAGACCCATGACCTCTGACGGAGACCCAACTTTCTGACACTGGGCCCTACATTGCACCCTAGAATTCTTTGGTACTCATCAGATTGAATTATGCCATGCACACGGCCAAGACATCCAGTGCCTGAAGCAGCAAGGCAACCCCAAAACATCAGTGACCCCCCCCACCATGTGTGACTGAAGGGACTGAATTCTTTTCTGTAAAGACCTCATTGCTTTTTCTGAAAACAGTAGAATTATGGGCTTTACCCAAAAGGTGTAATTTTGTTTCGTATGTCCACAGCACATTCTCCCAAAAAGATTTTGGGACACTTAGGTAAGTTTTGGCAAACTCCAACCTGGCTTCTATATGTTTCTGTATCAACAGTGGGGTCCTCCTGGGTCTCTTTTCATTCAGATGGTGACGTATACTGCAAGCTGACATAGTTGCACCCTGTGTCTGAAGGTCAGCTTGAATTTGACTGTAAGTTGACCGAGGTTCTTTATCCACCATTCCAACAATCCTTCCTTGCAATCTTTGATCAATTTTTCTCTTTTGTCCATGTCCAGGAAGATTAGCTACAGTGCCATTGGCTGTAAACTTCTTGACAATGTTGCACACAGTGGACACTTGAGAACATTAAGATCTCTGGAGATGGAATTGTAACCTTGAGATTGTCCATGCTTTTCTACAATTTTTGTTCTCCAATCCTCAATTCTTTGCAGCTCTTTTTCTTCTCCATGCTCCATGTGGCACATAGAGACACGCAACAGACAGGCTGAGTCCATTTTTCACCATTTTAATTGGTCGCCGGTGTGATTTCAATGATACAGGTGAGTTTAATTACAAATTAAAGGAACATCACAAATTTGGAATGCAATTATTTATAACAATTTTGAGAAGGCGCCAATAATTGTGTCCTGTCCATTTTTGGGGGTTTGCGTGGAATTTGTCAGATTTGGCTTTTTTAACACATTTTTGTTATACCAATACAAACAAAAGAAATAAACATGAGAATGCCAAAACATTTGTAATTGCAGCAATTATCTGAGCGAGGTAGTGCATTACCTGATGGAGGAGAATACGACACAGGATTTGCATTACGGGTTAATGAGAGGTTCGAGACTATTGCTTCTGAGCAGAAAAAGCTGTTTTTAGTGTTCTCTGGATTCTGTAGTTCTTAATTGGAACCTTCAGGTTCTTGAAGGAGTCAAGAGACAGAGGATCTCACCCAGGGGTCAGAGGTGCCCCAGCCAGGAGTCAAGAAACAGAAGATCTCACCAAGGGGTCAGAGGTGCCTCAGCCAGGAGTCAAGAAACAGAAGATCTCACCAAGGGGTCAGAGGTGCCCCAGCCAGGAGTCAAGAGAAAGAGGGTCTCACCCAAAGGTCAGAGGTGTCCCAGCCAGCAGCCAGGAGGTAATATTCCAGGAATCAGGTTGGCTCCTATTGGGGTGTCAAGAAAACCTCAATCCATAGGCCAGAGGTGAGCCTTGCAGCAGGGCGCTATTGCTATAGATTCTGGTCTCCGAGACTGACTCCAGAACGTGACATCCTGGCAAATGGAAGGGGAGCATAATATAGTGAGGGGAAGGACAGCGCACACTGTGTACATGCATGTTTTTTTGAGGATGTTTAGTTTGCTGAATGCCTACAATTGGTTAAAATGCTATGAGCCTCTGGCTAGTCCTCCATCATCCATCATTTTCCACCAGTCCTACTCTGGGTTGAATGATGGTCATTGCTATTTCATCCATTTCCTGTGAGCCCAGGCTGTCATTGCAGACCATTATAACATGAGTGCCAGCCTATCCACAGAAAACGGACAATTGAAGAAACTACTGAAGATGAGAGACCATGGCTCATCACATGATCATTTTCAATTTCCAGTAAATCCTTTTCGATAAAATATGTTCACAATTAGGAAGAAGAAAAAGATGAGGACCTGCACAAACCAGCTTACAATTTATGATTCCAGGGCACAATGTCCAATAAGGAAGAGATGTTGGTGGTTGAACATGGTTACTTGACAATGAATAATTAGGGTAGATGGAAAATGAGCAATAGCTGGGCTCATGAGTAGGAAGACTAATTGTAAGTCAGTGTATCAGCTGAGAAGGCAAAATTACAATTATTTGGATTGATGAAATGGCTCAGATATACAGGCTGTATTCCGATTGTATGTTGCTGTCTGGCTGGAGATCCACTTTAAAGCCCAACAGGATTTACAGTTTAGATTGGCTATTCCAATTGCATTAAAATAAAAATTGTCCAAAGATTTAGTTTACTTTCCTTAGAAAACAGTTAGTGTGAGCATAAAAACATGGCCCCTGCAACCATGTTGGAGAGAAGGACCTTGGTTCTGCAGGTTGAAGCAGCGGCCTCTCTGCAGATGTCCCACACACCTCCTATTTGGCTTTAAAGAGCACACCAGTCACTATCAGACAGATTGATGTGACTAGTAGGTTACAGCTTAATAACAGTCATTCAATTCCTTTTACAGATGGCACATCAAAAAAATCAGACACTCAATTTGGAAATCCTGATTGTTGGATTTGAGAACCTCTCTGACTACAGAATCCCTCTCTTCCTTCTCTTACTGATCATATACACATTGACTTGCATTGAGAACCTCCTGATTATATTTTTAGTATGTATAAGCTCTCGTCTCCATTGTCCCATGTACATTCTGATCGGCAATTTGCTCCTCTGTGAATTTCTCTATACAACAGATCTGGTGCCCCTGATATTGCACCACATGCTCTCAGGAAGACCCACCATCTCCCATCTTGGCTGTTCTATTCAGCTAAATGTATCCGGATCTGTTACGATGGTTGAGACCTTGCTGCTCACTCTGATGTCATACGACCGATATTTGGCCATTTGTAGGCCTCTCAGATACTCTGTTCTCATACACAATAGACTCTGCTTCTATTTGGTGGCCACGTCTTGGTTCATTTCATTGATATTCCTTGTGGTTGTATTTTACTTTGTAATAAATCTTGAATTTTGTGGCCCCGTTACCATCGATCATTTTTACTGTGACTTCACCCCTTACCTTTCCTTTGCATGCTCAGACATAACACCTGTTGTTTTATTTACCTTATCGGTCAGTATTGCAGTAACTATTTTACCGTTCCTATTGATTGTTCTGTCCTACGTCTTTATTATATTCACAATCGTCAGGATACAGACGTTGGAGGGAAGGAAGAAAGCCTTCTCTACCTGCAGCTCCCACCTCCTTGTAGTGACTATATATTACACTGCAATTTTTTGCTTATACGGGGTGCCGAGGAGTGATCAATATCTCAATGTCTACAAAGGATTGTCCTTCGCATATTTTTCGGTGACACCAATGATCAACCCCATCATTTACACTTTACGAAATCAGGAGATTCATATAGCCTTGAAGGCAGCAATGAGTAAAATAAAAACGGTTTATTGTTAAGATGCAACAAATACATTTGGATTATGTTATTATATATCAAACATTTCTTCAATGACCCTAAGCATCAAAGTAAATCCACCACGGACTGGCTTCAGAAAAAAATAGTGCCTTTTGGAATGGCCCAGTCAGAGCCCAGACCTTAACCTCATAGAGATGTTGTGGAATGACCTCAAGAGGACCATTCACACCAGACATCCTACAAATGTGCAGTTTTGCATAGAGGAATGGTCAGAATTTCCTCCTGAATGCTGTGTAGGTCTGATCCAGAACTACCAAATATCATTGAAGTCATTGCTTCCAAATGAGGTTTGACCAGTTATTATCTCCAAGGGTTCACTCACGTTTTCCTCCAGCACTGTGAATGTTTTTAATGGGTGTGTTCAATAAAGACACTAAATTTAGAATTGTCTGTGTGTTATCATCTTAAACACATTGGGGTTGATTTACTAAAACTGGAGAGTGCAAAATCTGCTGCAGCTCTGCATAGAAACCAATGAGCTTCAAGGTTTTATTTTGAAAGCTTAATAAAACAAGCTGCAGTTAGAAACCAAATGGCTACCATGCATGGCTACACCAGATTTAGCATTCTCCAGTTTCAGTAAATCAACCCCATTGTGTTTGTCTATTTGTTGCAAACCAGGTAATTCCAAGGGGTTTCTTGCCACTTTAACCACTTCCCGTCAATCCAGGAGGGCGTCATATGATATCCTTCCGAGATTGAGCCTTGCACGTGGCTGTAGGGCCATGCTGTGGTGACATATTTCACCGGCTGTGTGCCTCGGACACGGCCGATGACAGATCTGTGTACAGGTCCCATTGCCAGTACCTGCTGTGACCAATCACATGACAGTTGTAAACAATGGATGACTTCCTTTCATGCCATCCATTGCATACAAGTGTGTCTAGCTGTGAATGGTCACAGTGATCACATGCACAGGCTGTGCCAATCACAGCCCATCTGTGTCATGTGATTTGCCATGGCCAATCACAGATAATCACAACAAAAAAACATGAATGAATCGATTTCATTCAGTTAAATGCTTGCTTATAGAAAAGAAATTATTTGCTAGAATCAATCAGATTGTGTAAAAAAAAAATATATATATCAATCACTTCCTAAAAGTAGTACAATGTTACTATGGTAACATTATACTATTTTGGTCATAGTGTAATATAAAAACAAATCTTAAAAAAGAGAAAAAAAATGTAATAAAAAAAAAAAAAATAATAATTAAAACAAATTGAAAAAAAAAAAATCAGTTTTTTTTTTCATACGGTCACAAGTACGTTTCCTTGATCACTGCCACACCAGTTATATGATGACGCTGTACTGCACTGGTGACAGTATGTATAAAAAAATTGTGAAAATAATTTTTTTAATTTCTCCATTTTCCAAAAAATTATGACAAAAAAATTACAACTTCAAAAAACTCGCCATGCCTCTTATGAAATACGTCAGACTGTCTACTTTTCAAAAAAGGGTAATTTGGGGGATATCTGTACTGTGCTGACATTTGGGGGATATCTGTACCACTCTGACATTTGGGGGATATCTGTACTGTGCTGACATTTGGGGGATATCTGTACTGTTCTGACATTTGGGGGATATCTGTACTGTCCTGACATTTGGGGGGATATCTGTACTGTCCTAACATTTGGGGGATATCTGTACTGTCCTGACATTTGGGGGATATCCGTACTGTCCTGACATTTGGGGGATATCTGTACCGTTCTGACATTTGGGGGATATCTGTACTGTTCTGACATTTGGGGGATATCTGTACTGTTCTGACATTTGGGGGATATCTGTACGGTTCTGACGTTTGGGGGATATCTGTACTGTTGTGACATTTGGGGGATATCTGTACTGTGCTGACATTTGGGGGATATCTGTACCATCCTGACATTTGGGGGATATCTGTACCGTCCTGACATTTGGGGGATATCTGTACTGTTCTGACATTTGGGGGATATCTGTACTGTTCTGACATTTGGGGGATATCTGTACTGTTCTGACATTTTTGGGCCTCATGAAATTAGATTGGCTGTCAGTACTTCAGGATTGATCAATATTCAGATTTATACCATAGTTTGTGAACTCTATAATGTTCATAAAGACTAAATAATAAATACTGATTTGGGTTATTTTCACCAAAGACATGTAGCAGAATACATGCTGGCAAAAATTTATGAAGAACAATTATTTATTTGCAAACTTTTAAAACAGAAACAAAGAAAAATGTGGGTTTTTTTTTTCACAATTTTCAGTCTTTTTTTGTTAATTTAGCAAAAAATAAAAACCCCAGCGGTGATTAAATACCACCAAAAGAAAGCTCCAGTTGTGTGAGCAAAATGATAAAAATTTAGTTTGGGTACAGTGTTGTATGACCGCGCAATTGTCATTCAAAGTGTGAGAGTCTGAAACCTGAAAATTGGCTTTGGCCTTAAGGGTTTAAAAACGTATTTGGTTCATCAGCTGATGGACTCTCTGAGAGTATGACTGGACAGCAACACCGGTAATCATGGGAGAGGGTCGTGTTAAATGGACTAGCAAATTTTGACGGATTGGACAAAAAAAATTAAAGTTGACCTTCAGCTTCCTAAGCAGTTACAGAAATGGCTGTTTACCTTTTGGGATAAAACGTTTTTGAATAAATTAATAAAAGCTAACCATATATGCATGTAGATCAGCCTTCCTCTACTTTGCTGCCCCAGTGGAACCCTTGTTAGAATTTTCAGATCTAGGGGAAGCCTTGGTAAAAGCAATTCAGTCGTGGCCAGTGAGAAGAATGCCCCTCTCTTAGGGTGGTATTTCGACCATCACTGTAAAACAGATGAAAAGAAAATTGTGGTGCTTGTGATTATATGAGGCATTGCAAGAAGGAGGGTATGGGATATGTGGCATCGCAAGAAGGAGGGTATGGGATATGTGGCATTGTAAGAAGGAGGGTTTAGGATATGTGGCATCATAAGAGGGAGGGTATGGGATATGTGGCATCATAAGAGGGAGGGTATGGGATATGTGGCATCATAAGAAGAAGGGTATGGGATATGTGGCATCATAAGAAGGAGGGTATGGGATATGTGGCATTCTAAGAAGGAGGGTATGGGATATGTGGCATCATAAGAAGGAGGGTATGGGATATGTGGCATCATAAGAAGGAGGGTATGGGATATGTGGCATCATAAGAAGAAGGGTATGGGATATGTGGCATCATAAGAAGGAGGGTATGGCATATGTGGCATCATAAGAGGGAGGGTATGGCATATGTGGCATCATAAGAAGAAGGGTATGGGATATGTGGCATCATAAGAAGGAGGGTATGGGATATGTGGCATCATAAGAGGGAGGGTATGGGATATGTGGCATCGTAAGAAGAAGGGTATGGGATATGTGGCATCATAAGAGGGAGGGTATGGCATATGTGGCATCATAAGAAAGAGGGTATGGGATATGTGGCATCATAAGAAGGAGGGTATGGGATATTTGGCATCATAAGAAAGAGGGTATGGGATATTTGGCATCATAAGAAAGAGGGTATGGGATATGTGGCATCATAAGAAGGAGGGTTTGGGATATGTGGCATCATAAGAGGGAGGGTATGGGATATGTGGCATCATAAGAAGGAGGGTTTGGGATATGTGGCATCATAAGAGGGAGGGTATGGCATATGTGGCATCATAAGAAGGAGGGTATGGGATATGTGGCATCCTAAGAAGGAGGGTATGGGATATGTGGCATCATAAGAAGGAGGGTATGGCATATGTGGCATCATAAGAAGAAGGGTATGGGATATGTGGCATCATAAGAAGGAGGGTATGGGATATGTGGCATCCTAAGAAGGAGGGTATGGGATATGTGGCATCATAAGAAGGAGGGTATGGCATATGTGGCATCATAAGAAGAAGGGTATGGGATATGTGGCATCATAAGAAGGAGGGTATGGGATATGTGGCATCCTAAGAAGGAGGGTATGGGATATGTGGCATCCTAAGAAGGAGGGTTTGGGATATGTGGCATCATAAGAGGGAGGGTATGGGATATGTGGCATCATAAGAGGGAGGGTATGGGATATGTGGCATCATAAGAGGGAGGGTATGGGATATGTGGCATCATAAGAAGGAGGGTATGGGATATGTGGCATCATAAGAAGGAGGGTATGGCATATGTGGCATCATAAGAGGGAGGGTATGGGATATGTGGCATCATTAGAAGGAGGGTATGGGATATGTGGCATCATTAGAAGGAGGGTATGGGATATGTGGCATCATAAGAAGGAGGGTATGGGATATGTGGCATCATAAGAGGGAGGGTATGGGATATGTGGCATCATAATTGGGAGGGTATGGGATATGTGGCATCATAAGAGGGAGGGTATGGCATATGTGGCATCATAAGAAGAAGGGTATGGGATATGTGGCATCATAAGAAGGAGGGTATGGGATATGTGGCATCCTAAGAAGGAGGGTATGGGATATGTGGCATCATAAGAAGGAGGGTATGGGATATGTGGCATCATAGGAAGAAGGGTATGGGATATGTGGCATCATAAGAAGGAGGGTATGGCATATGTGGCATCATAAGAGGGAGGGTATGGGATATGTGGCATCATAAGAGGGAGGGTATGGCATATGTGGCATCGTAAGAGGGAGGGTTTGGGATATGTGGCATCATAAGAGGGAGGGTATGGCATATGTGGCATCATAAGAGGGAGGGTATGGCATATGTGGCATCATAAGAGGGAGGGTATGGGATATGTGGCATCATAAGAAGAAGGGTATGGGATATGTGGCATCATAAGAGGGAGGGTATGGGATATGTGGCATCATAAGAGGGAGGGTATGGGATATGTGGCATCATAATTGGGAGGGTATGGGATATGTGGCATCATAAGAAGGAGGGTATGGCATATGTGGCATCATAAGAGGGAGGGTATGGGATATGTGGCATCATTAGAAGGAGGGTATGGGATATGTGGCATCATTAGAAGGAGGATATGGGATATGTGGCATCATAAGAGGGAGGGTATGGGATATGTGGCATCATAAGAGGGAGGGTATGGGATATGTGGCATCATAAGAGGGAGGGTATGGGATATGTGGCATCATAAGAAGGAGGGTATGGGATATGTGGCATCATAAGAAGGAGGGTATGGCATATGTGGCATCATAAGAGGGAGGGTATGGGATATGTGGCATCATTAGAAGGAGGGTATGGGATATGTGGCATCATTAGAAGGAGGGTATGGGATATGTGGCATCATAAGAAGGAGGGTATGGGATATGTGGCATCATAAGAGGGAGGGTATGGGATATGTGGCATCATAATTGGGAGGGTATGGGATATGTGGCATCATAAGAAGGAGGGTATGGCATATGTGGCATCATAAGAGGGAGGGTATGGGATATGTGGCATCATTAGAAGGAGGGTATGGGATATGTGGCATCATTAGAAGGAGGATATGGGATATGTGGCATCATAAGAGGGAGGGTATGGGATATGTGGCATCATAAGAGGGAGGGTATGGGATATGTGGCATCATAAGAGGGAGGGTATGGGATATGTGGCATCATAAGAAGGAGGGTATGGGATATGTGGCATCATAAGAAGGAGGGTATGGCATATGTGGCATCATAAGAGGGAGGGTATGGGATATGTGGCATCATTAGAAGGAGGGTATGGGATATGTGGCATCATTAGAAGGAGGGTATGGGATATGTGGCATCATAAGAAGGAGGGTATGGGATATGTGGCATCATAAGAGGGAGGGTATGGGATTTGTGGCATCATAAGAGGGAGGGTATGGGATATGTGGCATCATAAGAGGGAGGGTATGGGATATATGGCATCATAAGAAGGAGGGTATGGCATATGTGGCATCATAAGAGGGAGGGTATGGGATATGTGGCGCCATAAGAAGGAGGGTATGGGATATGTGGCATCATAAGAGGGAGGGTATAGGATATGTGGCATCATAAGAAGGAGGGTATGGGATATGTGGCATCATAAGATGGAGGGTATGGGATTTGTGGCATCATAAGAGGGAGGGTATGGGATATGTGGCATCATAAGAGGGAGGGTATGGGATTTGTGGCATCATAAGAGGGAGGGTATGGGATATGTGGCATCATAAGAGGGAGGGTATGGGATATGTGGCATCATAAGAGGGAGGGTATGGGATATGTGGCATCATAAGAAGGAGGGTATGGCATATGTGGCATCATAAGAGGGAGAGTATGGGATATGTGGCATCATAAGAAGGAGGGTATGGGATATGTGGCATCATAAGAGGGAGGGTATGGGATATGTGGCATCATAAGAAGGAGGGTACGGGATATGTGGCATCATAAGAGGAAGGGTATGGGATATGTGGCATCATTAGAAGGAGGGTATGGGATATGTGGCATCATAAGAAGGAGGGTATGGGATATGTGGCATCATAAGAAGGAGGGTATGGGATATGTGGCATCATAAGAAGGAGGGTATGGGATAAGTGATTGCTCTGGGAGTGATGATCTGTTGGAGTATCCAGGAGCAATAGACTGCAATCAGCCAAATCAGCACACATGAAAAGTCTTAACTGTAAGTGGTCATCATGCCTTCATAACTTTGGAAACACTCGGGGAATCAAAGAAGAGTATCATGGTGCAGTATATTAAAACAAAGATAATTTTTATTGTAGCCTTAAATATGCACTCACATCACTGTAATCACACTGATCAGGATGGCTGATCAGGATGGCTGTGCTGTGCAGTGAGCCCGAGCTGACAAGGAGAAGAACTGTTTGTAAATAAAACAGTCCTCCTCCCCATCGGTGATTGTCGGTAATCACTGGGCGCCAGTGGGTAATTACCTGCCGGGACCTGGTGACTGACATCCACAGCTGTGAATGGCGACGCAGGTAGGGTGTGTGCGTGGCTAGCGCCTGCCCCCTTCCTGGAAATGCAAAATCACGTATGTGATTTTGCGCACCAGTGCCGCCGTGTCGCAGTATATCTGCTATACTGCAGCAGGTAAGCGGTTAAAATTGGTGGTTGCAGTGTTCCTAGGAAAATTGGTGAAGCTATGCTCTCTTCAGATGCTGCCTTGAAAGACTCCTAGAAGTATCAGTAAAGTTTTTTATTGATGTTATTTACAGTATTTTTATATATATATATATTCATTCCATGTGTTTTTTTTACGTTGAAAGAAAGCTTTCATTGTATTTATAACTTTGTATTCATTCAGTTCACTTTTATTTTTGTAAAGCTTTTATTATATCTGTAAATAACTTTTAAAACTAACACAAACTCTTTGCCATACTTTGAACAGCCTTACCAGCAAGCATACATTTTTTTCCTGTGATTTGTCCTGCTTATAATAACACAAAATCTACATTTCTGTTAAGTTAAAGTGCGATCTATAGTCAAACAAATGGAACAAAATAAAATTATTCTTCAAAACAATATTTCCCAAAGTTTTTTTTTTCCCCGAAAAAAAAAAAGTATGTACAGTATAAGGCCCCTTTCACATGGGCATTCTGTATGTCCGGTTTCCATCTGTTCGTTTACGTATGAAAAACAGACACCCGTGTATCTCTATGGACTAGCGGATGTAAACGGATGATCATTTGTTTATATCCATTAATGTCCGCATCCGATAACATCCGTTTTTGTTTTCGGAAGAAAGCCCTATTTTTCTTCCATTAAATAAAATGGAACTGATGAAAAACGGATGTAAACTGACAAAAAAATGATGAAAATGGATGTAAATGGATTACAAACTAATCTAAACAGATGAAAACGGATGTAAATGGATGTAAACTGGATAAAAATGGATGTAAACTGATCTGTTTTTTTAACTGAATTGATGAAGAAATCGGAATGCCTGTGTGGAATGGGCCTTGCTTTGTTATCTTCACATCAAGGCCAACTGGAGGTCCTGTTCACACCTGAATGATCTCCCCCACACCATAGCACCACCACTACCAGCCTGAACCGTTGATACAAGGCAGGATGGATCCATCACACCATGACACCACCAGCCTGAACCATGGATACAAGGCAGGATGGATCCATCACACCATGACACCACCACCAGCCTGAACCACTGATACAAGGCAGGATGGCTCCACCACACCATGACACCACCACCACCAGCCTGAACCATTGATACAAGGCAGGATGGATCACCACACCATGACACCACCACCACCAGCCTGAACCATGGATACAAGGCAGGATGGCTCCACCACACCATGACACCACCACCACCAGCCTGAACCATTGATACAAGGCAGGATGGATCCCCCACACCATGACACCACCAACCTGAACCATTGATACAAGGCAGGATGGATCCATCACACCATGACACCACCAGCCTGAACCATGGATACAAGGCAGGATGGATCCATCACACCATGACACCACCACCAGCCTGAACCACTGATACAAGGCAGGATGGATCCCCCACACCATGACACCACCACCACCAGCTTGAACCGTTGATACAAGGCAGGATGGATCACCACACCATGACACCACCACCACCAGCCTGAACCATTGATACAAGGCAGGATGGATCCGTCACACCATGACACCAGCACCACCAGCCTGAACCGTTGATACAAGACAGGATGGATCCCCCACACCATGACACCTCCACCACCAGTCTGAACCATTGATACAAGGCAGGATGGATCACCACACCATGACACCTCCACCACCAGTCTGAACCATTGATACAAGGCAGGATGGATCACCACACCATGACACCACCACCACCAGCCTGAACCATTGATACAAGGCAGGATGGATCAGCACACCATGACACCACCATCACCAGCCAGAACCATGGATACAAGACAGGATGGCTCCACCACACCATGTCACCACCACCACCAGCCTGAATCGTTGATACAAGGCAGGATGGATCCCGCACACCATGACACCACCACCACCAGCCTGAACCGTTGATACAAGGCAGGATGGAACCACCACACCATGACACCACCACTACCAGTCTGAACCGTTGATACAAGGCAAGGTGGATCCATGCTTTCATGTTGTTTACGCCAAATTCTGACCCAACCATCTGAATGTTGCAGCAACCAGTCTGCCCATTCTCCGCTTACCTCAACAAGGCATTTTCCTCCACACAACTGCCACTCTCTGGATATTTTCTCTTTTTCGGACCATTCTCTGTAAAACGTAGAGATGGTTGTGTGTGAAAATCCCAGTAGATCAACAGTTTTTGAAATACTCAGACCAGCCCGTCTGGCACCAACAACCATGCCACATTTAGCAAGTCGTCTTTACCACGTCTAGATGCCTAAATGCATTGAGTTGCTGCCATGTGATTGGCTGATTGCCAATTTGTGTTCCCAAGCCATTGAACAGGAGGACCTAATAAAGTAGCTGGTGAGTACGTAAAGTGCTGCATACAGTGACACGCAATAAAAATACCTGCAATAAATAAAATAAATGAATCCTCCCACCTTATGCTCTGTGTGTGTGTAATTTTTTTTTGTTCATTCCCAAACTTTCAATGTATGACCATACACTTTTTTTCTTTACCGTTGGGGTGTGGAAGGATTTTAGAATTGATCAGGCTTTGGTCTCTCTGGGGTTGAGAACTACTCCCTTAGAGACACTCAGATAGATGAGATCGCTTTACACATTTTATCAAATAAATAAATTAATAGACATGAACAGAGGCTTCCTGGGTAATGAGTCCTGTGAGACTGATCAGTATTTGTAGAAAATGTAACAAGGAAATATATATAAGACACGCATGACACCTTCATACATGTAAAGAGCCACCAACACACCTAGGAATTACAGGTACGTTATTTCCCAGACTATGCCGCCAATTATATTGTACGGGAGATGATTGATGTGCCGGGCGAGACATCCAGAGACAAACTACAAGACTTTACTGACACCTTCCATTCACTAAACCTGAGCCTGTTGTCTACTGAAATATTTCAAACACACGCATAATAGTCACACATAAGTCTCCATGCACACTAGGAGGGGGGGGGGGGGCATTTAAATAACACTGGTAACATTAGCTGTGTCACGTTGAAAAGTGCGTTTTCAGCGTTTTTGTATTAGCGTTTTGCCGCGTTTGCATTTTTTAGAGTTTTTTTGACCAAAGAAAACATTTTGTTTAGTCAAAAAAAGTCCAAAAATGCTGGTTTGCCATGATTTAGTCCTCATGCACAACAGATGTTTTTACAGCGGCTCTTTTTGGCTTTTGACGTTTTTTTCTACAACCAGAAAACTCCCCAGTCGTCAATACAGTGACAGTCATCAATACAGTGACAGTGACAGTCATCAATACAGTGACAGTGACAGTCATCAATACAGTGACAGTCATCAATACAGTGGCAGTCATCAATACAGTGACAGTGACAGTCATCAATACAGTGACAGTGACAGTCATCAATACAGTGACAGTCATCAATACAGTGACAGTGGCAGTCATCAATACAGTGATATTTTTTAGCAATGATCACTCTGTTAGTGTTACTGGTTCCCACAAAATGTCAGTTAGTGTCAGACTGTCCGACGCAATACCGCAATTCTGCTATAAGTTGCTGATTGCCACCATTACTGGTATTAAAAAAAGTCCATAAAAAAATATACCACAGTTCGTAGACACTATAACTTTTTAACACACTAATCAATATACACCTTGATTTATAATATTTTATTTATTGGATATGCTTTACAGCAGAAAGTAGAAAGGAAAAACAAATATATAAATTTAAAAAATATATATATATATAGTTTTTTTTTCTTTCTACTTTCTGTTGTATGTGTGTATATATATATATATATATATATATATATATATATATATATATATATATATATACACACACACACAAGCCTGATGAAGGGGTCCTGCGAGACTCCGGAACGTTGCCTTGTTGTAACTATGTGATCGTTTATTAAAACTTTTGGACCCAGATTGGTGATCCTTGGTGTGCTGGTGACATTTTTTCCTTCCTATTCCTCCCACCGACACCATCAATGGGGCACTATTCCTCCAACTGACACCAATCATTGGGTACCATTCCTCCCACCGACACCATAGATGGAACACTTTTCCTCCAACTGACACCAGTTTTTGGATACTATTCCTCCAACTGACACCAATTATTGGGCATCATTCCTCCCACTGACATCAATTATTAGGCGCTATTCCTCCCACCGACTCTATATATGGAGCACTATTCCTCCAACTGACACCAATTATTGGGCATAATTGCTCCCACTGATGCCATCAATGGGGCACTATTCCTCCAACGGACACCAATCTCATTGGGTATCACTCCTACCACCAACAACATAGATGGAGCACTATTCTTCCAACTGACACCAATTATTGGATACTATTCCTCCAACTGACACCAATTATTTGGCATCATTCCTCCCACTGACACCATGGATGAGGTACTTTTCCTCCCTTTAAAGCCAATGATATTATTATTATTATTATTATACAGTATTTATATAGCGCCAAAGGGTTTGCTCAGTGCTGTACAATAGCAAGGGGGACAGAACATGGGACAATACAGTAACAATACAATACACGAGGGGTTCGAGGGCCCTGCTCTTCCGAGCTTACAATCTAGGAGGGAGGGGAAGGTGGTACAGGAGGAAATGGCTGTGGGGGATGATAGGGCATTTTCTACTCCTAGGGGCCACAGTCTGCCCCCCCCTAAATTCTGAAGGAAAGTAAACTTGGTTTAGAATGTTTGGAGGTCCCTGTCCCAGGTCATAGATCTTCACTCTACCTCTATCTGATTTTTCTCACAATCTCCTTTGTAAAAAAAAACATCTGTTTCTATTGAAGAATCATTGTTTTTTACTAAATTTCCAAATAAGATTTATGTCACATTCCATGCACTCCCATTGCTGTAACCCAATAATCATTGCGACACTAAAATCTTCAAAGCTGTGATGGCCATGGAAGTATACCTTAAAGCGGTTGTAAAGGATCAAGGTCTGTTCTTTTCATTCATTCTATTCATAAAGGTAAAAACCTTCTGTGTGCAGCATCCCCCCAAGTCCCCCCTAATACTCACCTAAGCCCCCTCTCGATCCAGCAATGTGCACTGGAGTCTCGGCTATCCCGGGACTTCCCCTCTCATTGGCTACCACTGCTGTCAATCACAGCCAGTGAGCCAATGAAAAGAGAGAAGGGGCAGGGCCAAGCCACGGCTCCATGTGTGAATGGACAAATGGAGCAGCAGATGCCCCCCATAGCAAGCTGCTTGCTGTGGCGGGCAACCAACAGGAGGGAGGGGAGAGGTGAGATTGTGATGGACCCGAGAATAGGAGGATCTGGGCTGCTTTGTGCAAAACCACTACACACCGCAAATATAGACATGTTTATTATTTTTTCTTAAATTAAATAAGCCTTTAGATTCACTTTAATGGAAGCAATAATATTTCCATGACTGATATTATTCTTGTTTCGGTTTATTTATGCATACAACATATGTTTGGTTTCTTCCACAGAATCCGGTAGAGGGGCAGCTCAAAAGAAGGTGGACCATACCAAATGAGTTACAGGTGAGTTATTTCATTATGTACCATTTAGTAATTTTTATGGAAAGACCAAATCACAAATGATGAGTGCTTTTAATGAGTTATAAGATCCCTCGGTTCCCAGAGAACACCAGAATTTCATTGACATAATGGTAACCAAATATGTTCTTTGGATTCCCCATACTCATCATGGTTTACCCTTGCTAAGCCCTCTCTATTCTGTTTAGTTTCCCATGGGCCAAAGGGTGGCATCCCTATGGCTGGCAGTAGCTCTTATTACAGTCCAGCCACTGTCCATATGAGTGCAATCTTTCTCAGCTTGGGTGGAGGAGGGGGGCTCAGTTTGGAAGGTTGGGGGGGGGGGGGGGCTCTGTTTAGCATCCTGGAACTTGTGTACCAGAGAACCTCATTATTTTATTACTATTATTATTATTATTATACAGGATTTATAGCGCCAACAGTTTGCTCAGCGCTTTACAATATAATGGGAGACAATACAGCAACAATACAGTTCAATACAATAGGGATAGGAGGGCCCTGCTCCTTGGAGCTTACAATCTAAGAGGGAGGGGCGGACTGACAACTCATAGGGCAATAGGGGATCATGGGGCCCCTGTGTCCTCACCCACACCCAAAAATGCCTATGAAAAAGCCAATGAAAGGTACCAGGGACATCTCATGGGGCCCCCTAATGACCCCGGGCCCTCGAGCAGTGCCCGAGTGCTCGAATGGTTAGTCCGCCCCTGGGCTAGTGGTACAAAAGGTAATAACTGTGGGAGATGGACTGGTAGGAGGAATAGAAGATTCCATTATTAGCTGAGGGCAGGATAGGCTTCCCTGAAGAGATATGTTTTCAGAGATCGCCTAAAAGTGGGCAGAGTAGGCGATAGTCTGATAAATTGGGGTAGAGAGTCACAGAGGATGGGGGAAGCTCTGGAGAAGTCCTGGAGATCAGCTTGAGAGGAGGGGACAAGGGAGCTAGAGAGCAGGAGGCTGTGTGAGGAGTACGGTTTGGGTGATATTTAGAGACAAGATTGGTGATGTAATTTGGGGCGGAGTTATAAATGGCTTTATATGTTATTGTTATTGTTTTGAACATTATTAATTTGGACATGGGAAGCCAGTGGAGGGATTGGCAGAGAGGGGTGGAGGACACTGAGTGGAGGCCAGTGGAGGGATTGGCAGAGAGGGGTGGAGGACACTGAGTGGAGGCCAGTGGAAGGATTGGCTGAGAGGGGTGGAGGACACTGAGTGGAGGCCAGTGGAGGGATTGGCAGAGAGGGGTGGAGGACACTGAGTGGAGGCCAGTGGAGGAATTGGCAGAGAGGGGTGGCAGATACAGAACGGTTAGTAAGGTGGACGAGTCTGGCAGCAGCATTCATGATAGACTGAAGAGGAGATAGCCTGTGATGAGGTCAGCCAATGAGTCAAGGCGAGAGATAACAAGGGAGGGAATAAGTTGCTTAGTAGTTTCTGAGGTTAGGAACGTCTCTATCTTGGAGATGTTGTGAAGGTTGGAGATGTTGCCGAGGTGAAGTCTCCAAGATTTGGACAGTGATTGGATTTGGGGCTGAAAGGACAGATGGGAGTCTAGGATTACACCTAGTACCCTGGCATGAGGGGAGGAACTGATGGTTATATTATTGATGTTGATGGAGAAGTCAGGGGAGGGGGCACGGGCTGGGGGGCATAGTATGAGTTCAGTTTTCCTTCCCCCTCCTGGAGGTTTTTTCTTTTATAAGGGTGAGCAGGACCCTAGTTTCAGCAGGTACCTGCTCCCACTTCCACTCCAACTTCCTAGGTGAGCTGAGTGGAAGGTCTTCCCCCCTCCTTGCCCACAACCTTCTGGGACTAGGAGGCTGCTGGACCATTGATACAGCACAGCATGATCCGCGCATGCATAGTGAGAAGCTGGCTGTGAAACCACAAAGAATCACAGCCGACTTCCGTTAGTAAACATGCCGGTACCGGGGACCCAAAGAACAGCAAAGGACAAGCCTGGGTGAAGATAGTATTTGTAACTGTTGACTTTGTTTTTTCTAAAGATTGGAGATCCCATTTAAAGAGTAACTGCACTCTCTCAGTCAACACTGACTATTGTTAATCATTATGCTGCCAGCATTTGTAAATAGATAGGGAAGTATATCATATTTACTGATTTTAAACTTCTTTTTGCACATTTCTTCAGTTACTTCCGGGTTTCCAGGCCTAGGCAAATTATGTCACACATGCCAGGAGTCTTCAGGAAAGAAGGAGGGGTTTGCTGAGTTAAACATACCCTCCTGCCTGCATGCCTGAGCTAAGGGCAGATGAATTCTAGAAAGCAAATACTACATGAATCATCTGCCCTTACTCAAGATGGCCAAGGCCAGAAATGCTAAAGAGGTGTTTTGGATGGATGGATGGATGGGGGAGTTTGCTCTGACTATTCGAAATGAATTAAATAGCATTTTTGGTTTGCTGGGCTCAGATGCAGTGATGTTTCGTTTTAAGCCAAGACAGCCATGCATCTAACAATCGCAGAACAAGAAACCAGCAATAGCCCTCATAATCCTCCTTTAACTACTACAGTTCTCCCACCTGTGCACTCCTTATAAGCCAGAGCAACTTTTACATTTCAGCAATAAAACTTAGTGTGTTTATTCGTAAAAAAATATGACATTACTGAAAATAACAAACTGACACACACACACAAAAATAAATAAATATATATATATATATATATATATATATATATATATATATACCATATACACACACACACACACACTATATTGCCAAAAGTATTGGGCTGCCTACCTCTCCACGCACATTAACTTTATTGGCATCCCAGTCTTAGTCCGTAGGGTTCAATATTGAGTTGGCCCCGCCCTTTGCAGCTAGAACAGCTTCAACTCTTCTGGGAAGGCCGTCCACAAGGTTTAGGAGGGTGTCTATGGGAAGGTTGGACCATTCTTCCAGAAGCACATTTGTCAGGTCAGGCACTGATGTCGGGGGAGGAGGCCTGGCTCGCAGTCTCCGCTCTAATTCATCCCAAAGGTGTTCTATGGGGTTGAGGTCAGGACTCTGTGCAGGACAGTCAAGTTCCTCCACCCCAAACTGGCTCCTCCATGTCTTTATGGACCTTGCTTTGTGCACTGGTGCCCAGTCATTTTGGAACAGGAAGGGGCCATCTCCTCCCACAAAGTTGGGAACATGAAATTGTCCAAAATCTCTTAGTATGCTGACACCTTAAGAGTTCCCTTCACTGGAACTAGGGGGCCAGGCCCAACCCCTGAAGAAAAAAAACACACCATAATCCCCCCTCCACCAATCTTTACACAATCTTGGTACAATGCAGTCAGGCAAGGACCATTCTCCCGGTAACCGCCAAACCCAGACACATCCATCGGATTGCCAGACAGAGAAGCATGATTTGTCACTCCAGAGAACATGTCTCCACTACTCTAGAGTCCAGTGGCAGCGTGCTTTACACCACAGCATCCGACGCTTTGCATTGCACTTGGTGATGGAAGGCTTGGATGCAGCTGCTTGGCCATTGAAACCCATTCCATGAAGCTCTCTACGCACTGTTGTTGGGCTCATCTGAAGGCCACACCAAGTTTGGAGGTCTTTAGCTATTGGCTCTGCAGACAGTTGGTCACTTCTGCACACTGTGCGCTTCAACATGCGCTGACCCCGCTCTGTCATGTGACGTGGCCTACCACTTGGTGGCTAAGTTGCTGTTGTTCACAGTTTCTTCCACTTTGTTATAATCCCACTAACAGTTGAGTGTGGAATATTTAGTAGCCAGGAAATGTCACGGATGGACTTATTGCACAGGTGACCACCTATCACGGGACCACGCTTGGAGTCACTGAGCTCCTGAGAGCGACCCATTCTTTCACCAATGTTTGTAGAAGCAGTCTGCATGCCTAGGGGCTTGATTGTATACACCTGTGTCTATGGAGGGGATTGGAACACCTGAATCTAATGATTTAGAGGGCTAGCCAATACTTTTGGCAATATAGTATATGTTCAACATCAAGGAGAAGAAAAAGATGAGGACCTGCACAAACCAGCATACAATTTAAGATGCCAGGGCACAATGTCCAATAAGGAAGAGATGTTGGTGGTTGAACATGGTTACTTGACAATGAATAATTAGGGTAGACAGGAAAATGAGCATTGGCTGGGCTCATGAGCAGGGAGACTAATTTTAAGTCAATGTAAGAGCTGAGAAGGCAGAATTACAATTATTTGGATTGATGAAATGGCTCAGATATACAGGATGTATTCCGATTGTATGTTGCTGTCTGGCTGGAGATCCACTTTAAAGCCCAATAAGACTTACAGTTTAAATTGGCTATTCCCAGTGTCCAAAGAATTAGTTTGCTTTCTTTAGAAAGCAGCTACAGTGTGAGCAGACAAGCTTCTCCCCTGCAAGCATGTTGAAGAGAAGGACCCTTGCTCTTCGGGTTGTTGAAGCAGCGGCCTCTCTGCAGAGGTCCCACACACCTTCTATTTGGCTTTAAAGAGCACACCAGTCACTATCAGACAGATTGCTATGACTAGTAGGTTACAGCTTAATAACAGTCATTCAATTCCTTTCACAGATGGCACATCAAAAAAATCAAACACTCAATGTGGAAGTCCTGATTGTTGGATTCGAGAACCTCAATGACTACAGAATCCCTCTCTTCCTTCTCTTGCTGATCATATACACATTGACTTGCATTGAGAACCTCATGGTTATATTTTTAGTATGTATAAGCTCTCGTCTCCATTGTCCCATGTACATCCTGATCGGTAATTTGCTCCTCTGTGAATTTCTCTATACAACAGATCTGGTGCCCCTGATATTGCACCACATGCTCTCAGGGAGACCCACCATCTCCCATATTGGCTGTTCTATTCAGTTAAATGTATCCGGAACTATTACGATTGTTGAGACCTTGCTGCTCACTCTGATGTCATACGACCGATATTTGGCCATTTGTAGGCCTCTCAGATATTCCGTTCTCATACACAATAGACTCTGCTTCTATTTGGTGACCACATTTTGGCTCATTTCATTGACACTCCTTGTGATTCTATTTTACTTTTTATTAAATCTTAAATTTTGTGGCCCCGTTACCATCAATCATTTTTTCTGTGACTTCACCCCTTATCTTTCCTCTGCATGCTCAGACATAACGCCTGTTGTTTTATTTGGCTTAACGGTCACTTTTACAGTAACCATTTTACCTTTCCTGTTGATTGTTCTGTCCTACGTCTTTATTATATTCACAATCCTCAGGATACAGACATCGGAGGGAAGGAAGAAAGCCTTCTCTACCTGCAGCTCCCACCTCCTTGTAGTGACTATATATTACACTGCGCTTTTTTGCTTATACGGGGTGCCGAGGAGTGATCAATATCTCAATGTCTACAAAGGATTGTCCTTCACATATTTTTCGGTGACACCAATGATCAACCCCATCATTTATACTTTAAGGAATCAGGAGATTCATATAGCCTTGAAGGCAGCAATGAGTAAAATAAAAACGGTTTATTGTTAGGATGCAACAAATACATTTGGATTATGTTATTATATATCAAACATTTCTTCAATGACCCTAAGCATCAAAGTAAATCCACCACGGACTGGCTTCAGAAAAAAATAGTGCCTTTTGGAATGGTCCCATCTGAGCCCAGACCTTAACCTCACAGAGATGTTGTGGAATGACCTCAAGAGGACCATTCACACCAGACATCCTACAAATGTGTCTGATCCAAAGCAGTTTTGCATAGAGGAATGGTCAGACATTCCTCCTGAATGTTGTGCAGGTCTGATCCAGAACTACCAAATGTCATTGAAGTCATTGCTTCCAAATGAGGTTTGACCAGCTATTATCTCCAAGGATTCACTAACTTTTTCCTCCATCACTGTGAATACTTTTATTGGGTGTGTTCAATAAAGACACAAGAAATTAGAATTGTTTGTGTGTTATCATCTTAAGCACATTGGGGTTGATTTACTAAAACTGGAAAGCGCAAAATCTGTTGCAGCTCTGCATGGGAACTAATCAGCTTCCAGGTTTTATTGTGAAAGCTTAATTGAACAAGTTGAAGTTAGAAACCAATTGGCTACCATGCATGGCTACACCAGATTTTGCACTCTCCAGTTTTAGTAAATCAGCCCTGTTGTGTTTGTCTATTTGTTTTTGTGAGGATCCAATCACTTTTTTATGGCAAACCAGTTCATCCCAAGGGGTTCACATGCTTTTTTCTTGCCATGGAATCCATATAATTGATTTGGTTCCACAGCTGATGAACTGAGAGCATGCCTTTTACCATCTGTTCCCATCCCCTTGATGACACACGATGCCGTGTGAGCTATCGACCATCCATTAGACCATCTGTCTGCAGTTTCCTGTTGGCAGCTGTGAATGAGGGTTAGGGTCATCACCGTCTCCTCCCCAGCGGAATCCCAGTGTCACAGAGCACTAGGCTGAGCATCGCACACCAGTATCAGATTCTGCAGAAGTCTTCCAGGACACCCCAGAACCCTTGACCCGCGATATCGTCAGGATTGATGAGCGGGCAGAAGCCCATACTGTGTACACTCTTCACTAAGGGACACTGCATGCAGACACCTTTTTTACCCCACATCTGCTTACAAGTTTGAGACCTTTACCTGGAATCCTCTACGTAAAATAATTATTATTGATGGTCTCCATTGCACAGCAATCCTTTGGGCGCTCATTGAGCTAGCTGAAGACCCAGGACATCCTTTCCAGCAGGACTTTCCTTGATACTCCTCAATCCAGGGACCTGGGGCTTATCCATGTACATAAGTTAAAGGGGACTCTATTTAAAACTGTTTTTTCTATCATAGTTCATATGTTTAATATACAGGGTGTGCTGTTTTCAGGATTCTGAGGAAGCAGGTTGACATCATAAAGTCTTCCTACCTGACATCAGAGGCCTCCCTTACTGACCATATCTGAAACCCTGCTTGATTTATTGTGTTTATATCTTCCAAGTTCACCTGTGGTCACAGTTCTCTATTTCCAGCAAGGCGTTTGCCGCTTAAGACATAATCTCGTAACTGTTATTTACTGTTTATTGACTGAACAATTTTTAGTAAAAACTGAGCTGCATTACTGCATTCAAGTGTCTGTGCTGCTATTTCCTGTGTGCATTATGTCTGAACCCAGGGGGTCAGAGGTGTTGTGTAGCTTGCCAGCTCAGAGCAACCTTCGGGGGCTCATTTCTTACAGTGGCCCTCAAGAGGGTAGCGCTACAAATATATTGCAGCTTAACAATCCTTAAATGTGGCCTCTATATTAATTTTCATTTCCTTCATTTTTACCTGGTGATCCAGCCAGTCCAACACACTTCCTATCTTAGGGTGGCTCTATTTTATGGAGGAACATCTGAGCCATTCTTGGACAGCAACACCAGCAATCACAGGAGAGGGTAGTGTTAAATGGACTAGCAAATTTTGACGGGCTGGACAAAAAAAAAAAATTAAAGTTGATCTTCAGCTTCTTAAGCAGTTACAGCAATGGCTTTTTACCTTTTTGGGATAAAGGGTTTTGAAAAAATTAATAAAAAACTAACCATGTAAGCATATAGATCAACCTTCCTCTACTTTTCTACCCCAGAGGAACCCCTGGTATAATTTTTAGATCTAGGGGAACCCTTGGTAAAAGCAATTCATTTGTTGCCAGTGAGAAGAATGCTCTTCTTTTAGGGTGGTATTTTGACCATCACTGTAAAACAGATGAAGAGAAAATTGTGGTGCCTGCAAATATACAGCATGTGGCATTGTAAGGAGGGGACGGGAACATTTGGTAAAAGCCATATTATCGGACAGTTCATCAGCTGTGTAATCCAATCCATTACATATGGTCTCATCTGTCTGTGTGGCCTGTTGTACTGTATGTAGGCCGCACTTTGCAGTCCTTGGGGAACATCAAAGGAGCAGCGTGTGTTCAATTTATTTCTGCAGCCATCTTCAATGCTTTTTCTGTCACGGTCAGGGGCCAGGCTTGGAGACCAATAATAATAGCAGTAGAGAGGCTCCCACTGACCAGCTGGATAGGTATAAAAGCAGGCCACTCTGGTAAATGACATGAGCTCATCTGAGCTCCGGGGTCTAACCACTAACCAGTATTTATCAGAGCTCCTGATTGTGATGATGAGTTTTTCTGCATGATAGTACCAGGTCGCAGTCCTCAGGATCACCTCACCAGGGGGTGAGTGAGTTGGGGTTCAGTAGCATATATAGCAGGTAGGAATCTAGCAGAAGCATAGTCAGCATGGAAGAAGGAGGCTCCACTGCAGATCCTGTGAAAGGGGCCCACTTTGGGACCATAATATTAGGAGTAAAGGGCCCTGGGATCAGTGGGAAGGGCTTTGGCCAGGGGGCCCTTCATGATTTCTTGCATGAAACACCTGTATTTATTTTCCCCTTTTTGTATAGCTGCCTGCTTTACCTATATACAAATATTGGTGTGTTAAAAGTAACTGGGGTCCACACAACTAAATGTTGTCCTATGTATTGTGAATGTCAATAGTTCATAAACTTCTATACCTCAAAATGATGGGATAAGATTGATCAGAAGGGTTCAAAAGATTTGCATCTACCAGGTCCTAGGTGATTTTGCATTGCACTTGTTTGACATTATCAAACATGAAGTAGTCACTCTTAAGGATGAACTGTTTTTCAACCAACTTCAAGGAGCCACAATGTTCAAATGTCACAGCTTTTCCTGCTTGTATATGGCAGATTTTGAGTAAAATTTGGATGGAATTATGTATTTTTCAACCAGACTAACTATATAACTACATGTAACTATCTAGGTAACCTTTATATATAATAATGAACTATTTTTACAATTTGTCTGCCTTTGGTACAGATATATTGATGACATTTTCTTTATATGGCAGGGTCCTGAGCATCTTTTGATGCACTTTAAGGACTACCTTGCTGCTATAATCCATCAAAACAGCTTTGCAATAGCTATTAGCCACTTCATGACCAGACTATAGCCCAATGATGGCTACATCATGGTCGTCTAGTTCTGGGAGGGCATCATATAATGTCCTCCAGAACTGTGCCTTCCAAGCACCCGGCAAGCTCTGTGATCGCTGTGTCCTTTGAACACAGCCGATCACATGACATGGTAAAGGGCCAATCACAGCACCTTTTAACCACATAATCAGCTGTGTCCGATGACACAACTGATCACAATGTAAATACAGTTGCCGGTTATTGGCTGCACTTTCCTCACGCTGTCACACAGTAAGGAAAGAGGAGAGCCCATAATCGACAACTGTATATAGACATCAGGACATCAGTTCAGCCCTGCAGTGTCCATCAGTACAGCCCCCACAGTGTCCATCAGTGTAGCCCCAACATAAGGACAGCCCCCAACATGTCCATTAGTGTCACCAGTCAGTATCCATCAGTGCCACCAGTGAGTTTCCATCAGTGCCGCCAGTGAGTGTCCAGCAATGTCGCCAGTCAGTGTCCATTAATGCCGCCAGTCATTGCCGTCTATCAGTGACCTCCAGTGCCACCTATCAGTGCCCATCAGTGCCACCTACCAGTGCAGCCTATAATTGCTTCTTCATCAGTTCCTATCAGTGCTGCCTGTCAGTGCCCATCAGAGCTGCATGGCAGTGTAACAAAACCATCTACTAGAGGATGTTAATGAGTACTGCCAATGTGGATTGGATGAAAGACCTGGAAGAGGGTTTGAAGACATCTGAGTAAAGGGATATTGACTTGGTTGTCCCCTTAGTATAATTGAAATCTTGTGTATTAAAAAAAAAAAAAGCTCAGCCATCTTGATCTCTCTGTTTGAGCCCAACCAAGATACAGATAGGTAGAAAACTTAAGAGGACAGACTTTCTATGTAACATATTATCTAACCTAACAAAAAACCTTTGGTGTGCTGATCCCCCTATACTTACCTGAGCCCACTCTTAAGCCAGCTCAGTGCCTGAGAACTCTAGCTCTTCACTGGACATGGAGGCAGCAGCAGGAGCTTGCTGCTGTCAATCACAACCAGTGAGCAGAGAGTGGGGGGCGGGGCCAAGTAGAGCTGTGTTTCTATGACCCACACAGAGTGGCTGGGGATTGAGCCCAGATAAGTGCATCCATAGCAAGAAGCTTTCTCTGGGGTCACTCAGAATGGGGAGAGGAGCCAGGAGCACCAGTGGGGGAACCCAGAAGAGGATTGGGGCTTATTTATGCAAAATCATTAGCCAGAGCAGGTAAGTATGACAAATTTGAAATATAATTTGTTTTCTTTTTCTTAGACATCACTTTAATGTTACTTTTCTGTAATATTCATTTAAATTTATGTTTCCAATTTTCTTTCTTTGTAAATAAAAAAAGTGCTAATATCATCATCAGAGCTATAGCAGGTTTTATTTTTCATGAATTAAACTTATTTGACTTACAGAATGTAATACTTATCTATGATACAAAAGCTTCCATCAGTGCTCTTAAACAAGAGTTAATAGTACTGGCCTCCTGCTCCCACCTCCTCCCCACTCTTCACAGCATATAAAGACTTGTCCTTTGGCCATTCTCCTTCCTACGGTTTGATAAAGGGGAAATCCTGTTGCCTTGAAACATGTAGCCACACCCCTTCCACTTCCTGTCACCTTTGCCTAGGCCAAGAGAGGTGCTGTTTGGAGCCACAGCCATTGCGCTACACCTGGAAGCCACTGCTGCCTATGTTCCAGCCTGAAGTCTGCCAGCTGTACGTCCACCAAGAATTCTGCTACAGATGGCTGTCTGCCTGCCCAGCTCTGCAGCCTCATGGTGATTCTGTGGAGGCCTATATGGGTTTATGTTTTAATAAATCACTACCATAGTTGCAAACTTGCCACCCATCAGTGCTGCCCAGCAGTGCCGCCAGTCAGTGCCCAGCAGTGCCTCAGTCAGTGCCACCCATCACTGCCCATCAGTGCTGCCCATCAGTGCAGCATCATCAGTGCAGCATCATCAGTGCCGCCTATTAATGCTGTCTATCAGTGCCTTCTATCAGTGCAGCCTATCTGTACCACCCCATCAGTGCCACCTCATCATTGCCCATCAGTGCTGCCGATCCATGCAGCCTCATCAACGCACATCATTGAAGGAGAAAAATTACCTGTTTTCAAAATGTTATAATAATATTTTTTTCAAAATGTTTGCTCTTTTTTTGTTTATAGCGCAAACAATAAAACACCCAGAAGCTCTATTTGTGTGAAAATAATGATAAAAATTTCAAATGGGTATAGTTTTGCATGACCGCGCAATTTTCATTCAAAGTGCAACACTGCTGAAAGCTGAAAATTGGCCTGGGCAGGAAGGAAGGGGGGGGGGGGGGGAATGCCCAGTAGGCAAGTGGTTAACATTCAAATTTCTCTGAGAAAAATGACAGCTCCTCTTTGTTTTTCTGCCCCAACCCTGTTGTAGAAAAATTCAGGCCCCTGTCTTGTGTAATAAAAATATAACCCGGGTGGGTGCATGCACTTTGTGGTCTTGGATGGTGGCATTCTGGACTTGTTCTGCACACCTTGGGCATTTTAACACCCCCCACTACAGCTAACAATCTGAAATTTGCCTACCATTGGTCTCCTGCCCCTTGGGGACACCCAGCCTTCATTTCTCTATCATGGGTCAGATGAATAAAGCTAAATCCAGGCTGAACACCGACCCAAAACCACAAAGCAAGGCTCCTACTAAGATGGTGCTGACTCCTCCAGATGAGACAATATGGCACTCACCTGGAGACTCAGAAGGCTCTGCATACAGCTCACTGCAGTTTCCCATAGCTCTGCAGGCATTTCACCCAGATTCTATAACCCAGCTGCTTGACAAGATCAGAGGCATTGTCCTGGAGGAAATTACAGAGGCTTCTCGCAAACTGTCAGTGGAGCTCCTGAAAAAGTCAAGAACCTGTGCGAACACAAATCGGCTGGACGATTCCCCCCACCCCTTTTATTTCCTCACTTTTGCAAACGGGAGATACTAATAAGCCACTCTGGGTTTTAGAAGCCTTTATTTGGCCACATTTGGAGTTTAGGTCTTCACCCAAGAGTGTGTAGAGAGTGCTACTAGATCAAGCAAGACAACATTATGCAAAGCCTCAGACACATTCCTTTATTATATTATTTAGACTCTTAACTAATATAGATATACATTATCTTAGTACCTCTCCATAATGTATGATGCAGAGCCCTGTGTGGGCATGATGATATTTCTATCTTGTTAAGTATTTTTTCACATTTCTGTACCCATCACCCCCAAACTATGCCTGTGACTTGTATATCCAAATAAAATGGTGCAGCGCTAAGTGATGATACACGTTATTACACACAATAATATGCTATTTCAAACTTATGCGAATACGTGATATCACTCTGAAGGTGATCATTAAATATTTAAATTAGTTCAATGTGATGATGTGGATCATATAGAGATCACAATTCCAGGTGAGTGGACGTCCTGATCCGGGAGTGATAATTGGTGCAAACCACACAAATGGGTGAAAAACGCACTCACCAGATGTACTATACACCCATCATCCTTGAATAAAGGTACCTTAAGCAGTATCACGCTATGTGGTCTCTTATTGGGCACTACGTGTGAGTGCTATCATTCGCAGTGCCCATTTGGAGGAAAATATGACCCTGGTGGTGATAACTGGTAGCGGATCCTGGTGACCGTTTTTCTGTGGAACTTGGATGGTGATCTGTGGGATAACCCGACCCGAGATCTGACGATCGATCTATGGCCTGGTGACGCAGGATTATTTATTGCATATCTTAAACGCACATCTGGTGAGTGCGTTTTTTACCCATTTGTGTGGTTTGCACCAATTATCACTCCCGGATCAGGACGTCCACTCACCTGGAATTGTGATCTCTGTATGATCCACATCATCACATTGAACTAATTTAAATATTTAATGATCACCTTCAGAGTGATATCACGTATTCGCATAAGTTTGAAATAACATATTATTGTGTGTAATAACGTGTATCATCACTTAGCGCTGCACCATTTTATTTGGATATACATGTATTATTGGAAGTTTTTCTTGGTTACCTTTTTTGGTGTATCAGCAGCTTATTAACATTGTTGTGTATATATATATATATATATATATATATATATACTTCCATTTTTATTTTAAGGTAGCGCTCACTAAATATCCTTTACTATATGCCTGTGACTTGTTACAGTAAAGTTCATTTTGGTACCAGAAAATATGATCCATGTATATATGTAGCACTTTAGCAGCATAGAGCAAGAATAAAAAGCTAAATTATTTACATAATTGTTATACGTATATCTTGAAATGTAAAGAAGATGATTAACTTATAACACACCCCTCATTGTTATGTAGCACTACCTCCTCAGGAGTCACTGACGTTTTGGGTCCCCCTATAGTCCTGGGATGATGAAGGGAATGGAAACTGAGGACAAACTGAAGCTATATTAAAAGTCTTTTGCATAAAAAAATCATATTCTGGAGAGTTAGCCAGAACCTCCCAATGTACCTTTCCAACTCCAGTTGCTCCTCAATATGGCTGTATGGAGGAATCCCTGGACAGGGAATCCAGTAGTTACTACTAGAAGGGCAATAGTCCCAGTTGCAGAGTGAGTTAGGTTTCCCACCCAAATGCTCTCTTCTCTTTCTGGCCCAGGGGGTGTAGGTATACTCACTAAGTCCTTCTCCTGTGCTGCTGTTGGGTTGGTAACTGCTTCCAGGCCTTTAAGCTGGGCCTCTCCTTCCCTGCTGCCAGGTGGTCCTCTCTCAGGGGGCCAGTGAAGTCCACAGCTTTCCTCCTTTCCAGCATCAATCCTGGAGGTCAGCCCATTCTAGCCTGAGCAGGCTCCCTTACCCTTAAGGATTGTCCTGGCCCCTTGCTAAGCCTCCTGTTGGGGATTGTCCAGGATACCTTAAGAGTACAAGCCAGTCACACCTAAGATCCACCTACTGCCTCTAGACCTTCCTCAAAGCTCTACAGATGGGGGAAATTCCAGAGGGGCTGGCCTGCAGAACCTCTCAGCCCTGACCCAAATTTAACATCCTGACTATCACACCCAGGCTTCTACTCAGCCCTCCTCTCTGACAATCAGGATTCTAGAGCCCCCTAGCTAACTAGGAGGGTGTTACAGTTATTTACCATGTGTGACCCTCTAAACCATCTAAGGCACTGTAAATTTCCAGAAGACAGTCTCATTGCTCAGCCAAAACATGCTCACATGGCTGAGCCATGATTTTATCACACCCAACCGCAGAAGCAGAGCATGATACTGAGCCATGTACGTATGAAATCCTATTGGTAAAGTTAACCAGCATGAACTTTATATATGAATGGAATGAATGTGTTCTGGGCAAATAAAGCAATAAAAACTCTTGCACAAATCTTTGAAAGCAGAAGAACTGATCCATTATGAAGAAGCAGCTGTTGCCTCTGAATATTGCTATTTCCAAGGAATCTGGCTTTACAAAAAAGAACTAAGACTGACCCTCTTGGGGGAATGGCTGGAGCATAGGCCTGGGCAGATGTTAATCCTCTGAGCTTCACAGCATATGTAGCTTTAGGAGACAATTTACAGGACTTAAGACTTTCAGCTCATAATGCCTAAAGGGAAGATGGGGTCTGAAATCTGCTGTTTGCCAGAAACTATTGATTGGTATACAGTGTTATCTCTCACTGGGCACAACTTAAAAAACCCTCAGGGAGCAGCTAAGATGGTGCCATCCTGCTCTTCTTCATTGTAGCAGAACTCCACCACTAGCCCATCTCCTGCTTATACTGTATTCATAAAGAGGACAGTTCCTGGTCACCGATCCCCACACTGAGACTTCCAGGGAAGGCTTCCCCTACAGTCTCAGAGTCTTCTCTTGTTTCTTCCCATGCCACGTGGGCTGAAGATGTGAAATTAGAAACACATAATGTTCCCCCCCATCCCACACTGGATGGCATAGTCAAGATTACAGCAATCCAGGTATCATCACCAACTGAGTTCAGCAACAAGTCTTTGACACATCCACTGTAATTAATCTGCTTGAAGCAAATGATGTGCAATCAAGCCTAGCTAAGGGAAACCCCTCCAGGAGGAGCCCAGAATAAAGCACAGTCCTTAGGTGACCAATCCCAACCCTTCCCATTGCCAAGGCTCTACTCGCCAAACTAAACTCCTCCCACCATATATCTGGGATCCCGTCAGGAGAAAAATGAGCTCATCCTCCTTCCTGGAAGAATTTAAAGGAGTCACACACACTTAAGTGGTCCACTGAGTGGGTTCCATCTTAATCTTCCTACAAGCATATATTTTTGCATCTGGGATCAAGCCAGCTTTCATGACCTCAGTTGTGTATAACCCTGCTTTTGCCCTGGGTTAAGCATCAAAGAGTTTTTGTTAAATACAAAGGTCAGAAACAATGTTGGATATCAAAACAATTCTGGACCCTCCTCCAGGTGTTTGGAGACTTGCTCAATTGTCTCCCTCTCTGTCCTGTTTACTTCCTAGGGCATGGATGTCCAAACTATGGCCCTCCCGCTGTTGAAATACTACAAGTCACATCATGCCTCTGCCTCTGGGTGTCTTGCCTGTGGATATCAGAGTCTTGCAAGGCCTCATGGGACTTGCAGTCCCTCAACACCGGGAGGGCCATAGTTTGGACACCCCTGCCCTAGGGGTTACTTACTCACCCCTCTCAGTCCCTTTGAGCTGATCTGCTATGACACATTGCAACATTTTCTCTTGCATGTCAATTTTTAATTGCACTTTCAGACTCCTTTACACCACCTTTTGTCAGGAATGGACTTTCCAATAGTGGTGGGACTCACCTGCCTTGTGGGCTGCAGTACCAGGGCTGGCCAGCGGGTGCTCTCAACAACCAGAGGTTCACTTCAGCAATTAGCCATCACCTGGGGCTGATTTCAGGTGTATTTAGGGGATGGCCAGACCTGCAGTCTGTGCCTTGGTGTGTGTTTTTCCGTGGGCCCCTGTACCTTGTAACCTCCATTCCTGTTCCTGTTCCTGTTTCTGCCTGACTTGTTGCCGGCCTGCTCTGATCCTGACCTCTGCTGACTTCTCCTGTTTGATCCCTGGCTTGTGACCCTGACCATTCTCTCCGCCTGCTCCTGCTGTACCTACCTGCCCTATAGTTATCAACCCGGCCTGACCGACTACGTTGTGCTCTATATGTGTATGTACCTGTGTATCTTTATCAGTTTAGGTTTGGGTTTGTTTCACCTTGTTGTATGTATTTGTGTTAGCTTGGGGTTTGGTGCACTGCGTTTATGTTTGTATTGTTAGTCTTAATAAATTGTCTTGTTTATACCATATCTGGAGCCTGCGTTTCCCTGTGTCAGTACACACATCTCTGGTCACACCCGCATCCCTGACACCTTTCCTCGAAAAATGGGGACCTTGATGTCTTCTTCTCAGTGGAATAAAGAGATGACATCCTTTATTTCTCTTGATGTTCTTCTGTTGCCAGCAGATTTCAGTGATCAGGGTATAAAATCCTGATGAGGTGATATAGAGCTTCCATAGACCTCCTTATAATCTAGTCATGTACTTTGTGGCATCTGTAGGAGATGCTGTGGGAACTCTATTGCACTTTTAGTCTTGGGCTAAACTGAGGGGATTTTGGCAGGGGGTTTGGAACCTCATTTTTAAACTGATGCTGAAACTTGGCAAGGAGCCAGTGACTTACTGTTTCTCAGTCTCTTCTAATCCACCTACTAAATGCAGCCAGGATTCATGCCAGACTCTCAGCTTATGAATCTCCAAAATTATTGAGATCAGACATATTGAAGACCTCTCGGCTTCTCTCAAGCATCAGAAGGAAAAATTTAGACGTACTTGGTTGCACTGGATAGAGTTCATGGACTCCCAGAGGCAAGCTGAGCTCATAGTCGATGTTAAAGACATGCTATGCACAAAGCTCCTTTGGATGGATGTCTTGACCACCTTGAACCCTGTGACAGGGACATGTTCAGCACATTGGAAATTTATCAAAGATATGCTAAGTCCACTTACGTCCCCTTATAGACCAGATACATTTTTAAAATTCAGCCATGGGATTGTTTATTCAGCCATAATACAGTATTCCATACATTAGTTTTTCAATACAAACAAGTATTTTTTGGCAATATTGATTGTATTTTCTATGCAATCAGACAAAACCTTTTCTATTTTGATCCATGTTAGTTTTTTTTTCTGTTTTTACCCAGTGTTAGTTTTAAAATAAATAATTTGACTGGAAATGAAATGTATACCTTTTATTACACAATATGTCCCATTTATAATGACACTAAAATTATATTTCTCATACATTTGGAAAATATGTTTACAAATATTATTTTTTCAAATTTTGAACTTTTTTGACGTGGCACTGAATAAAATGACAAAATTAATACGTGTACTTGTCACAAGTTTAAATAATAATGGTACAAAACGAGAGGGAAAAAAAGCTTAAGGGAAAGAAGAAGACAGGTTTGAATATAACTAAAGGCAAAACCTTTTAAATTGTGGACAGAATGGAGAGGAATTAGAACACCTGTCAGGTTTATATTGCCGTCTGTGCCCCCATTAGGGAGTACACCCTCTCTATATGTCATGTTTACTGTTATCATCAAAAGTGAAAGTAAAAGAAAGTCCCACATTTTGGGTTGATACCAGAACAGTGATAGAGGGTAAATATTTCCAAAGGGGACCCTAGTTCTGGTGACACACTGGGATTTCCTCTCACTTCCTCATTTGGCTATGGGACAGGAAGTGAAGGGAAATCTCCACAATGGGACACAGATGCAAAATAAAAAACTGACAGGAGTTATAACCCTCTCTTACTCTATCCAAAATGTAAAAAAAGGTTTGTTTTTAGTTACACTTTAATGGCACCTTCATTCTATCTGCAGGTATCATTTTACACAGGTGCAGCGACATTTTGACAGATGAGATACATAGCAATTCCAGGCTGTCATTTATATATCTTCAGTGACTTGAACCAATTGTGAAAAATCCACCACCAAAGGAGATTAAATGAACTCACCAGAGCTAATGGCTGGTCAGATTAAAAACCAGCAACAGCGCTTGTGCTCTGGGAGCAATGAAAATATACCGTATTTTTTGCTCCATAAGACGCACTTTTTTCCCCCCAAAAAAGGGGGGAAAATGTCAGTGCGTCTTATGGAGCGAATATGGAGCGGCCGGTCCGGTATTTCCACCGCGGCCGTGTCAGAATACCGGGCCGGCCGCTCAGCTCTGCAGCGGGACCTTATGGAGATGCCTGCTGACCTTTGGGGAGGTGGGGAGCGGGTACCTGAATTGGACAGGTACCCGCTCTTACTTTGTTGTTTGATCTTACCTGTTCCTCTATCCAGCGGCGCGCTGTCTTCCCGGCTTCTGTAGTGTGGGCGCTGGGCATGACAGCTGGGTGCCAAGTGCGCATGCGCAAGAAGCGGTGCTTTTTGTGAATGGTAAGGCGGTACCTGGGACACATGACAGATCCCAGAAGCCGTCGGACCAATCACAAAGTGCAAGTGCTTCTCGCTCATGCGCACTGGGCACCCGGCTGTCATGCCGAGCGCTATTACAGAAGCCGGGAAGACAGCGCGCGGCTGGATAGAGGAACAGGTAAGATCAAAGAACAACTCCGCGGAAATAAGAGCGGGTACCTGTCAAATTCAGGTACCCGCTCCCCACCTCCCCAAAGGTCAGCAGTCATCTCCTGTACTGTCCGCAGTCTCTGGTCATCCCTGTGCTGTCCGCAGTCTCTGGTCATCCCTGTACTGTCCGCAGTCTCTGGTCATCCCTGTGCTGTCCGCAGTCTCTGGTCATCCCTGTGCTGTCCGCAGTCTCTGGTCATCCCTGTGCTGTCCGCAGTCTCTGGTCATCCCTGTGCTGTCCGCAGTCTCTGGTCATCCCTGTGCTGTCCGCAGTCTCTGGTCATCCCTGTGCTGTCCGCAGTCTCTGGTCATCCCTGTGCTGTCCGCAGTCTCTGGTCATCCCTGTGCTGTCCGCAGTCTCTGGTCATCCCTGTGCTGTCCGCAGTCTCTGGTCATCCCTGTGCTGTCCGCAGTCTCTGGTCATCCCTGTGCTGTCCACAGTCTCTGGTCATCTCCTGTACTGTGTCTGCAGTCCATTAGTTCAGAATTGTTTTTTTCCTGTTTTTTTCCTGTTTTCTGCCTCTTATGGTCAGGTGCGTCTTATGGAGCGAAAAATACGGTATATTTTTTGGACACTAATTTATGTTTGGACACTATAATTATTTAAAACACTAATGTTTTTTGGATGATGATATACACCTTTGTATAAGTTTGTTATTAGTGCATACCTTTTAATTAGGATTATTGTTGCCAAAATTTATTTTGGGTGGGATATGCTGCTGACATTTTGGTGTTTTTTCTAAGTGGCGCTTTTTTCTTTTTTAATTTGGTATTGCTACTCTACCTAATTTGGAGAGTTCTGAGGTTTGAAAGGTAGCAATCTCCTGGGGGATAGTTTTGAGTAGTATTTTGTGGTTAGAGGTGTATAATTGGTCTATTGTTGCAGTGAGTCTGATTCCTAAATAGGGGATATTATTTTTTCCCCAGGAAGAGGGAAATTGTTTGGCAAGTATTACTTGGGTTTGGTGCGGCGTATGAAGATTTAGCATTGAGGATTTGGGTTCGTTAAGATTGTAATATGAGACCGTCGAGTAATTTTGGAGGTGGGTACATATTGTTTGGAGGGATCTGTTTGGGTTGGTTATCATTAATATGATGTCATCTGAAAATAGACTAATTTTATGTTCTGTGTTAAGATGTTTGATGTCAGTAAATGTCGGGTCGTCTCTACGTTTATAAGCTAAGGGTTCAGTGAGCAATGCGAATATTATGGGAGACAGTGGGCAGCCTTGTCTGGTACCATTGGTGATATTGAAGGGGTCTGATAGTGTTCCGTCTGTTAGTACTCTGGCTGATGGGTGGGAGTATAGTGAGAGATCGGCTGTTAACATCCATCCTGTGATACCAAATTTCTGCAGGGTCAGTTGGTATGAATAGCCAATGTATTCGGTCGAATGCTTTTTCTGCATCTAAGGATAAAAGTAATGATGGTTGTTTGGTATGTTCTAAGTGGTGAAGAAGAGATATAAGTCTTCTAGTGGCATCGTGGGCTTGGTGGCCTGGTATGAATCCTACTTGGTCTGGATGAATTAAGGTAGGAAGATAAGGGAGAATTCTGTGAGCTATAATTTTTGCATTGAGCTTCATGTCTGTATTGAGTAAGGAAATTGGTCTGTAGTTTTGGACAAGTTGTGAGTCTTTGCCAGGTTTTGGTATTGTTGTTATTATGGACCATAGCATGTCTTTAGGGAATGTACCGGTGGTGGCGGCATGGTTAAAAAGTTTGGTCAGATAGAGTGATAAGTCAGGGGCAAATTGTTTGTAAAATTTGTTTGTGTATCCATCGTTTCCTGCAGATTTGTTTAGAGGGAGTGTTTTGATGGCCATTTCTATTTCTTCGGGAGAGATCGGAATAGACATGGCGACAAGTTGAGATGAGGAGAGTTGGGGAAGTTTGGTTGTGTGTAGGAATTGTTGTATGGATGCAAGTGTTGGTTGTATAGTGTCAGAATCGTTTTTAAGACTGTATAAATGTTGATAATAATTTGCAAAGGCATTAGCTATTTCTTGTGGATTTCTGGTTAGTGCATGTGTGGTTGTGTGTTGAACTGAGGATATTTTGGATTTTAGGCGTCGTTGTTTGATTGTTTTGGTTAGTAGGGAATTGGCCTTGTTACTCAGGGAATAGAATTTGACTTTCATTTTTGAAGATTAAGGTTGTATGTATAAAGCAAAAGGGTTCTGAGTTCGTTTCTGTCTGTGGTGAGGGAAGAAGAGATTGAGGGGTTTGGGGATTTTTTGTTTTGTTCTTCTTTTGTTTTAACCTCCCTAGCGGTCTGATTATGTCCATATTTCTGTGCTCAAAGCGGTACATTTGTTTGCATGGAAATATGTATTTTTTTTATTGTAGGCCTGTAATTTTTAGGAATACCTCACTGAAATCTGTCTGAACAAGAGTCTAGTAAACATCCCGGGTATGATAAAATTTGAAACACAAAATCATAAATTATAATTTAATAAACAATCATAAAAAATAATAATATAATAATAATAATAATACATTTAATTCAATAATATAATCAAACCAAAAACACTGAAATGTGAAATAGAGCGCCAAGTTCGCACATCGCTGAGCAAAGTGTCTGATGATGAATTTCCCCCACAAATCATTATCACTCAATTCTGCAAGTGGTTCTGATTTACTATCGCTGTTCTCTAGCCGGTCTAAAACCGATTTTGACCTAAAGAGATGATTTTTGGACGCCATGGATGTTTCTCAGTTTCCAGGCAGAAAGAACAGTAAAAATGCAGGCAGGGCGCCGGACAAAGCACTCGGGACAAAATGTATGTGAAATGGTTTGATACAGGAATGTTATACTATGTGATTTTAGTGTATTTAGTGAATGTCACTTTTTGTCATTTTCAAATTTCCCGCCATTTCCATTCCCCGTACGTCCCGACGCTCGCAGGGGACAGAACCCGGAAGACAGATGCCGGCATCGGCCGGAGGACATTGCCGGGGACACTGCAGGAGGGACATTGCAGGAGCGCAGGACAAGGTAATTGAAGAACAGATCCCGGAGCAGCGCTGCATGGTAAGCCCGAGTGTAGTTCGGGGTTACCGCTTTTGGTACTGAAACTTTACCCCGAGCTACACTCGGGAATACCATCAGGGAGGGTACTGGAAATGAGGAGTTCACCAATTTGTTTGTTTCTTTGTATGATAGTGCGGGAGTTAATTTGTATAAGAATACCTCTCATGTATGCCTTGTTGGTGGACCATAATGTGGGTATAGAGATTGTCAGGTGTATCGTTTAATTCAAAGAACATATTGTGTGCGTCCAATATTTGTTTCTTGTGGTCTGGATTCTTCAGTAGAGTCGAATTTAATCTCCATATTCGAGGGATCGAAGAATGTTGATTGCAGTCGAGATTGATGGTAATTGAAGCGTAGTCTGACCATGTTATGGTGCCGATCTTGGAGGAGGTGACATGCTGTAACATCCACTTGTCTGTGATGAAAAAGTAAATTCTGGAGTAGGATAAATGGGATGGGAAATATTAAGTGTAATCCTTTTCTATGCTGTGGTGTAGAGATCGTTCGTGTGTAGAAAATGGTTAAAGGTATGTTTGGAGGAGCGTTTGCTAGAAGAAAAGTCCAGGAGTGGATTGCCTATGATGTTGAAGTTTCCGCCAATGAGTAGTCTGCCTTGTCTTTGGAAAGAGATGGTTGAGTTGATTTTGTTGAAAAATTGGAGTTGGTTGGTATTTGGACCGTAGACATTGACTAGGGTGTATAGGATTCCGTTGAGTTTGCATATTAGGATATGGTAACGGCCTTGGGTGTCTGCTACTGAGACATATTGGAATTGAAGGGAGTCTCTTATGGCTGTAATGACACCATTTTTTTTCTTGGGGTTGGTCGCCATATATATATCGAAGAGAAGTGATATATATTGAGATTAGGGACTTTGGTGGAGGCAACATGTGTTTCTTGTATGAATAAGATGTCAGCTTGTAAGGATCAAGCTTCTTTTAGTAGTAGGGATCTTTTGTAAGGAGAGTTAACACCCCAGATGTTCAGGGATCATATGGTAATCATTGTGTTGGATGTGGATGGGTTGCATGAAGTAGTAGAGATGGTTTTTTGGTTGTGGAAAGAAGTAGATTTCTGTTTGTCGTAGGTGGAGAGCTTCCAGAGGGAAGTAGTAGTGAGCTTGATTTGGTCACTGGTTTGAGGAGGCTATTTCATCTTGTGGTGTAGATTTTTGAGGGGAGAGAAGTTGATTGGATCGACTGGTGGTATGAGGAGGGAAAAGGGATAACAAAAACTTGTAGAAAACACAAGTAACATGTGTTGCACATTTTGCTACTGTGTAATGGGGAGATTTGAACATGCATGACTTATGAACAAAGTCATGCTGAATGAAAACTTGAGGTCTGGAAATGTTCGGATTGGGGCCGTCTGCCAGCCTTTAGTGGTTTGTGAAGTGGTACCCAGCTTGTTGGGTGTTGAATGGTGTAAGGGATTGTTGGTTTATGACCATTCTGCGTCCATTCGTTGTGGGCGAGGATGCGCTAGGATGTCTCTGGGTATTGCGGCCGGTAGGAATGACGGTTTTGGTATTCTGTGTGCGCGGTCTATGGTGAGCTCTACATCTGTGAGAGAAGGGATGAGGTGCTTCATGTATTGTTGGATTTAAGGAACTATGGCATCCATAGTGATAGATTCCGGTATACTGCAGAATTTAATATTATTCCGCCTGGAGCGGTCTTCTAGGTCTGCCAGTTTAGGGTTAATTTGTTCTATGTCGGCTTCATGATCTGCGTGTGAGTCTATTAGGTCATTGGGTGCCATGAACATTTCTCCCATTTTATTCTCAATGTGGCGAATACGGTAATCTTGTTTTTGTAGTTGTTGTCAGGTCATCATGTAGTGTTTGTCGCAGAGAAAGAAGCATACTTTTTATTGAGATTTCAGTAATAGGTTGATCAGAAGCAGGAAAGTTTTCAATCAAAGATGGAGTAGAAGTAGTAGTAAATGTAGGTGGATAGGAAGGCTGTAGATCAGGTATAGGTTCTATGTCCAGTCTGGGCCTGGACTTAGCAGGACTACTAGTGGAGGGAGACAGGGGCGGAGAGGACTCACCCGGGTCTCCTGGGTACAGTGGTGCCTTGAGCCTGGGGTCCGTGGCCTGTGCTGTATTTTCCTCTGCCTGTGTGAGATCTTCCTGCATGCAGCTGGTGCCATCTTGGCTGCAGGGGCTGAGGGCTGGGAAGAAGCTTGTCAGCTTCCCTGGCTATCTGGGTGATCTGCAGCGGTGAGGCATGGTCCGGAGGGTGCGGTATCCCTTTTTCTCCCCTTATATGATCAGGAAGATATTTTTAAATATGCTGGTTCCGGAGTGTGCCGGGTTTTATCTGGCGGTGGGATGGAGCTCTTCTCACTGAGCTGTCATCTCAGAGCCGGCAGCGCATTCGCCCCTTCCATAGATTTTAAATTGGATTAAGGTCTGGAGACTGGCTAGGCCATTCCAGGACCTTAATGTGCTTTTTCTTGAGCCACTGCTTTGTTGCCTTGGCCATGTGTTTTGAGTCATTGTCATGCTGGAACACCCATCCACCACCCATTTTCAATACCCTGGCTGAGGGAAGAAGGTTCTCACCCAAGATCTGATATTACATTGCCCCATCAATCGTCCCTTTGATACGGTGCAGTTGTCCTGTCCCCTTAGCAGACAAACACCCCCAGAGCAGAATGTTTCCACCTCCATGTTTGACAGTTGGGATGGTGTTCTTGGGGTCATAGGAAGCATTCCTCCTCCTGCTCCAAACACGACGAGTTGAGTTGATGCTAAAGAGCTGGATTTTGGTCTCATCTGACCACAACACTTCCCACCAGTCCTCCTCTGCATCATTCAGATGTTCAGTGGCAGACTTCAGATGGGCCTGGACATGTGCTTTCTTGAGCAGAGGGACCTTGCAGGCACTGCAGGATTTCAGTCCTTGTCGGCGTAGTGTGTTACCAATTGTTTTCTTGGTGACTGTGGTCACAGCTGCCTGGAGATCATTGACAAGATCCTCACGTGTAGTTCTGGGATGATTCCTCACTGTTCTTATGATCATTGACACTCCACGAGGTGCGATCTTGCATGGAGCACCAGACCTAGGAAGACTGACACTTGTTTTGTATTTCTTCCATTTGTGAATGATTGCACCAACTGTTGTCACCTTCTCACCAAGCTGCTTGGCCATAGTTTGGTAGCCCAGTCCAGCCTTGTGTAGGTCTACCATCTTGTCCCTGACATCCTTGGACAGCTCTTTGTTCTTTGTCATGGTCTTTGCTGAATGATAGTGGATACAATACTTATTTCCCTCATGAAAATGCAAATCAGTGCATAATTTGTTAGACATGCATTTCTTTTGCTCTACGGAGGAAAAAAAATATTTGCAAAGCAAGACAAGTTTTGAGCGTAACCTTTAATCTAAGAAAAATTGAAAATTTGTATTAGTTGTTGGTTTTAGAATGTATTAATTTAATTTTATTATGTTGCTATACAGAGGTCGGTGATGTCAAACTAAATTTTCACTGCATTTAACATACTAATAAAGTATCTTATCTTACCATTAGCTTGACTGCCAGTGCCACCAGGTCCTACCCTTCTATGTTAGTATCTGCGGTAGGATTTGTAAGATATCTAACCCTAGGAAAAATAGAATAAATTGCAGCACACCAGTCCTTAGATTTTTTTAGACTAGGAACATTTTCATCACGTACATAACACCGGTTACCATCTGTCATAAAGTAGCCTAGTAGCTTCCTATGAATTGAGCTAAAAGCACTAACAATCATATCCTCCTTCCAAGCTAGTTGTGTAGATGCAGCACTGCTCCAGGGAATCATAGAGAAACCAAGTTTCCCTTGACTTCCCCTCTAGCTGCAGTAGTGTTCTGGATGAGCACCACCTACAGTGGAGAAAATATACTGCACCTGCCTACACTCCTCCCCAATTTGACAAATGCTGTCATCAGCATTGAACACAACACAGAATGGTGTACACAGTAATAATGCAAATATCAATGCAATAGAAACTTTAAACAATATAATAAGAATACTTTGAAGGTACATTAATTGTCAACAATTACACCTAATTGGACTGATGACTCCACTGTGGGGTCACAGCCGGAGTCTTCATATTCTACTGGGGCCTTCATGACTCCAAAGGGTTGTGGATTGGTAAAGCCAACTGCATCCCATCCCTGTGGGCTAGAGGATGGTGTGTTGGTTGAGTCCATGGAATCATTGGAACTTGAAACCTGTGGGGCCAAGGTTTCTGGATTGTCCATAGGCTCTAGCTTGAGGGGAGGCAGATACCTCCCGCACAGGTGCAAAATCCCTGCAGCTGGTTTCTTCCTGATCTCCAAAAAGGTAGAGCAATATCATCTTAGCATGCATGGTCTTAGCGGGTTGCAGTGGAGTCGATGCTTGACAAGTGTGGGGCCCTCCAAGACCACATCATACATCGGTGTCAGAGGGGAAAGGCTGTTTTTCAAGATATGGGTATGCTCCCACTTGGGCCCTAGCTTGATGCCCCTTTTGTACTTGGGATTCTTTACCAACTCCCAGTCCCTTGGTCTTAGCCATAACTCATTTAGGACTGAGTCCTCAGCCAAGTCTTGTGTTTCTTGAGAACCACCTGTTTTGCCTTTTGTAGCTGTTTCCAGTGTTCCCACTCCAATGTGCTGGGTGTGGGCTCCTGGGAGCAGTTTGGGAAGTTCAAAAAGAGGTCCACCAGTCAGCGGCTGTAGCACCCAAACATAAAAAAGGTGGTGCAACCCTTTGGCCTTATGCACAGTGTTGTATAGACCCACACCGTGGCTCCCATGTGTCGGTGCCTATGATTTCTGTGACCCTGTTCCAGGGTCCAAAGCATGCCCAACAGAGTACGGTTAACAGACCCCCATTTCTCTGGAAGTGGTATGGTGCAGTGTGGGATTTCCAGATACTGCTATGTTGGCACACTTGGGGCAATATTTGGAGTCAAAGTGGAATAGTGTAACCCCGTAGGAGAGCTGGAGATTATCAGGAAGTTCATGATGACTAATTCGATGGGCTCTGAGGTTGTAAAGGTCATAGGGGTGGTCTCTTCTCCTGGGGTCTTGTGGGTGGAGCAAGTGGCACATTCCCAGCATACTCCTTGCATCCACTTGAATATCCAGGGGCAGAAGAAATGCTTCGTAACCAGGGCTTCAGTTCTATCGGCCCCAAAATGGCCACTTGTGATGTGTGTTACCTGGCAGACTCGGAGGATGGGTGACAGAGGGAACCAAAACCTGTATAATATGTTTCTCTGTTGAGCGAGGATGCAAGCCTGCAGTAAAGAACATTACCCCAGAACTCGAGGCAATCCCACTGCCTCAGGGCTG